>NC_080850.1:22169170-22484554 GCF_030435755.1 Ochotona princeps
AAACTGGGAATAGTGCTTTCATTAGAGCAAAGCTCAGGGGTATTCAACGGTCATCTTTGAGTAATTTGCACCATGGAAGTATTCCTGAACGGCCTCTACCCATAAACATCAAAGTAAGTAATTTGTCAGGTCAGACGCACCCATTTTGGGTTCAATAATCAGATCGACTGCATTTTTTACTCTATCTTGTCTTTTAAGAACATTAGACAGAATTAAACTCACCCCTTTTACTATTGACAGAAAAAAAAAAGATTCATTTGAGAGGCAGAATTGCATGGAGAGAGGGAGAAACAGATTTTACATGCGCTGGTTCATGCCCCAAATGGCCACAACGGCCCACAATGCTGGCCCCTACTTTCAACTTCGGAGATCAAACATTTTAGATTATGTGAGACTTGTCCTTATCCCAATTAACACAAGGATCTGTGGCTGGCGTGGTGGCACAGTGGATTAAACTCCCACTTGTGATGGATGTTGCCACCAGCGTCCCATATCAGAGAATCGGTCCAAGTCCTGGCTACTCAGTTTCCCATCCAGCTCCCTCTAATGCCCCTGGAAGACAGCAGGTGATGGCCCCAGCACTTGAGTCCCTGCTACCCATGTGGAAAGCCCAGGATGAATTTTGTAGCTCCAGCCGTTGTGGTCACTTAGGAAGTGAGTCATCGGACGGATGATCTTCCTCTCTGTCTCTTCTCTCTGTATATCTGACCTTGCAATAAAAGTATATCTTAAAAAAAAATCTTTTAAAAAAATCACATCTTTGAAAAACAATATAACAGCTTCCAGTTCCATCCACATTTTCATAAGTAACAGGAAGGAACCCCAGTGCTTCCTAAACTCTCCAAGCACTTCTGCCCAGGAGAGATCTTCGGAGCCAGATGGTGATAGAGACACACACATACACACACACACACACACACACACGCACAGTCCGGGCCTGGGCAAACCTGTTTCTAAGTTTTCCAGGGCAATCCTGCCTGCACGGGGCTCCCCGCAGGGCCGTGAGCGCATTCTTTGCAGAAAAGTTTCTCGTGTCTCTGCGGGTGCCTGTCCCACATGTCAGGCGCACTCTTTCCCTCCAACTCCCGAACACACACGCTGCTCCCCTGGCTTGAAGTGGGACCCTGTTATGTCCAAAAGATCCCCGAACCGCCGACACACATGTTTCACATGCAACAGTGCAAAAGCAAAGAAACTTCATTGCTAGCTCGAGCTAGGGTCCATGTCTCATCCATCACAGTGGAGTCTTGACAAGGACCCCGCTGGTCTCTTGCGAACCATTTTTACCCCCTCTTAGTCATGTACAACACGTCCCTAGCAAGCCGTGCAGTCTTTATCTTGGTCACGTATAGCTCGTACCGATGTAGACCACATTCCCATGCAACCTGTACCGTTTCGGACCACATTCCACTTGCGGACGTGCGGATGCCCCTGATTGGCCCATCTCCAAGGTTGTTCCCCCCTGCCTACTCCATCACTGAGGAAAATGCAACTTTGAAGTGAAGTGAAACTTAGGCCTACTTCACGACCTTAGGACCATCATGGCGTCAGTCCCGTTCTTTATGCAGCAAAGCCAAGCAAAGATTACAGAAGCCAAATATAGCGGTTATGCTAACAGTTAAGAAACTCCCTTATCGCTACTGTTGTTACGAGTAAATCCCTGCCACCCAGCCTTGCACCCCCAACTCCACAACCTCCTCCCGGGGAACGGTGCCTCGCCCGCCCCACTCCAGTCCCACTCAGGGACCCTTCCTCTACTGTCTTCCCCACGGCACCACAGGCCGCATCGCTCCCTTGTGGCCTGCCACAGACTGAGGGCGTCAGTGAGGGATCGTTGGCCCCCGGCCTCGCAACGCCAAACACAAACCTAATATGCTATGGCCGTCCCCCAAAATGGCCAACAGTCAGTGACTGAGGACAGCGACCCTCTCACCTCCTCTCGCCAGCGTGTTCAGGGGTCTGCAAGCTCCAAGAGGGACAGCCTCGGAGGAGGCGGAGCTCGGGGGTCGGAGGCCGAGGGGCGGGGCCTGCTGGGCCGGGGGAGGGGCCTGCCGGACCGGGGGGAGGGGCCTGCTGGGCCGGGGCCGAACCCACGGACTGCCCGCTCAGAGGGGCGGGGCCTGCTGGGTCGAGGGGGCGGGGCCTGTCGGGCTGCAGGGCCGAGGGGCGGGGCCTATCGGCGCGCACTCCCGGAAGCGCTGCAGAGCCCGCCTTTCTAGAATCCCGGAGACGCGTTGCCGCCGCCACCGCCGCTGCCGCTCCCCGCCACCACTGCTGCCGCCATCCCCGCCCCCCTGAGCCTGTCATGCCGGTAAGTGGCTGCGCCGCCCCGCCTGCGTGGACCCAGGATCCTGGGCTTGTGACCTGGATGCACTGCCGCTGGGCCAGATGTCGCTTTTTCAAACGGCTAAGGCCGCGGCCGGAGCTGTTATTGTAGCTCGACCTTTCTCCCCCCACACCCAGATTGTGGGAGACTCCAGAAAACAGGATCCGAAATCTGGGGGGGCGGGCTGCAGAACCTGGACGCTGTGAGGCCCTTGGTGGCTGCCCACCCAAACCTTTCCGTGCAGCTCCGGGAAGTCGAGGCGCAGCGAGGGGACGGTCAGCCAGTGTGACCCAGAGACTGGCAGGCCAGCGGGATCAGCTCTTCCGCGTGGATGCTCTTCTCTGCCTGTGGAGCTGGCCTGGAAGAGCTCGGTGGGGGCTCGGGCCTCAGGAGCCACACGGATTTGCAGGCGTTCAGTGTTTCCTGCCCTTTGCCCGCGGGCGGGCTCTGCCTTCTTTGCAGGTCAGCACTGGAGGACCCGGAATGTGGACAATGCTTTTCAGTGTGCAGTAGCCACGTCCTCAGCCTGGGGCTATGTGGAGCAGCCTAGTAGCTATTGGGAAGGAATATGAAATACGAAAACTTGTAGGCCAATGCCTACACTGGTTCTGTAACTTCGTGTTCACTTGGTCTTACCACATTCTGTGATATCTTTTTTATGCAATTAGAATTGGAATGTACTCAGTTCGGACCCCACAAGTTGGTGTCCTGGACCCCACAAGTTGGTGTCCTGGACACAGCCACCTGAGCCACCGCCTGTTGCCTCCCAGGGCTGCACAGCAGAAAACTGGATGGAATATTGCAGCCAGCACTCAAGCCCATGCATTCCAGAATGGAACGAAGGTCTTCCAAGTAGCATTTTCTTAAATTTATTTTACTTTTTGATTGGAAAGGCAAATATACAGAGAGAAGGAGATACAGAGAGCAAGATCTTCTGTCTGCTGATTTACTCCTCAAGTGCCCACAATGGCCAGAGCCAAGCTGATCTGAAGCCAGGAGCTTCTTCCAGGTCTCCCACATAGGTGCAGGGTCCCAAGGCTTTGGGTCATCCTTGACTGCTTTCCCGGGCCACAAGCAGGGAGCTGGATGGGAAGTGGAGCAGCCGGACCACAGACCAGTGGCCATATGGGATCCTGGTGGATGCAAGGTGAGGATTTAGTCACTAGGATGCCGTGCCATATGCCTTTTACCCACTCCACTTTTACACAAGAAATACAGGAACTTCAGTGGTTGGCATTGTAGTGCAGTGGGTTAAGCCATTTGATGTGGCAGGCATCCCACATCAAAACTCTTCTTTGATCCCAGCCACTTCCTGTCCAATTCAGATCCCTTCCAATGTGCCTGGGAAGGCAGTGCAGGATGGCCCAAGTGTCCCAGGCTTCTGCCACCCACATGGGAAACTCAAATGGAGTTCCTAGCTCCTGGCTTCAGCTTGGCCCAGCTGGGCTGCAAATGGTCATCTGGGGAGTGAACCAGCTGGTGGAGGATCTCACTGACACCCTACCTTTCAAATAAATAAATGAATCTTTTAAAAGAAAGAGGGAAATGAATTTGGTAGATAAAAGGTAAAAATGAAAAGCTAGGTAACTTATTTAAGATCATGTAGCAGTTGGTTGCTGGCCTGACCAGGTAGGACCTGCTGAACAAAAGCATTCTCAGCCACTTGGGAGGAAGTTTGTCTCCTAGTTGCATTCTTGAGGTCTTGATCAAGGTCACAGTGTTTAGCACTGGGCTCTCAGGTGTCAGCTTTCTGTGACTGTACCCCAGGAGAGTACTCAGAGGTGTCCCTTGGAGCCCCATTGTCTTAGCAGCCTGTCTTTGAGAACCTGAGGCCCTCTAAGAAGAGCTGTAAACATCTTGGATATCATTTTCCTGAGGTTTTGCCAGGTACCTTGAGGCAGGTAGCACTCAGATTGGACAAAGAATGAGCCATACCAGTTGAGCAGGTCTACCCGTGGCAAGGTTTGAAGTAAGCAATGAATCACCCTGGGTCTGGAGAGAGTGGGTCACCAGGTGGTTTGAGGAGGGTTCCTGTAAAGAAAAGACCAGTTTGAGGATCAAACAGTTTTGATCTGCCCACGGCGATTATAACAGACAAAAGATCCTCTTGAGCAGAAAATCCAAAGGAGGAGGGCCCCTTGACACCAGACCACAGGTGAGTGGCTGAAGGATCGCACGTTGACATCATTTTATCCAAGAAGCTTTTGTGTTTTCTTTTCAACACCTATGCATTGGTTTTTCAGGTGAGCATTTTTTTCAACTCCATGGTGCTGTATTTTTTTTCTTCGATTTGTTTTTGTTTTAACTTCATACCTGTTGTTGACTTTATTTCCTGACTTCTCATTTAAGGGAATGTATAGTGATGGTGTAATAGAGACTACCATATCCAGATGTGAAGATAACAATGCCATATGCATCCTCACTTCCAAATCAAAGATGGACTCCCAATGAAACTGTTGGGCTTATCTGGACAATGGGATGCTGGACTGTCTGACATTGTCTGTACCAGCAACGTCAGGGCACACTTAAATAACAAACTGAAGGAATTATAACTCCTTATGAAGGACTATGCTATTTTAACAGCACGGGGAAAATCAGTTGGGAGGGTGAGAGTTTGAGGTGGAGGAATCTCAGACTCTACAGAATTGTACCATAAAATACAAAATTAAAGAAAAAAAAGCAAAAAACTGGAGGAAGCAGAGTGGGCTGCCTGGGAGGTTTCTCAGGCCAATGCTGAAGAGCCCAGGGTTTTGAGCCCAAAAACCGCGGTAAAAAAATCTTTGCCCACATTGCGTTACCTTGGTCTTCTTGTCTGTAGAATAGGAATTAGAAGCAGGGAATCCCAGGACTACTGTTCGCTAGCGTGACAGGAAAGAATGCCAGCAGCTTGCACGGGTGCTTCAAAACAGAATAATGGAATGGAAAGATGAGTTGGTTTTGGGGCAAGACAGCTTTGAGATTCATGAAGATTTTCCCTAACATGTCTATACATTATTTCCATGTATTTTCTGAAGATCCCCCGACTCCGCTGTGTATAACAGCACAGTTACTGGAAAGATGAGGCTTCAAGAGATGAGGGTTCTTGTGCAGTTTAGATACTGAAATTGAAAAGACTGAGTGCAGCCTGGCACAGTAGCCTAGTGGTTAAATCCTTGCCTTACATGTGCCGGGATCCTGTCTGGGCGCCCATTTGTGTCCTGGCTGCTCCTCTTTCCCTTTCAGCTCCCTGATTGTGACCTGGGAAAGCAGTAAAAAAACAACCCAAATACTTGGGACCCTACATCCCTCCTCCCATGCGGGGGACCCGGAAGAAGCTCTTGGCTCCTGGCTTCAGATCGGCCATTGCGGGCACTTGGGGAGGAACCAGCAGATGGAAGATCTTTCTCTCTGTCTCTCCTTCTCTGTGTAAATCTGACTTTCCAATAAAAGTAAATAAACCTTTAAAATTTTTAAAAGGTACAGGAATGCTTGGTTCCTTCCTTTTATAGTTGCTGTGACTGGGGCTGAAAGATAGGTTGCTGGTGAGTTCGACCCGAGCCCAGTTTTGCCCAGGCTCTCTGGCTCTGTCTTGTCCCCTGAGTGGGCCTACGTGCTGCTGCAGTGTGAGTACGTCTGTTATTTGACTCATGGTTCCCCACTGTTTCAGAAACACGAGTTCTCTGTGGATATGACCTGTGAGGGCTGTGCTGAGGCCGTCTCTCGCGTCCTCAACAAGATGGGAGGTGAGTGAGTTGCCAGCATGTGGGAGGCTGGGGAGACACAGGTGCCCATAGGTTCTAATGCGTGTGGATGTGGCTGGAGGGGTGGACTGTGAGCTGCTGATAGAAGTGAAACTAAAATGTGTTGAGTCACTAGCATGTTCCAGGTACTGTGGGCCACATGGCCAGCTCAGGAGCAGTCTCCCCCACCTCCGTTTTCAACAGGAGCAAGCTGAAGTTCAGGGAGGCTAAGTATTTTGGCCTATACAGGCCAACCCAGGAGCTCTGGAGGGACTCATTAATATGTTAGCGATCCACTTGAGTGTCATTTTCTGTGAAAGATATTTAAAATGATAACAATTTTGAAAATCTTGTTTTGAACCAGTCATTTGCATAACTCATAAAGCACCTCTTTTGGATGTGTTTGGAAAATAAACACTCTCCTCCATCCCCCTCATTTCATAGTCAGGGAACTGGGCCCTCTCTAGGGGGAGGGCTCAGTGCTGATGGCTGGGCTGCGATCAGAAATCTGGTAGAGCCAGGGCCCAGTCTGGCTTACAGTATGTCCCTTTTTAAAGCCCTCTGGAGTGATAGGGCCAAGTTTCCAGATGACTTCCATGTGGCTATGATCTCACTAGTGGTCTTCCGAGCTGTACTTTCCATCTCTGCAATGGGAACATTGATGCTGATGTCCCAGAGGGGAAGTGACTTGCCAGGCCTGAGAAGTGGGAGCTGAATTTGAAAGCACATGGAACGGTGGAAAGGAGCAGCTGCTGCCTCGTCCCCTGAGTGTGGCTGTCCTCGCTCGGGCCTGGGCTTCCCCCGCTGTGTGCAGAGTGGCAACGTCAGTGCAGATCAGCTTTCACGGTGTAACATGTCGTGGCATAGACAAATCCTCGTGCTGTGGATGGAGAAGGGCAGGCGTGCTCTTTTTCTGATGGCTCAAGGACTCCTGCCTGGAACTCCAGGCTTCAGGGAACACAGTTTGAAATCCACTGTGTTTGGTCTAGTCCTTCTTCCAGCTCTATGGTGTGACCGGAATCAAGGGAGATCCTCCTGACACCAACAACCTAAGTCCACAAAGGACACCCAGCTATGTCCCCTCTTGGGTATCCATTCTGTGCAGATTGAAAGATTATGACCAGATTCTGCCTCACCTGATTGTTCAGGCCCTTTGACGACTGCTTGAGGAGCCACCTTAGAGCCTCAGCAATTTCCACACCACCTTTCACTGCTCTCCCTGCGTGGGTGATATCTGAGTAGGGTCCAAAGGGTTTCTGAGTTACTGGGGAGCACTTTGCTGGGCTTGAGAAGTCACAGACTGCTTGATGGCTCACACAGCTGGGAAGACCAACGAGGCTGCCCAAGCCCGACCCCCGCACGGACCACGCTGAGGTTTACCTGTCCAGGACCCACCCAGCTAACCTAACAAGGAAGTAGAAGCGTGGGCCTACAGCTTACCAAAGGCTCTCTCTTTGCATCCCTTTTGTTGTTGTTGTTGTTGTTTGTTTGTTTTTTAGATATATATATATTTGTTTGAAACATAAGAGTTAGAGAGAGAGGAAGGAGGGAGGGAGAAGGGGAAAGGGAGCATGTGAAGCCACTACGTGACTTCCACATCCCATGTGAGTGCTGGTTCGAATCCCACTTCCTGGGAAAGCAGCAGAAGATGGCCCAAGTCCTTGGGCCTCTATAGCCACATGGGAGTCCTGCATGAAGTTCCAAGCTTCTGGCTTTGGCCTCGTCCAGCCCTAGCTGATGTGGCCAATTGGTTAGTTAGCCAGTGGATGGAAGATTTCTCTCTTACTATCTCTGTGTAATTCTGCATTCAGACTCAAACCTGTGCTCTGGTATGGGATGCCATTGATACAGGTAGTTTAATTTGTAGTACCACAACACAAGCCCTCTCCCTGTATTCCTTTTTTTTTTTAATTTTTAAAAAAGATTTATTTTTATTGAAAAACCAGATAGGAGGAGAGACAGAGAGGAAGATTTTCTGTCTGATGATTCACTCTACCAGGACTGCAGTGGCCAGAACTGCGCCAATCTGAAGCCAGGAGCCAGAAACTTCCTCCGGGTCTCCCACATGAGTGCATGGTCTCAAGGCTTTGGGCCGTCCTTGATTGCTTTTGCAGGCCACAGGCAGGGAGCTGGATGGGAAGTGGAGCTGCCGGGATCAGAACCTGCACCTATATGGGATCCCAGGGCGTGCAAGGCGAGGACCTTAGGTGCTAGGCTACCACGCTGGGCTCCCTCCCTCTGTATTCTTTCCTCAAGAGACTGGACCCTCCCATGTGCCACTAGAGGCCCTTAAAATGACATGGCATTTTAGAAGGCAATTTTGCACTGCTAGCATTCAGAACGTACCAGTCTGTTGTTTTCTCCACAATTTCTGTTCTTACATATTATGGCCGGTTTAAGCCGCCACTGGGCTGGTGTGATACAGCAGTTACGCAGCCTGTAAGAGCAGCATCCCATATGAGCTCCCATTTGAGTCTCAGCCCTTCTGCTCCAAGCTCCTGGCTGTGGTTTTGCTCGGCCCTGGAAGTGGCAGCCACTTGGGGAATGAACCAAGGGATGAAAGTTTTCTTTGTCTCTCTCTGTCCCTCGCCTTCTTTCTCTGTAACTCTACCTTTCAAGCAAATAAATATTCTTAACTGGATGTGTATAGAGCATTACTGTAATAACAGAAGCTCAGTGTGCAGTATGGGACATTCACTCTGTGTACCTGTTAAGTAAGTCCACGTGTGCTAAGAAATCAATGGAGTCTGGAAGTTGCAGAGTGAACTGTTAGCAAAACCTGCTTCCAAAGCGTGATGCCGCAGGGAGTTATTTTTCATTCACATGTGGCCAGGAGGCTAGAGGCCTAACTGTTCACAGTGATCTCTGGGGGAATCTCACATGAACTTGCTTCTTTAGAAAATTATATATCTGTTGGGCCTTCAAGGCGGCGTGGCCTAGCGGCTGAAGTCCTCGCCTTGAAGGCCCGGGGATCCCATGTGGGCGCCGGTTCTGGTCCCAGCAGCTCCACTTCCCATCCAGCTTCCTGCTTGTGGCCTGGGAGAGCAGTCGAGGACGGCCCAATGCATTGGGACCCTGCGCCCGTGTGGGAGACCCGGAGGAGGTTCCTGGTTCCCTGCTTCGGATCGGCGTGCATCGGCCTGTTGCGGCTCGCTTGGGGAGTGAATCATCGGACGGAGGATCTTTCTCTCTGTCTCTCCTCCTCTGTGTATATCTGGCTGTAATAAAAATGAATAAATCTAAAAAAAAAAAAAAAGAAAATTATATATCTGTGTTACTTTTGCTATTAAAAAAAAAAGACATAAACCCTAGTCTGTAGCAGGGATTAGCAAACTCCAGTGCCGATGAACCAGACCTAGAATGAGTCTTAGGTTTTGAAAGAGTGGTCGTAACATACACTCATGTAAGATGGGGCAGCGGTAGCCAAGACGTGACTGTGCTGTGCGGCCCCGTGCGATGCACAGGAATGGGGAGGGCAGCGGGTTGTGGGAAATGATTTAGGAGCCTGAAACTCTCTCCTTGCTGTTCCTGGGAGGGTCTCGCTTCCTCTGCCCACACCCCACTTCCTCTTCCTGCAGGACTGGAGTTTAACATTGACCTCCCCAACAAGAAGGTTTGCATCGAGTCTGAACACAGTGTGGATGCCCTGCTGGCAACCCTGACGAAAACAGGAAAGACCGTGTCATACCTCGGCCCCAAGTAGCCGGAACCTGGAGCCCCAGCCCACAGGATGGACCAAAGGGGGCAGGTGGGTGAGGCCCTAGCATTCTCATCAGGGTTACACCTTGGCCTTGCAAAGCTGAAGTACAGCAGGAGAGTACCCTGGAGCGTTAAGAATATTCCACCATTGACTAATGCAGATGTTAAGTTCAGAGGCCCTGACAGCCCCTTGTAAGGAGACAGGATACTGTGTGGATGGAGTGTTTCACGTGCAGCGAGGTTGAAGCTTGGCGTGTGTGATCCAAGCAGCGCGCCTTTTGCCTTGGTAAGCTGGCTGTCCTTAGTGTAGTAGTTAGAATACCGCTTGAGATGCCCACATCCCACACTGGAGTGCTCTACGTTTGAATCCTGACTGTGCTTCTATTTCCTGCTTCCTGCTAATGTGCCCTGGGAGGCAGCAGAGAGGATGGCTTAGGTGGTTGGGTCACTCAGATCGCCTTCTTGGCTCCCACCTTGGGTTTGGTCCATCCTTAGCTGTTGTGTGTATTGAAGGGGGTGAACCAGCAGATGGGAGCTCTGTCTGTCTATTTGTCCCATCAGGACTGAAACCTACGGCCTGGGCCTTGTGCTCCTGAGCGCCGGGTGAGTGAGTTCAGATGTGGCCTCTCTCGCTCTCCACTTGGAACATCTCTCAACAACCCTAGCAGGGCCCATGCTCTGACTGGTGCAGAAATGTGTGTCTAAGCTGCACATTCCCTTGGGTCTAGCACAGCCAGGGAGGAAGTACAAGGCACTGTGCCAGCACCCTTCTCTCCAGCACAGGGAAGTTCTAGCTCACTGACGCAGCACTGCCTCACCTCAGCAGAGGGCACTCGTGATGCCCATCCCCACAGAGCACATCTGACCAGTAAATGACAGTGATTGACATATCCTCACCACCGTTAGAAATGGGACCCAGAGAGGGAAAGTGGCTTGACCAAAACACCCCTGGCAGGGGATGCAGAGGCAGGAAGACATGAAGGCATCCCGAGTTCGAGTTCGGTGCTGTGTTAGGTGGTAGGGTCCTGTGAGTGCGTCCCCAGGGAGCTCCCTGGGCAGAGGCCAGCTCTAACCGGCTGACAGGCCACGCCAGTCCCCTGCAGGTCTGGCTTCCTTCCTAAAGGTAGCTGTG
This sequence comes from Ochotona princeps, assembly GCF_030435755.1. Taxonomy (NCBI): domain Eukaryota; kingdom Metazoa; phylum Chordata; class Mammalia; order Lagomorpha; family Ochotonidae; genus Ochotona; species Ochotona princeps. Next base: position 22,180,047 of record NC_080850.1, read on the forward strand.
TGCACCTCAGCCAAGGCAGTGTTCCATCTGTGTGGTGACATCTTGTGCGCTTGCATTTCTGTCCCACCTCCCAACACCCTGGGTACACCCCACATTTAGGAATGAACTCAGGGTGCATAATGAGGATTCTGGGATTCTAACTCCACTTCAGTACTGACTATACTTCATGTATGCCCAAGATTTGGGTTCTCTCTGTAAAAGGTAGTGAACACCACCTCCCTGCTGCTCTGCCTTGTGGGGTTCACTGCCATCCCCATGAATACAGAGGACCATCCACCACAGGAGGAAGACACAATTCCTACCGTGCCACATGGGAATCCCGTGCCACATGGATCCCCCATCCCGAGGCAGAGCAACTGGAGCCCCTCGTGTTTCCCGAGAAGCACTCCCACTCTCAGGCAGCCACGGCCTTGGAAATCTGTTTTAAGAGACTTCCTCGTGACCGACCAAAGGCAGATTTAAAACCCCGGGGAGTGTCTATGGGTTATGCAGTTATGTTCATCATCTGGCTGGTGTGTTTGCTCAAGTCTCTTGCCCATTGACTTCCCAGCATTCACTGAAAAGTGGACAGGGTCCTGTCAGCTGGGAGTGCCCCAGAGGCGGCCCGCAGCAGTGATCGGCTCCATAAGGTTAATGGGTTGTGGGCAGGAGCAGTGGACAGGGCTTCAGGTCCAGCTACTGCACCCTGGATCTCCCTCCTCACCTCCCCATCCCCGGGTGCGTCACACATTTGCTGCTTTTGTAATGTGGCCATGTACTCAGCAGATGGCGCCTGTGTTCCACTTAACTGTTCATCTTTCGTAGGACGCCGCTCCTCCCCGTGACTTCCAGAAGGACTTGGAACCTGCCATCCTGCTCAGCGGTGGGAGTTCCCATGGAGACCCTCATTTAACTCGCTGCTTCCTGGCTTCTCTGCAATAAAATCTAGCTGCTTTGTTGGGGTTCGGGTGTCTTGCGTGGTTTTTTAAAAATGATTTTAATTGATTTGAAAGACAGGGTGACCCCAGGGGTGGGGGTTCCATCCACTGGTTCACTCCCCAAATGGCTGCAGTAGCCAGGACTGGACCAGGCTGAAGTCTGGGGCAAGGAACTACATTCGGGTATCTCTTATATATATAGCAAGAACTCAAGTGCTTGGGACATTATCCTCTGCTTCCCAAGTTCATTAACTATGAGCTGGATAGGAAGTGGAGTAGCCAGGACCTGAACTGGTATGGGTGTCCCACATGGGTCTCCCATGTGGGTACAGGGTCCCAAGGCTTTGGGCCATCCTTGATTGCTTTTCCAGGCCACAAGCAGAGAGCTGGATAGGAAGTGGCGTTGCTGGGATTAGAACCGGCGCCCATATGGGATCCCAGTATGTGCCAGGTGAGGACTTTAGCCACTAGGCTACAACGCTGGGCCCAAGATTTCAAAATTTTACAACGGGGATATCTGAGCACCCAGCCCCATAGTCATCAGGGCTAGGTGAGGTCCTTCAACATCCTTTATTATTTTTTTCCCAATCAACAGAAGGGAAACCACAGCAGGAGGCTGTCCCGGGGGAAAGGGCCTTCACTGATCTTGGGGTGGAGATGGTTGTCAGTGCAGCGGCATCTTCTCGCAGGTGCACCTGCCGGCCAGCTGGCAGAGGGACCGCCCAGTGGTGCGGCTTCACAAAGCCGCAAGTGGAGGGGTGCAGCGTGAGTGTACAGTGACCTCCAGCTGTTTCCCAGGAAATCCCAGATGCTGCCCTGTTTGACACCTGCATTCTTGATGGTGTTACTGGGCTCCACCTTAAGGGTGATTGGCGGGGTCTTTACAAAATTCTGGATCTTTGCTCCACCTCATTTGTTGTAGAGAAGGAGCTTACATTTCCTTTAGACCGAAACACTTTATGGTTATGGAGAGAGGAAAAGGCGTGTTCTGAACATCTTTGAGGCCACACCTAAGAAAATCACCCTTTCTGTTTTTTGGGCACTGTTGAGGGGCTGGGCGCCCAGTGGTGCTGGATACTGCAGCAGGACATTGTTCAGCACTGGCCAGCCATGACCTTGGTCCAGTCTCCTAATCTCTCTCAATGACAGTTGCTGTATCGGTGTCATACATAATACCTGAGCCTCAGGGAATTTGGTAAGTAAGATTTAAGTTAGACTCATCTGGTGTGTGAGCGTAATTTTGGTTCCGTTATGAAAGTACCAAGCAAGTCTCAGTCAAGTCGACCTGTGGCCCCTGGGAGCACGCCATTACCTTCTGTTTGCCAGCAGAGGGCAGTGTCTTGCTTTTTGCCACGGGAAAGTTTCCGGGGCGGGGCGGGGGGGGGGGGTTGGGGGTTGGGAAGGGTTTTTGTTTGTTTTGCCATTTTGGGTTTCCCCAAGAGCCCTGGCTGGCAGGTCTACTTGGAAAGCCCAAAGATAGGGCCACAAATGCCTCTGAGGGTGAGTTCCTTCACTTCCTACTCTGGGGCTGAAATCTACATTTCCAGTTTGAGGCTCTTGGGGACCCAGAGAGGGAGGGTGTGTCAGCAGCTCAGCTAACTGTGCCATGAAGTCACACCACAGAGGGCAGGTGGAGTGGGCAGCAGAGGGATCCTCATTCAGGGGCTTTCTGCAGGCCCTGGCCCCAACCCACCTTCCCAGGGCTTTCCAGCCCTTGCTGTTCGCGGGGTACTCCCTTGGAAACAGAACGATCGCATCACAGCCTCCCTCCCAGCTCCAGTCTGGGCAGACAAATTCCTTTCCCTCCCTCACATACCACAGCCTCCATGAACCCTCAACAACTGGAAGTAATTTGTTTCTCCTCTTAGCTTGCCAAGCATTTATCTTGCAGGCTTTGGTGTTGTGGCAAAGGCTTTGTCCACGTGTATTTCCTGTCCTGCAGGATAAGCCAGGCATCTCTCCCTGACTCCCCCACGGAACAGGCACACAGGGTGTATTGCATGGCTATTCAGCACACACGGCCGTCACTCTGCCTTGAAGCCCTCTGCACCTGGTCTTCCTGAGACAGAAGAGGACAGACCATGGTGGTGCTCCGTAGGTGTTTGCTGAATTAATCCTGTGGAGGAGGTGAGAGGAAGAGAGATAGGAAGAATATGCTACTTACTGGCTCACTCCCCAAATGGCTGTCCCCAAATGGCTGTAATGGCTGGGGCTGAGCCAGGCTGGAGCCAGGAGCGTCTTCCAGATCTCCCACATGGATGGCAGGGACCCAAATCCTTGGACCATCTTCTTCTGCGTTTCCCAGGTCATTAGCAGGGAGTTAGATTGGAAGTAGAGCAGCTGGCACATGAACCTACACCCGTATGGGGAGGTGACATCACACACAGCGGCTGTGCCTCTTACACCACAACACAGGGCTGTTGGTCATTTATCGCTGAGTGGTCTCTTCGTCCTTGGTGGACATATTCCAGGGCCTCCGGGGGAGGTTCCTGAAACCACAGATGGTTGTGAACCTGCTGCACAGGCATGCCATGATGGTGTGGTAACTTAGTAACAGACAGTGCGCACAGTGTGGGGACACTAGGTACTTGGGTGATGCCCATTCCAAGGGGAATATAGCAAGGTGGCACTGTGTTCAGTCATGCTGCACAGAATGATGTGCAATACATTTTTTAGGTTTTCAAAATTTTTTTTATATAAAGACAGATCTCTTATCCACCGGTTTACTTCCCAAAACGCTCATCACAGCCAGGGCTGGCCCAGGCTGGCCCAGGAATCTGTAACTCCATCTAGGACTCCCCTATGGGTAGTAGAGGCCCAACTACTTGTACCATAACCCATTCCTTCCAGGCACAGTAACAGAAAGTTGGATGAGAAACAGGGTGGTTGAGACTTGATACAGGATCCTGCCCTTACCAGTGGCAGCTTAACACACTGAGCCACAATGCCAGCCCCAGGAAAACCACAGACTATTCTGTGCAACTTATAATTCCTATCTGTAAAACAGGGATCATAATGGTTCTTGCCATGACTATTGAGAATGAAATCACGACCATGTGTCCGATTCCTGACAGCAGCAGTTCTACAAATAAAACTTTGTGTTTGGACAGAGTTTCACAGATATACAAAAATTCAATGGCTGAAAAACTTGGCTCTGCATCCTTGAGCCCTGGGAGACTACAGGAAGTAGAAATGGAAATGAAGGGTTGTGTCCTGAGAGGGGGAAGCTGTCATCCAAGTCACCACCCTTTGTGGCATTCCCCTTTAATTAGTGGCAGTCTCTTAAAAGAGAAAAAGAGCCACGGGTGTAATTTCTTAGGCGAGTCCGTCAGACCTCCTCTTCAGTTGCCATGTCTTTAGGGGACTTGTGGCCGCTTGGCTTTGGTGGACAAGTGTTCCAGTCTGCATCGGAAGACAGCGCAAGTCTGCGTGTCACCAGGGAAACCTCTGACTGCAGCCTCGACACAAGATGTAAAATAAAAGCCCGTGGAAGTAGGGCTGCCTTCCCTTTGTACACCTATCACACACTCCCAGAGTCTCGCCCTTTCGAATGCTAGGCCGAGCAGCAGGCTGCGTCCTGGGTAAGAACACGGGCTCTGTGGACACACTGTGCTTGCCAGCCGTGGGAGTTTGGGCAAGTTGCTCACTGTGCGGGACCTTGGTAGCCTCAAGCACAAAGTGGGAATAGAGAGTACATTCTTGGAGTGGAGTGAAAGTGTGCGTGGAGGCCTCAGCTGGGCTCCTATAGCTCTCAGCATGCACAGATGAAACCGGAAGTTCTGATTGCTCTGGCCTTCCTGTGCCTGCAGCTGGGTGTGTCCTGACCCAGGGGCATCCGCGGACCCTTCCCGTTGGTGGCATCTTACAGGTCTGTGCGCTTCCACACCCTGGACTGCTCACAGAGAATATTCCAGATACTGTCCCTTGGCCATTCATCAAGGACAGTTGTAAGTTGTCAGGCCCACCTGGTCACAAGCCTCTCGGTGGGGATGCCTTTTGCAAAGTGAGGCTGAGAACACAGAAAATGGCTAAGGCTTTCTGGCACCAAGGCCAAACCAGCTCCCAAGCTTCCCAGCACTGGGGAGGGGTGGGCGGAAACCAGAGAGTGCAGGGACGTCACTGGACGGGCTCTCCGATCTGCTCTCACCCGGTGGATGTGGCTCCAGGCTGCACCCGCCTCACAGGTCAAAGCACAAGCACCTGCCTTCTGTCTCACCCATATCAGATCCTGATTCATGCAAGGCGAGGACTTTAGCCACTAGGCTACCACACTGGGCCCTATTTTATTTATTTTAGTCAGAGTTACAGAAATACAGTAGGAAAGAGAGAGGTAAGTATATCCATTTGCTGGTTCACTTCCCAAATGATCACAATGGCCAGAGCTGGGCAGTCTGAAGCCAGGAGCCAGGAGATTCTTCTGGATCTCCCACATGACTGTAGGGGCCCAAGGGTTTGGGCCATCCTCCACTGCTTTCTCAGGACATCAACAGGGAGCTGGATTGGAAGTGGAGCAGCCAAGACTCAAACCAGTGCTCGTATGCAATGCTGGCTACACAAGAGGAGGATTAGCTTGCTATGCATGGCGTTGACTGCTCAATGATATTTTTTAAAAGATTTATTTTTTTACTGGAAAATCAGATATATATATATATAGAGGAGGTGAGACAGAGAGGAAGATCTTCCATCTACTGATTCACTCCCCAAGCGGCTGCAATAGCCAGAGCTGAGCTGATCCGGAGCCAGGAGCCTCTTCTTGGTCTCCCATGTGGGTGCAGGGTCCCAAGGCTTTGGACTGTCCTCAACTACTTTCCCAGGTCACAAGCAGGGAGCTGGATGGGAAGTGGAGCTGCCAGGACATGAACCAGTGCCTATACGGGTTGTCGGCACGTTCAAAGTGAGTACTTTAACCACCATGCTATCGCCCTGGGCCCAAAATGTTTATTTCTACTGATGATAGAGTGATCAACCCAGGCCCTTGCTGGAAGTCCTCTGTCCCAGGAAATCTTCCATTCTGGTCCCACCAGAATGGTCGTTAACCAAATTTAAGTTCCAAATACATATCAGACATATTCGACTAGGAGGTGGTAAATTTTAGCAAAACAAATAATGAGCTTGGTCTATATCCTGAAATGGAACCATTAACCAAATATTAACCAAATAAAACAGGATTATCTCAGAATTCTGGCTATTATTATTGGAAATGGCTCAGGCTTTTAAATAGCTGAATAGTATTCCATTGTATGGCTGCACCATCAGCTTACTGAACCTTTCCCCTCCTGATGAGGGAAACCTTTCATTTTCAGCCAGTGTTTTGCTTTAACAACCAGGTCTGCCATAAATGTCCTCATTTATATGTTCTGTAAACTGGGAAGTTCTACGTAATAATTTGTTTTGAAAATAAGGTCTTCCTGCTAAAAACAAAACTCAGAGAGCCACAGGATTAAAGACTCTTTTCATCCAGGGACTTGTATGGGCCTCTTTCTCTTCAGGTGACTCACTGGGCTGAGGATGACTTGAAAATGGGTTGACTGCCAGGGCCTTGGGAAGGAAGCCGAGGCAAAGCAGAGAGGCTTCCCGGGGTCCATGTGGGAGAAAAACAGCCCAGTGCTGTGGTTCCCAGCTTGGAAGGGCTTGTTTATCAAGGCTGGTGGGAGAGAGGAGTTGGCCAGGCTCGGAAGGGTCCAGTTGGCTGGGAGCAGACCCGAGAAACTGGAGCCATTCAGCTGTGTTCTAAAAAGGGCATGGAAAGGGAGGGAAAGCAGGTCCGGACACACACTGGGTGGCAGCTGGCTGGCCGGAGCTCTTGGCACATGAAGTCTGATGGCAGGCTGTGGGGCCCAGCCAGTCTCACCCCTGAGGAACCTACTCCAGAACAGGCAGCTTTAGATCAGTTCCGCAGTTGCTGCTTGGGGTTGTTAGGAATGGATTTTTACACTTTGGGATAGTTCAGTACTTTTCCAGAGACGTGGGATGCCTGGGCCAGAAAGGTGCTTTTCTAGCCACACTGTCTGCTCCGTGTGTATTCACACAGCCTCCAGCCATCCCAGGCACAGCAGTAGCACCTGCCAAACTCAAACGTTTTTGGTGAAACACAAGGTCTCCAAGTCAGAAAAGTTTCAGCAATGCAGGCCTGTTAAAAAACCTAACATGGGGTCTGGCATGATAGCGTAGTGGTTAAAGTCTTTGCCTTGAACGTGCCGGGATCCCATATGGGCACCGGTTCTAATCCTGGCAGCTCCACTTCCCATCCAGCTCCCTACTTGTGGCCTGGGAAAGCTGTCGAGGATGGCCCAATGCATTGGGACCCTGCACCCACGTGGGAGACCCAGAAGAGGCTCCTGACTTCAGATTGGCTCAGCTCTGGCCATTGTAGCTGATTGGGGGTGAACCATTGGATGGAAGATCTTCCTCTCTGTCTCTCCTCCTATCTGTATATCTGACATTGCAATAAAAATAAATAAATCTTAAAAAAAAATAATAATCTAACATGATGGCTTACTGTGGGAGTCTTCCAGGCCTTCACAAGCGTATATTCAATCTAAGAATTTTCAAAAAGGAAATGAAGGGATTTCTTACTTTTTTCCCAAATTTTTAGTGCTAGTAACATTTCATCTCTGCACCCCCAACCCACCCACCCAAACACACAGGAATGTCTTTGTTGACGTGCATCAGTTAGCTCTGATGCATAGAAACAAACAGGCCTGCCCTTTAAATATTAAGAAACAAAGCAGAACCAAAACCTCCAGGATGAGAGAGAGAGCTATGGAATTTGACTGACTTGGTGAACCATGGGAGAGCTCTTGGACACTGCCATGGCTCACTAAGGGTGGGGAACATCTGGCCTGCAGATCCTAGGAGACCCACAAAATCGTTTGGTCTGGCCCTGCCAAGGCAACTACTAGAGGAACTCAACTGCATAACAGGCTAATATATATAACAATTTCTTTTTCATCTTTGAAAGGCAGCAGTACAGAAAAAGCTACAAATGGTTGCAGTGGCTAGGGGTGGGCCAAACAGAAAGCAGAATCTGGGAGCTTCTTCCAAGTCTCCCTCGGAGTAAGGGTGCAAGCACTTGTGCTGCTTCCTGTTAGTTCCACAGGCACACTAGCAGGGAGCTCTATTGGAAAGTAGAGCAGCCCGGACACTAACTGATACTCACAAGGGATGCTGATGGCTTTGCCTGCTACACCACAGCTCCGGCCCCTAGCAGGCTAAATTTTAAACTGATGATTTTATTATGGCCCATGAAGGATGTTATAAATATCCAAATGGTCCTTGGCAGGAAAAAAAAAGAAAAAAAGGTTCTTCACCTATGTAAAAGGACAATGGGTGTTTTTCATGATATAAAGTGGTTGACTTTCATAAACATGAGATTCCTGAGCTGATCCAGACAGTGGCGTGAGATAGCAAAAAAAGCTTTGGTTTGCTCCAGGCCCATCTCTGCATCCTGCCTCTGGTCTCCAGAGCAGGGATGATTTCCCTTTCCACAGTATTCTCAGGGTTGGGGTGGGAGCTCTACGTGTCAGGCCTGGTGCGCAAAGCTCACTGGGAGAGGAGCCCCATTGCTGGGTTCCGAGCAAGTCTGAGAAGAACACGTCACCAGCTCGGCATCCCTGTTGTTTGGCCCTGTGCCTGACTCCACCTTTCCAGATGCATTCCTTTGGGCTACATTGCAAGCCATCTGGGAAGAACCTTTGCCAGGCTCCTTGACAGCCTTTTTCCCTGGACATTTGTGTGGAAAGAGCCAGATCTGATGTTTAGGCAAGAATAAAATGCCTTGAACTAGAAGCTGCATTTCCAAGTCTTTCCCTTCCTCCACTCATTGGACAAGACAACCAGCGCCTGGTATCTAGGGTTACACCCCACCCCAAAATGCACTGGAAAGTGAAATGTGATGGTGTCAGGGAGAACTGGATCCCTGGTCCACTTGGCCTCAGATAGGTCTTTCCTGAGGTGGGGGTGGGGCGGGCATTTGATGCAGCAGGTAGGCTTCCGCTTAAGGCACCCATGCTCAAACCTGGCTCAGCCCCTGGTTACGGACCCCTGCCGATGTACTGGGAGGCAGCTGGCTCACATGTTTGGATCCCTGCCACCCCGTGGGAGACCTGGGATGAGTTTTGGGCCCCTGGCATTGTTGAAATTTAAGAAATAAAGCAGTGGATGGGAGATTTCTCTCTTTCAAATTAAATAGAAAGATATTTAAGGGAAAAAAAAAGTTTTCTCCCTTGTCTACATACAAATATATAAAACTATCATGCGCTTTACCATAAATATACACAATTTTTATGGGTACATTGTTTTTTAGAAAAGAAACTCCCTTTACCCTCTGTAAAATGAGAGAGGCTGACTGTCTCAGGTAAGGGTTAGTTCTTTGATCAGAGGAAGCTTTCTGTTAAATAAAGTTCCAAGCAGCAGCCCCTTTAAAACAGACGCACGCGGTGTTTGGCCTACGTGTTGAAGAATGTTCTATCAACAACTTGGGAGTTTTGGCAAGTCAAGAGAGAGATGGCTTTCAGTAGGGACGGGGTAGGACAATTGGGGTGGGACACTGCATGCTTCTAGCACAGCTGCGAGAGTCTATTTCTTGACTTGGATGGTAATTACAAGTGAGTTCTCCTTAGAACTGGTTGGAAAGCTACAAAAATAGTCCAATTCTAATGCATTATCAAGTCAATCACCCAGCACACAAATATGTCAGCTGAGTTTGGCTGCAAAATGCCTAAAACCCCAAATATGAGGATACTCCCAAAAGTTTGTGGGAAAACAGAATTAAAAGATAGATTCATTTTAGCACAGATTAAAAAAAAAAAACCTGTGTAGTTTTTATAATACACATACTTTTCATGAACTTGAAGACCCCTAGATTTCAACTTCTTTCGCACTAAAATAAACTTATCTCTTTTGTATTAAAAAAAATCTTTTATTTCTTATTTGAGAGGCAGTCAGATAGGCAAAGATATTCCATTCTACAGATCTCCCAAGTAGCAGGGCTGGGCTGAGTTGAAGTTGAGGGCTTGGGAAACCCAGGTCTCCCTTGAGGGTGACAGGTGAATCCAGTAACTTGAGCATCATTGTCGCCTCCAGGAGTCCAGGAGGGGCAGGGAAACCTGGTGCTCTGAAGTGAAACACTTGGCTAAATGCCTGTGCTAAAGTTTTATCGTTTAATTCCATTCTACAGGGACCTCCTGAAGGACTCTCCTCGAGTGGCCTAAATTAAGGTAACATTTTGTATCTCTTCCACGGAACTGTGTTCTGGAGGAGGTCACTAGGTGTGAGGGAGTTAGCAGAGGTAACTCAGTGACAGGAGACACCCAAGTCCCATTCATCCTGCATCCGCCATCCTCTATGTGAGGTTTCCAGCCCACGGTCCATGGGGGCCCCTGGAGTCCCAGCATCACGTAGGTTTCAGAACACAAGAAGAAGCAAGAGAAGAGGAGGCACATCCCCTTGTCCTGGATGAATCCACAGCAGTCATTCCCACAGCTTCCCCTGGCATCCCACTGACCACATTTCAATGACATGGCCTTATCCAGCCATAAGGAAGGGTAGAAAACCCCAGTCTTTAACAGGAGTGACCTTGAACCCACCCAACGGCAGTTTCCACAGTCAAGGAAAATGGAATGGGTAGGTTTAGGGGACAACGAACAGACTGTGGTGCAATGCCTGGCTGGATTTTGGCCTCTGATCTGTTGACACTTGGTGTGTGGCCGGTGGAGGTGTGCTGGCCTTTCTTGGTCAGAATCTGCAATGTAGCTAGAGGTACACAAAGTGAAAGATGCCCTCATAGTTTGTGGAACTTTGCAGAATGTGAATCAGGAATTCCCTAAGAGCTTTAGACATTTTGAATTCTGTGGAGTTCCCATCCAGTGTAGGAAGTTTCTGAGGGCTTTCTCTCTCTCCTCTCTCTCTCTCTTTCTTTTTCTCTCGGCAGAGTGGGAGGCAGGCAGTGGCTGGCAGGCAGAGCCTTCTCTTTGCCTTCAGAACTAAGCACCAGGCTCATTGCTGGAGTCGGCACAGCCCCAGCCAGCCACCTTGGAAAGCTCTGTCATCAACTGTCTTCCCTCTGGGCTGGGTGTTCCCTTGAGAAGGTATGCTTTCCCTGAGGCCTTGGAAACTCAGGGTGTCCAAGCAGTGCCTGCTGCTGCTTAGCAGGGAGTGGCTCAGACATTCCTTGTAGAGTTGTGGAGACTCCCATTGTAGACAGGTCTGCTGCCCCTGATTCACGCCTTTATTCTTAGGGAAGGCATCCATCCAGAGAGGCTGAGAGATTCACTCGAAGTGCCCAGCAACGTACATCAGGGTGGCACCTGGTATAGCTTGTTCTGGTGCTTTCCAATGCACCATCCCTGGGCAAGTTTGAAACGTACTCTCTGGGGCTGGTGCCATGGTGTAGCAGGCTATTCTTCTGACTGTGGCATGGGGATCCCATATGGGTGCTGGTTCCATCCCTGGATGCTCCACTTTCTGCTCCCTGCGTGTGTCCTGGAAGAGCAGCAGAAGATGGCTCAAGTTCTTAGAGCCCACATAGGAGACTCAGAAGAAGCTTCTAGCTCCAGAACTTTCTTAAGTTTGTCATTTTTTTTACATGTTTTATTTGTTTGAAAGAGGGAAAGACATACATTACACACAGAGATTTTCTATCTATTGGTTCACTCCCCAGACAGCTGTGATAGCCAGGGCTGAGTCAGAAACCAAGAGCACCTTCCACGTTTCCCATGTAGGTGGGAGGGTCCCAAACACTAGAGCCATCTTCTGCTATTTTTCTCAGGCTTTTAGAAGGGAGCTGGATCAGAAGAGGAGCAGCTGGGAAATGAACCAGCACCCGTCTGGGATGCCCATGCCACAGACAGAAGAATAGCCTGCTAACCATGGCACCAGCCCCAGTGAGTACGTTTCATTGACATTGCAGGCGGCGGCATCACTCGCTATGCCACAACTCTGGCTCCTCATTATTTTATGGGTGAAGACACTTCAACTCACATGGGAAAATTATTCAAAAGCCCAACTGTTACTCAAAGTAGATCAGAATTTGTATCTGCATAGTGCACCTACAGAGCCTTCAGTTGAACCTCTAAGCTAAGACCAAATGCTCTCAAGGTGCCTGGCACTCCCTGGATATCACACCCTTTGCCCCACTTTCATTCTCCTCAATCTCAAGGAGTTTGGTGTTCTGGCCCTGAGATGTGGACATAAAATTTTCCTCTGACCAGAAGCCTGACCTGTCGATGAGGTGATGGCTGGTGCTGGTATGTGTAAGGACATTTACTCTGCCTGTCTGCGTGTGGCCATCCAGCAGTGCTAGGACTTGTGGAGGTGCTGCCCTTGGAGAAGCGGGGACATCAGCCTTCCCAGAGGCCGCGGTGGCGTAGGGCTTGCTCTATAGCCACAGGGTCCTCCAGCCCAGCTGCTCAGGCTTCCCAGAGCCCTAAGCACAAGGGGCTCTGCACCCCGCCTGGTGGTGGAAACAGGAGAGATGAGCTCATGGGCTCCAGGGGGGAAAATTTCTACAAAGATCCACAGCCAGGAGCTGACTGGGTCGTTATTCTGACAGCTCCTCTCAGAGGAACATGGCGGTGTGGATGGCAGCAGCCAGCTCAGAGGGTAGGGTGGCTGGGATCCAGGTTGGCCACACGCACAGGGAGGTCCCTGAGCAGAGCCCCCCAAGTCCTAGCTCATCAAGCATTTCCATCGGAGGTACAGGTATCCTACACAGCTATCCAACCCTTGTGCCAAATGCCTGTCGCACATCAATTGATCTTTATAACTTTTCAAAAAAGAATTATAAATTTTGAAATAATCATAGATTCATAAGAATGTGAAAAATACAGGCCCAGTGCAGTGGCCCAGTGGCTTAAGTCCTTGCCTTGAATGTGCCAGGATCCCATATGGGCACTGGTTCTAAAATCCCGGCAGCTCTGCTTCCCATCCTATAAAACTCCCTTTATCTAGTAGTTACACTTGACACACTTCTTCTCTAGCTAGTTTTGATCCAAGCCTATGGGGTGACTGTTACCATCTCCATTTTACAGATGAACAAACTGAGACCCAGAGAAATGAAATACTTTGCTCCAGGTTCCCAGTGATGTGGTGCTGAGTCAGACTTAGAATTCAGATCTTCCTGATTGAAAAGTTTGCTCCCACTCCCATGGATTCCTACCCTTCCCAAATCCCCTCCCTGACTCTCCAGAAGGAAGTCCTGAGGGACCCAGTGCTGCAAACAATGCAGCTGGCCGCCAGCCTCAGGGGCCCCGATTGCTCAACACGGAGAGCCTCCCGGCATTGCTTTGCCATGCAGTCAGCAGAACCACTTGTGTGACCCAGACAGCAGACCAGACAAGCCTCTGCGCCTTTCTGAAGCCAGCACGCCTTCTGCTTGCCCAAGTTCCCCTCTGCCTTTACCTCCTGCTTGGAGATCCCTCCTTGGCCAGAGACTCCTCCCCCACGTGAGCTGCCGAGTTCATGCAAGGTCCCCTCACAGTCAGAAACTGGGCTTGTGCTGAAAGTGATGGAAAACCCAGCCCCAGCCAGTGTAAACCCAAAGGTGTTTATGAGTGTGCAGAAAGGAAACAGAGGAAAGTAGGGCTCTAGGCCCATAGGCTCATACTCTGCCGTGGGGCCACGAAATCGCTCCAGCAGTTTTCATCTCATTTTGCATACAGCCCAGTCCCCTGTCACTGTGCAGCTCCTAGAGGATTTCATTCCACTGGGATGCCGCTTCATCTCAAGTTTGCCAACCAAGCTGGGAGAGGAGAGGAAAGGGCCAAGTCCTTCTCTTTTCCCAAGCTTTCTCAGAAGTGTCATCCAGGGAAACCATGTCACATGGCTGCCATACCCTGGGAGGAAGTGGAGGAGACTGAGTGTTTGGGGCTGGACGTGGCACTCCTGGAGCTCAACTAATTAGTGTCTTTTGATCGAGAAGATGAGAAGAATATAAAAGTCAATGTCCCGTGGGCCCGGCATGATAGCGTAATGGTTAAGGTCCTCGTGTTGAACACGCCCCGGGATCCCATATGGGCACTGGTTCTAATCCCGGTAGCTCCACTTTCCTTCCAGCTCCCTACTTGTGGCCTGGGAAAGCAGTCAAGGACAGCCCAAGCCTTGAGTCGCTGCACCCACATGGGAGACCCAGAAAGAAGTTCCTGGCTCCTGGCTTCGGATCGGCGCAGCAATGGCCGTTGTGGTCACTTGGGGAGTGATTCATCGGACGGAAGATCTTCCTCTCTGTCTCTCCTCCTCTCTGTACATCTGCCTTTCCAATAAAATAAATAAATCCTATAAAAAAAAGTCAGTGTCCCAGGGCCGGTTTCCATGGTTTTCTCTCTTTACACACGCACACACGCTGTCTTGTCTCAGTCTGTAAATATGTCTTTCTCTCCACTCTGCCCTCCTTCCTTGCGGCCCCAGGTTCATCTCACATTCTTGAAGCCTCCTCTGTGGTCTTCAGAAGGCTGCTGTGACTCTATCCTTACATCATTCCTCCTCAGGCTGGGAGCAATTAGCCTGACTCTCTGTGGCCACTGTGACATTCCATCCCACATCCCTGGAAGAGTCCCCCTGGCCCTTGGGAATGGTGTGGCTTAGTCTGGTTCTGGGTGCTTTTCCTGAGCAGGACCGAGGGGGCAGGATGGAATGTGGCCCAAGAGGAAAATCAGGGCAGGATTCTCAAAACACCAAAAATGAATGTTGGGGGCTCCCAGGTCAGGCCAAATGAATGATGAACCTGCAGCTGCTGCACAATCATAGGCAGCGTCAGGCTCAAAGCTTCTAGATCCCTGAAGATACATCAGAGCTTCCCTAAATTGCCTTTCAGTTTCAGGCTTTGGGGCTAGGCTTCGTGGCATGCACAGCTAAGCTGCTGCCTATGACATCTGCATCTCGTATCAGAGCCTGGGTTCAAGTTCCTGTTGCTTTGCTTTGCATTCAGCTCCCTGCTAAGGGCTCGTGGGAAGGCCGCAAATGGTGGCCCAAATGCTTGTGGGAGACCCAGATGGCATTGCTAGCTTTTGGTTTCAGTCTGGCCCCATTCTGGCTTTGGCAGTCAATTTGGGAGTGAACTAGTAGACTGCAGATCTGTCACTCTGCTTTTTTGAAATAAATCAGTCCATCAAAAAACCATACAGCATGTTTTAAACATCTATAGACACATTTGCATAGATTAAAAATACTTTCTATATGTTTTAAAACTTAGTTTAAAACATTTAGATTGGCTAAAAACAAAACAAGACAAACAGAAACACTATGTATTCTAGTCATCGAACAGGATTTGGATATAAAACCACTTGGATTTAGTGCTGTGTTTTAAAGTGGGATAGCCAGGACCCTTTCACAGGGCCCAGGCCAGTTGTTACCAGGCTTCAAAAAGTTCACGAATATGCTTCATGAAAGATCTGCATGGATTTCAAAAAAGTAAATGCTTTAAAGCATTTTCATTTATTTGAAAGGTAGAGAGGCGGAGATGGAGAGGAATCTTCCATTCACTGGTTCATTCTGCCTGATGCTAATGGAGCGGGGCTGGGCCAGGCTGAGGCCAGGAACTGGGAACTCAATCTGAGTCTGTCTGCCCTTGTATTTTGGGAAATGGACTCCCTTGGCTGCCTTGGCCTTGGACTCTCTAGCATCTCCAGGAAACATCAGGGAAAGTACCACAGAGGTGCAGGGGGCTGCCATCGGATAAAGGGGCTACAGTGCCCTTGAAATGGATCCCTCGCCTTGTGGGGGCACTCTGCTGCGCTGGCTCCCCCACCCCCTTGGCTGCCCTCCCAGTTAGTACAGGGCCTGCTTTCTTACCACTCAGCCAGCCGAGCAGCCCAGGGGAGCTCCCTGCTGCCTGTGTCTGGGATCAGGACTCCAGGCTGGAAACTGGAGGAGGACCTGAAGCGGTAGACCGTCCCAGACTTGGACTTGGTCCAGGCCTCCCCCATCACTCCCTCCCCCTGGGGAACACAGGAAGCTAAATGGAGACATTCTTCTTGCCTTTTCTGTGCCTTTCACCTCCAGGTAGAAGTTCTTGTGCTTAAAGGAGTGACTGGGCTTCTCCTCTCAGCCAAGGAAAAAGTACACAAGGAGGCAGAGATCCGGGTCTGATAGGGCCTTTACAAGGGGATCCACTTATTAGAGCATGTTGATGGGGTGCAGGGGTGGGGAGTGTTGAGCGATGAGGCTGCAACAGCAGGGCAGGACAGGGCTGGGGTGAGGTGGGAGGAGGGCAGGATCTGCACCGTGAAGGGAATGAAGCAGACAGGCAGGAGAAGAATGTAACCAGACCTACCCAAAAATCCATTCACACTAAGAGGTGACTCTCAAGCCGTTCCCCACAGCTCTCTTCTCTTTGTCACCCTCTGGGATTCCAGCAATAGCAAATATTCCTCCTGAACACCCCAGTGGGTCCTATCTCTGAAATGCTCACCTCTTTACTACTCTTTTTTAAAGGAAAAGCTTGGGGCCCAGTGTGATGGCTCAGTGGCTAAATCCTCCTCTGACAAGTGCTAGGACCCCATAGGGGTACCAGTTCATGTCCCAGCTGCCCCACTTCCCATCCAGCTCCCTGCTTGTGGCCTGGGAAAGCAGTGAGGATGGTCCAAATCCTTGGGACCCTGCACCGTGTGGGAGACCCTGAAGAAGCTTCTGGCTCCTGGAGACCCAGAAGAAACTGCTGGTTCCTGGCTCTAGATTGGCTCAGCTCCAGCTGTTGCAACCATTTGGGGAGTGAATCAGCAGGCAGAAGACCTTTCTCTCTATAAATCTACATATCCAATAACTTTTTTTTCTAGAAAAATAATTTTGTAGCATTATTTCTTTGTCATCTTTGCACTTATTAAAGCTGCTGTTTCAAATTTTAGTATCTAAATATCAACCTCAAGTTTATCCTCATCAGTTCTTGGGAAGGTTGTCCCTGTCAAACAAATGCAGGCTTTGTGCAAGGTACAAGTGCAATGGAGGTGACTGAGGCAGATGGGGCCCCCGCTTTTGTGGCACTCATGTTCTGGGGTCAGGGGATGGCATACCAGCTCACCAACAAACACATGAGATGGTTTTACTTTGTGGTAAGCACTATGCAGACAGTACCCCAGGTGACAGAAAGACTGGAGATTGGCAGTTGGTAATGAGTCTTTCAGATTGTCATGGGAGTCAGCCGAGGTAAGCTCAGATGGGCAGGGAGGAACCTGTCTATACAGAACTACTTCAAGCACTCCAGGTGGAAGAATAGCAGGTGCCGGGTCCCTCAGGTGCAGAACAACACTTATGCTTAGCAGAGAGAAGGTTAGCCTGGACAGACAGCATTCAGCCAAGGAGAGAGTTATTTGAGAAGAAATCTGATAGGCTGGGGCCAGATCACCTAGGGCTATGAGGGCCAAGAGATAAAATTTGAGTTTCCTTCTAATGGAATAAGAGACATTAAGGTTAAAGTCAAAACAAGTTTGGCTGCACACAAGTGAAAACCCCCAAATAAGAATGGCTTGAACAAAACAGAAGCTATTTCAGTGAAAGGCCAGGATTGACATGGCAGCAGCTCGATCTTCAGGAAGGAGGATTTTTCTCTTTTTCTGCTGCTTGGCAGCTGATGACCTTGTGATCCAGCATGGAGCTGCTGCAGACAAAGCTGAGAGCCGCCAGCAGATTGGTTCCTCCCACCTGCATCTCCTCTTCTTGCTGTCTCCGCTGGCGTATCTTGCAACTTCTCTCTGCACTCCCCTCAATGTCTAATTCCCTACTTCAGCAGCGTAAAGTAGCACGTGAATATGTGCCCAGAAGAAATTCAGTATGGAACTCTATGGAAATGAATAGAAAAGGCGCTTCCTCAGAGACCACCATCGTTGATGAGTTTTCCAGTATGTGTTGACCCTGCTCGCTCTCTCCCTGAGTGTGTCTGGGTTTGAGACTCACTCCTTTGCTTCTGATCATTTCTCACAGTTATCTCACAGCATCTGTTTCCCTTTCTCTGCCTTCTCTCTCTTCCTCATTCTAGTTCTGCTTCTCTTATCAAAATACGGTTCTTATTAACTCATACAAATAAAACTGAGCTTGTAACCCATGGGAGGGGAATTCCACAGGAGGGTTAATCCTGTCCAGAAAGAAATCATGTATATACTGGCATGGAAAGAACCCTGTGGAGAGTCCTAGGTGGAATTCAAAATCATTTGATGTCCTACCAAGCAGTAAAACTGTAACCTCTGGCGTTCTTTGGTGTTTTAAACTGAAAGAGTTAACATGTAACTTCAGAGTCCTGTCCTAATCTTCCTAATCGTCAAACAAAGTTACACCCTAGAGGGGAACACCCTTGGGTGGCTTTGTGCAGCACACTGCTGTCATCGACAAGACACCTGTCACTCTTTGGTCTCATTGCTAAGTTTCAGGTAAACTTTTCTCACATTTGATTCTCTCTGCCTGTCTCTGTCTTCCTTTGATTCTATCTCTCTTAACGACTGCTTTTCCATCATCTTTCCCCTCGGGAATTGGGGGGATGTTGACATGAGCTGTGGGAAATGACACAGCCTGCCAGTGTGTCTGCACTTCTTTGCAGAAGCGGAAGGAAATCAAATGGACATTCTGAGAGTTTGGAGGAGAGGCTCTGAGAGTGTGTAGACGTGGCAGGAGAAGGGAGAGACAGCGAGCAGCCCAGCAGCCGAGCAGCCGTGGAGCGAGAGAGCTGGCTGGGGCGGAGGTGACTTCACACCACAAAAATGTCTGAATCAGGAGAATCACCCAACTCGGATGGGGCTGGGAAGCCAGCAGTGCAGTGGGGGAGGGATAGAGCTGGATTAGATTCAGGTCTCCCTCGATGCCCTGGGCACTCAGGAAGGAAAGCATCCTTCTCCTTTTGTGTCTCCTTCTGTGACAATGCAGAGCAGGGTCTCTGGACGAACAACCCCACAGATGCAGTGGGGACAGCCTGCAGCCCCTGAGTCCCCACCAGCAAACCTGAGGGTCTGGGTGAGAATGCAGGAAGCAGGGGAGAAGCCAGAAACAGAAAAGGCCTAAAATAGTCCATCAAATGGTCGCAAGGCCTTTTGAACTCTCAATCCTGGTAGTTTTCAGACATTCCTTTGGCTGCGGAACCCTGGCTGACAATTAAAACAGCAAAACGGCAGTTACCCATGGGGGTCCACAACAGGAAGATCCGAGCACATCCTTTGGGTCCTCAAGCTGTCCTTTCAGCACTGGAATCTTGCTCAACAAACCTCATTATGTAAGAGCAAACTCAGGCAGGAATTTGACTATTTGCTGACTTCAGATGTTGATGGGGGTGGGGAGCTGCAGCATAGCCTAGCGGCTAAAGTCCTTACCCTGAACACGACCCGGGATCCCATATGGGCACCGGTTCTAATCCCAGCAGCCCCGCTTCCCATCCAGCTCCCTGCTTGTGGCCTGGAAAGCAGTGGAGGATGGCCCAAAGCCTTGGGACCCTGCACCCACGTGGGAGACCCGGAAGAAGTTCCTGGCTCCTGGCTTTGGTCGGCGCAGCACTGGCCATTGTGGTCACTTGGGGAGTGATTCATTGGACGGAAGATCTTCTTCTCTGTCTCTCCTCCTCTCTGTGTATCTGACTTTCCAATAAAAATAAATAAATCTTACAGCACACACACACACAAGATGCTGATAGGGAAGGGGGCTGGTGGATCATCACCCCTCCGCTTTCAGGGCTCCTTTTCACAGGCGTGGAAGGGTCTGAACTAAAAGGAAGGTGAGAAGAGAGCTGAAGCAGAAGATGAGCAGGTTAGGCGTGTGCAGGAAGCAAGAGACAGGGCCGCTTGCAAATGTTCACAGTCAGAAAGCATGATGTCAGCCACTTTCCACAAACAATGGGAGAGAACCAGGCTGGGGGTCCTGTCCCTAGAAGCAAAGGAGATTCCTCCCACAGGAGGGCTTTGTCAGGGGAGCACACACTGTTTTTAAGGACAGAAAGACCTCTGGGAAGGAGTTTGCTCTCCAGGACTGTGGTCCGCGGCTGTTAGCTGCCTGCACCTGACTGAATCCTGTATCCCTGGCTTCTCCCTTGAGGGGACACTTGGCTTGCTCAGGGAGCCCCTTCTTTCTAACACTGGCAGGAAACAGATGCTTCCTGCTGCCTGCCTGTTGGCACAGAGTGACAGGACCAGGAGTTCTGGGCGGGGGGCCCACATCTTCCCATGGCGCCTGCTTGACTCTAGAGAGCTTCCTACTCCCTGCCACGCACAGCACTGTGTGTGACACTCCGTGCTTTGGACAGATTGCCCCTTCTTGCCACGGCTTAGCTTTTGAGCATCTGTAAGGCTGGTAGGTTGTAGATAAATCAGTGCTTAAAAAAAAAAATCAAGAAATCATTCCCAGACAAGAACTGTTAGACAAGAGCCCTCTATGTCCAACAGAGTAAGCCATTCTAAGCCATTTAGTTCTGACTAAAGCAGCCTTGAGCTGGGAGCTTGGAGACCTCCACCTTAGCATTCCTCCTGCCCCAGTAAGGCTCCTGTATTGAACCCTTAGAGCCTCACAGATTGTAGTTTGGAAAAGCACCGACATGGAAACTCTGGAAGCTTCCTGACAAAAGGCCTTGTGTGAGGAAAGGCATGGGAGTGAGAGAGGGCAGTGCTGGGTCAGCCTTGGAATGGCAGGGGAGCCTGCCTCCTCTCAGGGGATGGGGGAAGGGGAGGAGACTCGGTTTAGCAAAATGGTTAGGGTCTCAGCTGCCTAACCCAGATCTCCCCTCCTCATCCCACCATCTGCCTTGCCCTGGTTTGGGGCTGTGCCCCAGGTGGCCTGGGCCACACAGCTCTGCCACGTACATCCTGGCCTGGAGGCGCCCTCATTATTCCTGGCTTTAGGGCTGCCAAGACTGAACAGAGGTTTGGTTTGCGGGCCACGTCAGGGAACATGTCAGAGCTGCCACGTCGTTGGCCTTGGCTTATTGGGCCTCCCCTGCCCCTCCTTCAGAGAAGATTTCCAGGCATGTGGGGTTTCAGAAGAAAATTAGTGCCTGCGTGTGAGTGTTCCCTGGACCTGGCCCAGCAGCTGCACGGTTACAGCTCCAGGCCTGGCGGGAGACAGAACCAATTCACTGCTGAGTTCCTCCAACTCTGCCTGGGCAGCAGGGGGGCAGCAGGGAGACAGCCCTATGCAGGAGGCAGCCCTGCACCCGACAAGGTCAAGGGTATAGAGCCCTGGAGAAAGGCTGAAGGATTACAAAGCCAGGGGTGCAAACTTGCCACTGAAAGAACGCTTGTCCACATCACCAGCACAGGGCCCTTCCTCAGTAGGGTGTTGTGGCAGGAGCAACAGGTGACAGCATTGGTACTGAGCCTGGACAAATCCCAGCTCTGCCTCTCACTGGCCAGGTGATGCAGGGCACATCACTTTACTGTCTAGAAGCTCTGTTTCCTCTGCACACAAGGGCATTGGATCAAACCATCGACCTCCAATCAGTTTGCTATAGAATTCAGAAATCCCTGAGCAGGCAGGTTCTGGGGAAGGCCTGAGCATGCAGCAGGCTGGGTTTCTGCATATGTTTTTTGAGTCCTTGGTGTTGAAATGCTTGCTCTGGAACTAAATCTGGAGAGCTGGCCTCAAAACCCTGTGCTCACAGGAGTCTGGTACTCGCTTTGTACCTGGGAGGGCCAAACAGGGCTTAAACTCAAGTTCATTGTACTGACAAGGAAACCGAAGTTCAGGAGAAAAGGTGAGCTTAGGCAGAGCCTAAGAGGCACGGGTCCTAACAAAGGCAGAACCCAAATCAGAGCTCAAACTGCGGCTTTTCCTTGCCTGGGTTTGTGTCAAAGTAAGAACACGCAGCCCACATACCTTGAGAACTGTGGGAAGAAGTGCCTGGATTAACTCTCATTGAAACCCTGAATAGGGCAGCTGGGGTAGAGGAGTCTTGGATCCAGTGTTAAAAAAAATAGTTTGAGGCTTGGGACTGGCCTTGTGGTATAGCTAGCTAAGCAGCTGCCTGCAGTGCAGCATCCCGCATGAGTGCTAATTCGACCCGGTACCAATGTGGAAGATTAGGAAGAATCTCTAGGCTGCTGGTTTCAGCCAGGCCCAGCTCTGGCCATTGAAGCCATTTGGGGAATAAACCAGCAGATGGAAGATCTCTCTAACTCTCCCTCTCTTTCTCTGTAACTCTGGCTTTGCAATAAATAAATCTTTTTATATATATATATTTTTTTTTATTGCAAAGTCAGATACACAGAGAGGAGGAGAGACAGAGAGGAAGATCTCCGTCCGATGGTTCACTCCCCAAGTGAGCCGCAATGGCCAGTGCTGCGCCGACCAAAGCCAGGAGCCAGGAACTTCTTCCAGATCTCCCACGTGGGTGCAGGGTCCCAAGACTTTGGGCCATCCTCGACTGCTTTCCCAGGCCACAAGCATGGAGCTGGATGGGAAGCGGGGCTGCTGGGATTAGAACCGGTGCCCATATGGGATCCCAGTGCTTTCAGGGTGAGGACTTTAGCCACTAGGCCACTGAGCTGGGCCCACAATAAATAAATCTTAAAAAAAAAAAAGTCTGAGGATTTCCATTTCAGCTTTTCCATGTGTCCACTGAGTGACACTGGGCAACTGTCTCCACCTGCCCCAGCCCCAAATGTGCTTCATGAATCCTGACTTCTCTGCCACAAAGAAACGTGCCTCTTGATGACATTCAGAGGATAAAAGTTCTCTGTGTATCCTGGAGAGCTGTGGGAGCAAGCTTACCACTGCTTGCTGCCAAGAGGGTCCGTGCTGAAATCAGGTTTCATCGCCTCTGTCTGGCCTTGCCCTTGTCAGCAGCCACCCTGCCCGGGGGACCAACAATGGGGTCTTTGTGCCCTGTAGCCACTGGGAAGGACAACCCAGAGACAGATACAATAACAAGGCAATAGGCTGAGTCAGTTTCCAATGCCTGAGTCTTTTTAGCTTGGCAGCCTTGACTTTGAGCCAGTGAGACAAAGGGTACACTTGAGAGTTTTGATACATAATCCTTAGCTCAAGGGAGTTAGTTCCTCCTGTCCTTGCCTCCAGAGATTTGGAGCAAGCCAGATCTGGCCCCAGTACCGACCTGGAGTTGTGAGACTCAGTCAAGCTCAGCTGTTCACAATGTCACGTTGGGCTCTAGAAACCCCAGTTTCCCCAGCCATACAAGGAGAGTTTGGGATTGCATAGAATGGGAGGTTCCAATGTGCTCTCAGCTTTGAAAGGATGGGAGAGATCTATTCCGGGGTTTAAAGGATGGGGGGCGTTAGGACAGGTGAGGCAAGGGAGGCAATCTTGGGCAGAAGAGGCAGAGGTGTGTGCAGAAAAGCCACCAGGACCAGGAGTCTAGGGTTGAGCTATTGAGTTTTCTCATTGTGTTCAGGACTTTGCAATGGTGCCATTGTCCTAGATGATCTAGCTGGAGTCTACAGAACCCAAAGAGTGTTAATACGACTGATGGAGCCCAGAGAGTCAACGTTTTGAAAAAGAGGCAAAGGAGGAAGCAGAGTGGGGAGGTCCTGCTTCAGATGGGGGAGGAGCCAGGAGCCAAGGGATGTATGTGGCCGCCGGAAGCTGCAATAAGCTGGCAAACAGATCATTGTCTTATGCATACTGAAGAATGCAGTTCTGTGACCCTATGATTTTAGGCATTCTGGGATCCTTAACTGAAAGACTTCAAATGGGTACTTTTTTTTTTTAAGATTTATTTATTCTTATTGGGAAGTCAGATACACAGAGAGTAGGAGAGACAGAGAGGAAGATCTTTCACTTGATGAGTCCCGAAGATTTGTGTGATAAGGATTTTGTCCCCAAAGTCTACTCCTTAAGAAGGTAGAAACTAATTATAGTGTTTAAAAGTGAGACTTTAACAGGTGGTCTTCATAGATTGGCGTGAGAGTGGCCCCCAGTGACATCTCTATCCCGGAGTTTCAACTTAGTCTCAACCTGCTAACAATTCTTCAGGCAAAGGCCCCATGAGAACTCTAGCCAGAGATGGGGAAGAGCCCCACAGGCTTGTCCTCAGCCATCATCAGCTTAGTTTGGGAAGAAAAATAAAAATTATCAGCTTAGTTTGAGAAGAAACACACAAAGCTCCAGTTAATTTTAGTCACAATGCCTGGGAGCTATAGCAACCAATTCTATAAAAATATACATTTGCCCAGATGGCTCAGCAGTTATCTGGGGCATTTGCCACACCCTATGCTCAACAGAGGCCAGAAGCTCTTGGCTTTGGGACCAGCAGGCAGCCTCAGCGGTTATCTGGAGCAGGGGTTTCTTCTTGAATTCCTGTGGGATCCTCTTGGGAACTTGGAGGAAGCTACGATTTTTCTCTGCTGAGAAACGCACCAACTTCTATATTTGGTATTAGTCAATTTGAGGGTCCCTTGAAGACTAGTGTTGGACATTGCTCTTGAGTGAAACTTCAGCAGAAGACAACTCCACTCAGATGAGCAAATGGAAGTTCACTCCTTCACTGTAAAAGCATTCATTTGTAGCCAACTTTGAGCAAGCCACCTTCCATGCATAGAACCCTGCTTTGAACACCGTGCTGGAAGGCCCTGTGTTCTCACCCTATTCCGTCGAGCAGGAGAGAGGAGTTTAGAGCACTGCAAGCTGATTAACTGTGCCTGTGTGAGAGGTCAGGGCAGCCTCGCTGAGGGGGAGACCTGAAGGATAAGCAAGGGAGAGGTACAGGCCAATCAGAGGAAGAGCGTTTCTGGGACCCGGCGTGATAGTGGCTGAAGTCCTCACTTTGAAGGCACCAGGATTTCATATGGGTGCCGGTTCTAATCCCTGTGCCCACGTGGCAGATCAGGAAGAGGCTCTTGGCTTCAGATTGGATTCTGGCTGTCGTGGCCACTTGGGGAGTGATTCATCGGATGGAAGATCTTCCTGTCTCTCCTCCTCTCTGTATATCTGCCTTTCCAATAAAAATAAGTACATTAAAAAAAAAAAGAATGTTTCTGCAAGAAATAAGAACAAGTGTAAAGAGCCTGGGGTGAAGACAGCTTTGGAGAAGTTGAGGAACTAACTGGATGCCAGTGTACCCAGAGCAAAGAGGGCAAGGAGAACGGTGAGAGGCCAGGACAGCACAGACTGGCAGGGGCTACAGTGCAACTGTTTATCACACCAATGTTTTCCCTGCCTCCTCCTCCCTGTCCATGATGGTATCTCTAGAATAAGCCTGTCCTGCTCACTGCGAGGGAGAGGACTGTTCTTTCTTTTGAGGACAAAGCCAGGTATTCATGCTTGTAACCTCTCAGAGTGAGGGCCCATGGTAGGTACCCAGCCGCTCCTCTGAGCACCTTGCGCACCCCCGGAGTTGAAACGTGGTGCCAGCTTGCTTACAGGCAGTAGTTAGCCAGCCATCCTAGACAGTCCCTTCCCTTCCCTCTCCCACCCTGTTGTCTTGGGCAATGCTGGAAAGACAGAAAAATTCTTTCAATCCTGTCTTCTATTGTAACTGCTAGGCTATCATTGATACTATCACAGTCACCTTATCCGTTCTATTCTGAGGACACAGGTCCCCCACATGGACGTCCAAGCATTCTCGCAGCTATCAATGATGCAACTGGAGTTAGAGTGGTGTTAATTTCCTCTTGTTTACGTCAAATCCCAAACTATCCAAAATGATGGATGCCTTGTCTGTACAGAAGTCCTGGCCCTGCATTTGTCAAAATCCCTAGAGCCGCCTTGCTTGACCTAACACTTGGGAGCGTTGCCTAATACTTGGGAGGAGTCTTAGAAAGATTCTCTCAGCTCTGAAGAAAGGACATACCACCGCAGGCCTCAGTTCCTCTCGCACAAGGGAGGAGGTTGTTCTAGCCCTCCAGCCCTGGCACTCGGTGAGTCTGACAGCAGGTGGCAGCCCCAAAACCCACAAGGCAGGCAGGATGGCATGTTTGGTTAGGACAGCCCAATACAAGGGAAGCAAGAAAGACACGAAAGACAGAGGCAGTTTTGGTTAAGCAGAGACAAGGAGGGGGGAGTGAGGGGGAAGGAGGAGACAGAGGAGGCGGTGGCACTGGGTGGAGGGGAGAGAGACCCAGCCCCTCGCTCGGAGTGGTTTCCTGTTGCCGACTCTAAACCCCTCCACATTCCTGCAGGACTTCAGACTGCCCGGAGAGAGCTCTGCCTGCTTCCTTCTGCCACTGAGGTACCGCCCTCCCCTCCAGCCCTTCCTTGGACCCCAGCTCCGGTGCCTGTGGGTTCCATCCTGCCTGCTCAGGTTGCCTGTTGCTTTTCAGGAGACTCACGGAGGCACTCAAGTTCCTTTTTAGGTTGCAGGATATTTGCCGCTGTCTTTGAGTCTCTCTCTCTGCACATTCCCACCCCTTGATTCTCGCTGTGTCTTTCTGGTTTCAGAGGTTTCCTGCTTATCCCTCTTTGTCCCTTTTTTAAATGTGGTTGCCACCTCCTTTCCCGGGAATCGGATCACATCACAGTTGCTCCAAGGACCTGGCCAGCAGCCGGGTCCACCCTGCCCGGGCCGGGTGGTCGCAGAAGCCTTGGTTCTTGGTCGGGTGCTCCATTTTCTGTAAGGAACTTGGCACATAGCAGAAACTGGGGTCTGCAAGGGAAATGGGAGTTCTTACTCCTAGCACCCCAGGAAGGCTTGCTCCTGCTCCTGTTTGCCTCCCTAACCCCAACCCTGATGTGGGTGCCATTGGGCCAGGACTGGCATCAGGCGCAGTTGGTCCTGGGTCAGGCATCGCACCTGGTCTGGGTTCCCGGGATGGGCCACACAGGGGACTGGCCAGTAGGACCCCTTCGCAAGCTAGATCTGGAGAGTTTGGATATCAGCGTCCAGCCAAGGTAGGGGTGGGAGGGTGTGGCCAGGAGGTGCTGAAAAGGGGGAAGAGGTTCCCATCCCATGATAGACCCCATCCCATGATAGTACCACAGGTCAGGGTGTTGGGGCTTTTACAACCCAGCCTGCACACTCTTCTGTCTCTTGGCTCCACTGACTGGATGTTGAGTGAACTTCATGAGTGTCCCAAAGGGCACCAACTGTGAGGGGGTGCTGGGGTGAGGCTGGCCAAACTGTGGGTGCTCATGGGTGGGAGTTCTCCCCAGCATCGCAGGAGGGTGTCCTCAATGCTGGCATGGCAGGCCCAAGGCTGGCATTTTATGCTTGATCTTGGTTTAGTGTCTCCCCTGCATTTAGCTTCCCTGTCTGCAAAGGAACAGGGTAGGGCTCAATGGCCTTTGGAGTACCTTGTGTCCCCTCCAACTTTCCAAGGAAGTCTCTTAACTGGGATCTGGGGACTGACATTGGATGGACTTCAAAGCATCCACAAGCCCCTTAGAGGTGTGTGTGTGTGTGTGTGTGTGTGTGTGTGTGTGAGAGAGAGAGAGAGAGAGAGAGGATTGATAATTTTCAGTTTTAAGATTTTCGCACATAGGTACAGAATCCTCTAAATGGCCAGAAGGCATGACACTACTAGGAATGAGGTCGGGACTGGAAACAAGAGCACATTGGAGGAGGTTGAGCAGTTTTGCTCTGGGAGTGGCTGGGAAAGAGAGAGTTAACTGGAAGCCATCAGCTGCCACATCGACAAAGCCTGGTGTGGAGAGGGGGAGGGAGGGGTTGCCTGGAGAAGGAATCAACTTCTGAAACTTTCTCCAAGTCCCACCCACTGAAAGGCTCCTCTCAGCCACTGACTCACTCTCTGAGGAATGCGAGTTGCCACGGTAACCTTTTTTTTCCAGGGTCTCTGACTGCAGGGAGGGGACGCCAGGGAACACTCGGAGAGAACATCAGGCTCCCTTGGCTTGTCCCTTGCTCGACCCCAGCCCCAAAGACAAGGATTACAGCAAACCCTTGGCGCTGCCCCTCTGATTCCCTTAGGGCCCCAGAGAAGTGGCAGGCTACAGGAAGGTTCCTGGGCTGGGTGGGTAAAGCCCTGGGTTCTAGTTCTAGTTCTGCCCTGACAGTGCTGTGTGACCTTGAACACCTTCAAGAGCCCTGGTTTCCTCCTGGTTCAAGAGCAAGGCCAGCAGCATTTCCTGCAGATGTGTTTGGGCAGAATGGGATCAGGGACTGAGATGTTCCCACCTAAAGCTCTGATAGGAGGGGCTTTTTGAGCATCATTGATCCAGCGAAATCAGTCCCAGCCTTTTCTCTGGCAGCTCCATCATCTCAGGAGTTGATTAGAAGTTGCCTTTGTTAAAAAGTGCCAACATACTTTTAAAATAATATTACTTAAATGCATTCTATAGAGAAACCTTCTCGTCTAGGTCCCAAGAGCGTTGTGTCCAACACTGTAGAAAGAGCACTGGCTGAGATGGAAAGCAGGCACAAGCTCTAACTCAAATATGGGACACAGGGAAGGACACTTCCCCTCTCCGGGCCTCAGTTTCCCAATTTGCAAAGGGTGGTGGTGGGGGAAATCTAAGTTAGATGGTCTCCAGATAGTCTTTCCGCTCCCAAGTCCCACCAAAAAACAGGAGGGCAGGGACCAGGGGTCTCTGGGTTGTGTGGTGCTCATGCTAAAATCTTAACTACCTGCAAGGCTGAAGTTGGCTGTTTGCAGGGGCAGCATCCCTTGCTGGAAATAGACAATAGGGAAAAAAAAGAGAGAGAAGAGAGCTGAGGATGTGAGGTAAATAGGTCCTTTGGCCTTTGAGATTATGTAGGCGTGTAGATAAGCATGTGGAGATAAATAGGGACAGACACAAACGCGCAGGGAGGCAGAGCATAAACAGTGATTTTGCCAGCAGACACTCCCGGCACAGCTGAAAATAAGCATCTCAGGGCACTCCCGTGCATCTTACTGATGGACCTGGACTTGAACACGTATACACGTTCCAGGAATGCATCTCCAAACGTGTGAAAGCCCTGACCTTCACCTGTCCTAGCTAAGGCAGACAGATGCTGGGTCAGTGGAGCCCACATGCAGTTTCATGACGAAGCCTGCGAGGCTACGTGTAGCTTCTGCAGATGTACCATCAGGTGTGCAAGCACACACTGCTGCTTGCAGCCACGCACAGATGTGCAAACACCATGGATCATGACCAGCAGACACACGTAACCCTTGCATATTACCTGACTATGTTAGAGGCAGAGAACTTGAGCCCCAGGAAGGGAAAATCACTCACTTGAGGTCAAACAGCAAAATGGAGTCTGAGATAAAGTTCCCAGATGTTTAGAACCACCCAGAAGTGCCCTCTTTTAGGCTCATGCACATTCCTCTATGGGCAGCAAGTCCTATGAATAATTAGCATTTTTCTGTATTATTCACTACGAATAACAAGTGACAAGCAGCATCTTCTCTTGCCCCATCCTAGCCCACGTGGCTTTGGCATTGGGCCCAAAGACCCAGCTCAAAATGGCTGATAGGTAGGACCTTGTCTGCTTCCTGCTGGTGCCCTCCCTCTTCTCTGTCTTCAACAGAGAAAAGCCTGTTCCTGAGGTTTCAGCCAACTCCAGTAGTCAATGAAACTGCCCCTTCTTCATGAAGTAGGACCTGGTGTCTCCTTTCTTCCCTCCGACCCAACATGGATCCCAAGGACAGGGTTAGCAAGTAAGGACTTGTCAGAGTTAGCCACCTGCTCAGCCAGGAGAATTTTATAGAGAGCAAGGGAGAGAGATCTTCCCATCTGCTGGCTCGCACTCCGCAGGGCTTGCAATGGCCAGGGGTAGGCTGCTCTGAAGTTAGGAGCCCAGACCCTGTTCTGGGTCCCTAACATGAGTACAAGGAAGCACTTGGATTACTCTCTGCTGTTTTTCCTAGGTGTATTAGTAGGGAGCTGGATTGGAAGTGAAGTTGCCAGGATGTGAATCGGCACCCATACAGGATGCTGGTATTGCAAGAGGTGGCTTTACTTGCTGTGCCACAACTCTATCCAGTTAGGAGATGTGCTCAATAGGAAATCAGTCCTTACCTATAATGCCAGCTTGATTTCTGTAGGAAAATATAATCAGAGACACCAGCTCTCTGAAGAGCTGGGTTCTTCCAGAAACTTCCAATAACTCTTATTGGGAGGTTCCTTTGGATTATTTTGTGTTCAGGGAGGCGCTAAGATTTCAGACCAATCAGATGGAAAACACAAAGCCAGATAAACATTTGAAGGTTTTGGAACATATAGAAGTTTGCTGCAGTTACCAGCTTGCGCTGTCTTGCCTTGAGTGAATCGTTTTCTCTTTCTAAAGCTCAATTTCTGTCTCTCTAGGATAAAAGAGTTGGCAAAGACATTTCTCTAGGCTGACACCATCACTCCCTGGGTAGTGGCCGCCAGAACTGTGATCAGAATCTTAGTGCTCTTCCAGATCTTGGGAAAAGGCCCTTAGATTGATTAATCATGCCTGCCACGTTAAGGAACGGCCCGTGGAGGTGGATGTGACATGTGTTAACCCTCTTTGGGATCTCTCAGGCTTTGCACATGTGACAGCCTGGATCCTACGATGTTTTTTCTCATCCCCTCCATTAGTGGTCCCCTATGATTCAGCAGTGCCTCCTTTCCCCACAAGAGGGAGCCAGGGAGGAAGCAGGAGGCTCCACCCCCAGCTTCTGCTAGCCGCAGTGATACGTGGCATCTCAGGCCGATTCTAGCCTGATTCTCCAGAACTGCCTTTGAGATACCCCAGAAACCCTTCAGTCCTGGGCCTTAGCATCCATGATACTCTACAGATTCTCCTTAGCTTCTTCCCTTCTGGCAAGAACATATAGAAACAGGAACAGGAAGTCAAAGGGTAAGTTAGGACAGATGCTCCTCTAGTTGAGTGGAACGTCAAGAGTTGAGAGGACACCAGGGGACACCGTGGCCAAGGGCTTCCACCTGTATTACTGGGAGAACCCGAGGCGCTTCAGCGTGTCTCTGGACATTGTGTGTGTAGAGCCCAGCTCCACTCTGCCTGGCCACTTCCTGCTTGTTGATTGAGGAATCATGCTGCCTGCTTCAGGTGTTTGAATCTTGGTCCTCCGGAGAAGACTTCCCTGGAAGGAAAGGATTCCCTGACTGGCGTCATGTTGAACACTGCCTATCCACAACCACCTCCTGATGGTACAGGTGGGCTGGGTCAGGAGAGCAGAGACTTCCCCAAGCTTGTGCAGCACAGCTGACCTGACTGGGCCCCCACGTCCCTGGAGGCGCAGCTCTGGGAGCAGGGTCTCCTCCCTCCTGAGGTGCAGCCGGGGCAGGGGGACTGGCTCCTGGCGTCCTTTTCTTAGCTTTAGACTTTGTTTCCCTCTTTGTTTTCCCTCGGGTTTGTTTACCACCAACATGTGTTTTTGGAACCTTTGTTTCCAATCCAAATGGTGGGAGTGAGATGCTTGGCTTGCGTCAGCAGCCCAGCTTAGAGGCTGGCCTTGGTCACTGTGTTCTCTGGAGGCTGGGCTGGCATCCTGCAAACCAACAGGAGTAATATATCCTTTGTTCCACGTCCCCTCCAACCCCTTTCTCCCCAATCCTAACAACAGAGAGCTGAGATTTTTGCTCTGGATTCTTGAGGGAGATGGAGAATCTGGGACTCCTGGGTTTTTAAAATGAAGTTCTTCCAAACCTTGCTTATTTTTTTACTTGGATTCTCTTGTGTCAATCACCTTTCAAGGTAGGTATTGCTAAGTTGAGGCCCAGAGAGGGAAGGTTGATTTCTGAAGGTCACACAGCAGCCAAGTGGCTGAGTCAGCCCTTGAACCTGCACGTGCTGGCTCCAGGGGCATGAGCTCCTCTTTCTGCAGACTACTCTGAGTACTATGGAAGGCACTAGCTACATGTGACTATTGATACTTAAACCCACTGAGATGAAATACAACTTTACATTCAGTCCTTCATTTGCATTAGCAACGGTCCGAGTGTTCGGTAAGCACATGTGGTCAGCAGCCACCATGTTGGACGGTGTCGCTATAGAATATTCTGTGACCCCATAAAGTTCTGTTGGGTCACCTTGCTCCATAAACTCTTTCCGCTCCAATCTGAGCCAGTGATTATAGCTCAGATTCTGTGCTCCGCATTCTAAGCCTCTGAGATGCCCACAACCACAGTCTAAAACCGTAGCGTTCTGAGATTTTTCCCAGTATTGACATCAACTTCTCAGTGTCCAGGGAAAGCCCAAAGGGAACCCAGTATATTCTGGGGGGAGATGGACTGGGGGCTGGCTGTACTTTTCCATCCCTACAGTCCTTCCAAGGACAGACGAGTGACCTCAGCTTCAGGTCCTGCTGGCAGGCAGGGATGGGTTTTCAGCCATCTCCAGAGCAAATAAAGGCCAGAGGAAAGGACGCGATGTACGGAACAGGAGGCGGTGGTGGTGGGTGGGGGTGAGGGGTGTCTGTGTTTGGTGACCACTCAGCCAAGGGAAATATACCTCCTCTTCCTTCCATGGCCCAGAGTGGTTTTCCTTCCAACACTTCAGGCAGCTCACTGCCCCACTGGGTCCCTTTCAGGTGACCACCTCGGGAGAGAGTGACTGCCAAGCGAAATAGTGTGTGAGGCTGAGAATTGGCCAGCGGTGGAGGGAGCCTCCTGGGGCCTCACCCCAGTCTTGCCGCTCCTGCACTGGAGCTATTGGCTTTGGGCAGATCCTGGCTCCTCTGTTGTAAGCCTCAGTTTTCTCATCCATGCTGTAGATGCACAACCTTCTGCTCTGAGTATACACACAGGGTACTTCTCCACATTCCTCTAAAACACCCTTGACCAAAGAGGCTGTGGAGATGTGCCTTGAGCTCCCAGTAGGTTGCTTGACTATAAAAAGGTAAATATGCACATTACTAGAAAATAACTATAAATAAAATATACTGTAACATAATATATAACACAACTCCAAGGAGGGAGTTCTCAATCCAGTGCTAGCCACGTACATGAGGGGTGTACGAAGGGCCTGGTACTGGAGGAGGACAGCTGATGCTTCCTGAACACTGGACCCTGCTAGCTTTGCAGGGTGACCCCAGCCTCTTTGGTCAGGGGTGTTTTAGAGGAATGTACCCTGTGTGTATACTCAGAGGGGAAGGTTGTGCAACCAGACCAGCCCAACTGCTTCCCTGCCCTCCATCCCATCATGTGGAGGACTGATGATCAAAGTGGGCAGAACCCAAACTGGAAAACAACTCCTCGCCAAGATTTTGTGTCCCTAACGGTCCTGCGTGTGTTTCTCACCCACGCTACCTCAGCCTCTGATCACAGTCTCTATTAGAATGCAGCCTGGCTCCGAGTAGGGAGGCCCCACCCCCGCTCCCCAGTTCAGATGGACTTGAGCACTGCTGGCTGAGTTTTGGCCTGACTTCCTTCCTTTCTAGCGCAGGCCGCTCCTCAGTGAGGTGGGACTCAGGCCCTGGTATACCTGCCTGTAGCCCAGGGCTGTCACTAGGCTCCAGAGTGAGAGAGTGCATGAGAGAGAACTTTAGGAAGCTTTCAAGATCTAGAACCAAGGATGGCATAACAGAGCAGATGGTTGGGCAGCTGGGAAGGGAGGTGGGACGGGCAGAAGAGTCAACCAGCAAAACCTTTCCCTGGATCTGGTGGGCAGCGGGAGTCTGCCCAGGTGAAGGACATGGGTTCAGGAAGTGTCCATCTTCCTGACTCCCTAAACATGAAGTTTTTGATCATTTCCAGTCCTGCTGGGCCCTCCCTGGGGTACGTGACCTCTCTGGCATTACTCCCTAGATAGGGTGATTCTCTTTTGTTCTAGCCACTGATCGCTCCTTGACCTTCAGCCCCAGACAAATCCTTTGTTGATCTTTTCTCTCCTGTTCCGTTTGTCCAAAGCCACCGGCAGGGATTCTTTTACTCGCATCTTCCAAATGAGGAAGACAGGAAGAAAATATTTTCCATTTAAGTTTGAGGGAACAGTTGAGCAACTATGCACAGGGAGGGGATGAATATTCCAGAAACTGCCTGGAAAGGGGAGACTGACTCCTCTGGGAGTTAAGGTTATTATGTAGTGGTACCAAACCTCCTGGTCAATTCCTTTCAGTTCCTGCTATCTTATTTCCTGCAGACTGCATGAAATGGGCGGAAGGGAGATTAAGATTTTAGCTCTCTTATGAAATTAGATCTTCCTGTATCTCTTCCAGCTGCACAAATAACCCAAGCGAAGATGGGTGTCATATGCTAAGGCCAGCATGTGCCAAGCTGAGTGGTTTTTTTTTTGTCCAGGGTAGCTCCAACCACCATGCTTGGTTGGTTGAGAAGTCCAGAAAGCAACTAGGGATGAAGAGCCTGATGTGGAAGTTTGAAGTCAGCTCAAGAGGCAGAAGAAGCAGATTTCTGTGTGGCTGTGGAAGGGGAAGGGGATGGGCCTGGACAGGTGTGGAGGAGGAAGATTTGGAGTAACATGAAAGAAGAGCTGCCTTTTGGACACAGAAGGCCATTTAGTTAATGCAGGAAAGAGAAGGTCTCCAGCGTCTATTTGCTGCGAGGGAAGGTGTTCAGAGGATTCTTCTCTGAGGTTCCTTAGAAGAGTGAGATTTTGAGCCTTGCACTCAGCCTCCAGAAAGCAAAGGTCCTACAATCAGGGCAGGACAGTTCTCCAGACCTCAGTGGTGTTGTCCCTTCCGGGTCCCATGGAGACAAATGGGACCATCTGCAGGTCTGCCCAGCTCGCACTGCAAGACTACCGCTGTGTTGGCAAGAGGCTGCTGCCTTTTTGTGTCTCCTGTTGCAGAGTCAGGAGGGTGAAGGAGGAGCAAGAACTTGAAGTGTAGGGGAAAAAAATCTTCAGAGCATCAGGGGTTAGGGACCTCTTGGAGATGCTCTCTGGCTTGGTACTGCCTAAATGCGAGTAATTAGTTATTAATCAAATAAACAGATCAAGAAAGGAGACGTTACAGTGTAACCATAAATGGAAACATCTGTGTACCTTGTCATAAGTAGAAGGAAGCTAAAAATAAACAGGGGGGAAACAAAACTTCATTCAACTCTAGCTCCCTAGAGCTTCCTGTTGGAAGATTGAGTCAGAGGGTGGCTGCTCCTTTTATTAAAAAGAAAGAGGCGTAAGGGTTTGATGTCAGAGTCAGCTGAGCATCCAACTGAGCCTGTCAGGATCCCAGGAGCCCGAGGGAACCTGCTTCCTCCCCTGTTTTCTGCTGTACTTTCACAGCACCATCTAAAATGATGCTGCAGCTCACAGGAGTGCAGCAAGTCCTGCCCCATCTCCCACCTGCTCAACTCTCCTTCTTCCTAAGCAGGTTCCCAGCACCATGAAGGCCTGGATCTTCTTTCTCGTTTGCCTGGCCGGAAGGGCCTTAGCAGCCCCTGTAAGTATCTGAAGGCTGGATCTTGTCAGCCTCCCCCTTCCTGCCCCAAGTCCTGGATGCTCGTGTGGGATCAGGACTGTTCCATCTCAAATTGAGCTGTCTTCTTTTCAAAAAAGAATCGATAAAGGTGACAAGCTCCTAAGAAGGTCTGTTAGAAGAAGGTTCCAGGGAAGAAAGAACTCCATGTAGGTGACGATCAACTTTTCAACAATTGGTGCTTCCCAGAAATAGACCAGGATGGCTTTCGAAGAAAATGACCTCATTGTTATAGAAGGAATTCAGTGGGGGTGCGGCTGGCAGGGGTGATGCCGGAGGTGGTAGTACTGAGGGGTGGATTATAAAACAGGGTTGGGGGGTGCTGGCAAGGGCAGCCGTTATATCTGGGTGGCAGAGCCAATGGACAGTCACCACAATGAGGCTATCTGAAAGCATCACCTCCAGCCATTTTCACAGCAGCAGAGAATGTGCCAAAGTTTTATAAAGATTACCTAGAGCCAGCCAGGCGGAGCATGGGTCCTGACCTTGCCTCTTGGTTGGGGGTGGGGTGGGGTGGGGTGGTGAGGAGAAGGCCTTGACTGATACACAGTCCCTTGGGGAACTCCAGGCTATTCAGACTCATTCGGAAGTCGTGGCCAAGGGCAGGAGGATAAAATGGGGGTCAGGCAAATGTAGCAGTTCCCGTCTAGCCCTGGCTCCTCTCCCCTGTCTTCCTAGAGGCGGGAGTGGTGGGGGACACTGACAGTCTTGATGGGTGGATTTTTGGCTAACAGTTTGACTAGGTCAGCCTTCATCTTAGCACAGCATTGGGACTCTGCATTGAGCTGCTCTCCAACCTCCCCAGCTGTGTTCCAGGCCCAAGCACTTCCCTGGTAATGCTGGCCTCAGCCCTGACCTCTCGGAACCCCTACTTTCTCTTTCTAGCAGCAGCAGGAGGCCCTGCCTGATGAGACGGAAGTGGTATCGGAAACCATGGTTGAGGTCGCCGAGGTGGCTGAGGTATGCAGGTGGCAACCTTGCTCCTTTCTGCCCACATCTATTCTCTGGGAGGCCCCAGTAGGTGCTCCAGGTTTCCATGCTGCAATGAGGGGCATTTGTTCCCTTCCTGTACCTGCACATGATGTAGAAGCAAACAGAGTATACCTCAAATCCAGACACACTCCTGAACTCGTTACAGACACCCCCACCCTAATACCTGGCACTTGGGATTCTAGGGTACTACAAAAACATGTATGACTTTTTTTTTTAAATCTTGATTGGAAAGTCAGATATATAGAAAGGAGGAGAGACAGAGAGGAAGATCTTCTGTCCATTGATTCACTCCCCCGCAATGGCTAGAGCGGTGCTGATCCAAAGCTGGGAGCCTGGATCCTGAATTCTCTGCAGGGTCCCTAGGCCTTGGGCTGTCCTCAGCTGCTTTCCTAGGCCACAAGCAAGGAGCTGGATGGGAGCGGGGCTGCTGGAATTAGAACTGGCGCCCAATTGGGATCCTGGTGTGTGCAAGGCGATAACTTTGGCTATTGCACCGGGCCCCTAAACATGTATGACTAATGACAAATGTATTGATACATTGCTAACCAAATAACCATGAGATGAAATAGAAATTCCCACCCCCTGGCATCTGTGCCCCTTGAGCCCTGTGTCCTGTGTCCAGCCTGCCCTTCCAGCCAGTCTTCATCTCTGGGTGCCTGAAACTTTGAGCAGCCCCCCTCCAGTTTTCATGTCTGGGGCACAGGATGTTTGCTTTATTTTTTTCTTTCCTTCCCAGGTACCTGTGGGTGCCAACCCTGTACAGGTGGAAGTAGGCGAATTTGAAGAAGTCGAGGAAACCGAAGAGGAGGTGGTGGTGGAAAGTAGGTCCAGTCCTTTCCCTGTGTCTGGGCCACCTGGGCTTGGGGCCTGTGGCTTCCTTCTAGAGGAAGTAAAGGGTGGGGTCTCCTGTGGGTTGTAGAAGACTTGATTTAAAGGCCATGAATCCAGTGTGACTCTCGGTGCCCTGGAAGCTGGGAAGCATCTAGTTATAGGTTCCACACACAACAAGGAGGTGAAAACGGCCACAGCCCCTAGTGGCACAGAGAGAGCAATGACCTGGGCCTGCTGGTCCCAGCACACACGGGATGTGGGGGTGTGTTCCCAGCCAAGTCCAGATCTGGGAAGTCAGCCAGCCAGGGCTGGGAGCTGGGCTTCCCTGTGACAGTGTGCCTTGCTTCTCTGAGCCTCGATTTCCTGCCCTTCCTCTCAGAGAAGGATGAGAATGTAGACCATTGTCAAGGGCAGCTGTGAGGAAGAGGAGACAATGCCTTGGGGTCAGGGCCTGGTGCTGGGCAGAGCAGGCCCCTGCTCCAGATCAGCAGCTGGAGGAAAGGGAGATTCAGTCTAGATCCTGAAGGCTTGGCTCCTGGGGTCTGGGCCCCTGGAGGCCCAGAGTTTTTGCCGAAGGGAAGGACATCAGCTGAGTCACATCCCTTTGCTTCAGAGTTTACTGGACAGAGCGTGACTGTCGTCCTCTGTTGTCCTCTGCTGTCCCTGTGGGCCTCCATGCTCTGACCCTTTTTCCTTTATGACTCCTTAAGGTTATTTGGTTGGGACTCATAGCTTCCTGGCTCTGTGACAAGTTTCCAGTCCATCCCAGATGGGCTGTTCTAGAATGCAGAAGTGCCTTGCGGTGATTGTAAAACCGCGCTTGGAACAGAGTGGTAGCTTTAATGCATGGGAAATCCCATGGCGCCCAGTGTGTTCTACTACCAGATTGAGCCTCTGGCCCCTTACAGATGCCTAGCTTGACCTCAGGGATTTCCAGAGAGGGCCAGCTGCCCCCCAAAACAGCAGCTGAGAGGCCCAGGGAAAGAGAAGGGTAGCCTCGGGTCTGCCCAAAGTCGTCTGCCCGAAGCACTAGGCAGGATGGGTTTGGGGTGAACATGCTAGTCCCACGTGCTGCTAACTTCGTGTCCTCACACCTTCCCAGACCCCTGCCAGA
The DNA here is from genome assembly GCF_030435755.1 of Ochotona princeps. Classification (NCBI taxonomy): domain Eukaryota; kingdom Metazoa; phylum Chordata; class Mammalia; order Lagomorpha; family Ochotonidae; genus Ochotona; species Ochotona princeps. The sequence continues at coordinate 22,218,059 of NC_080850.1, forward strand.
ATCACCACTGCAAACATGGCAAGGTGTGCGAGCTGGACGAGAACAACACCCCCATGTGCGTGTGCCAGGACCCCACCAGCTGCCCTGCCCCCGTTGGCGATTTCGAGAAGGTAAGGGTTGGGCAGCTCTGGGCCCTGCAGAACAAAGGGTCCAACCCCAAAACCTGTGTTGTGGGGTGCAGTGGGGTAGCTGCAGGCTCGAGAGTCCCCTCGCTGGATCCAGTCACAGCAGGGCAGTAGAGAGAGTCAAAGTAGAGGCGCTGCCTGACACTGGGTCTCCCCAGCAACCAGCACTGTCGGGCTCCAGCCTCTCTGCCAGCCTCCACACGTCAGTCCCATCATGCACTGGGACAGGCAGTCTTTCTACCTGGGAGCAGCTATGCAGAGCTCAGGGCCCAGACATGGGCTCTGGGAAGGTTGGCTTCAGATGTCATCTCAACCCTTGTTCACTGCAAGGTCTTAGCTGAGTTACTGAACATCTCTAGGTCTCAGTTTTTTCATGTTTAAAGGGGATGAGAACAGTCATTAACTACCAGGGCTGCTCTGACAATCTAGATAATGCCTGCTACATGCCAAGAACCCATTTATGCTCCTGTGTATAAAGCTCTCCAATCTCTGTACTTCATCCCAGTAGGACCCATTCAGGCTTCCCATGCACACACACATCCATGCTTCTGAGTACTTGGCTTTGACCACCTACTCTTGCCAGTTATCATGCTAGGGGCAGTGTAGCTCAGAGCAGCAAATCCATCACCAGCATTATTTGCGTAACTCTCCATCTGGCTTCTCCGTCTTTGTCTCCCCCATGGCCACACAGCCTCTGGCCTTCATATATTCTTTCTCTGTATCTTCTCTCATCCCCTACTCCACCCAGTTGCTCTCTGAGGCCTAGCACTTCCCCCTGTGCAGGGACACAAAACAATACTGAGTGTGTACAGACAGGATGTTTGCGATAGCTGTTAACCCAGCTCTCACTGCCACTGCTCTTACTTGGGCGTTTGGCATCTCTGCCTGGCCAGTCAGAGATCTATTGCGATTCAAGTGACTCAGCGGACAGTTGCGTTGACAGCCAAGGTCTGCAGATTGAGGGTAGGCAGCAGGATCATGGGCAGAAAGGTGAAGGTGTGGTCCCCAGGTGGACTGCAAACTCTGTGCTTCCCCATAAGGAGTCACATACAGCAGACTCATGACCCCAGCTACATAAAGGCAGCTGCAGGTGAGTGATGGTGCTGCCCAGGGAAGTCCATCAGAGCCTCAGCTCCTACAGTGTGTGGGAGTGGAGAGGAACCCTCTGCTTAGCATGTCTTAGGATGCCAGACTTCCGGTAGGAAAGGCTGTCCGGTCGGAAGCCCAGGGTTTGTACAAGCTGTCGAGGTGCAGTGAGTTCAAGACTATTGGTGATTCTTAGCATGGTCTGAATGTTGACCCTGAAGCCTGAAGGACGGGTTCCGGTTGTACCACCACCGATTCACTGTGTGACTTTGGGATCATAGCACTGCTTGCTTGGTCCCTTGCGTCTCCATTGCTGAAATGGGCGTAGGCAGGGGAGCCAGGGAAGGACTGCAGGAATGAGGAGGGGGGTTTCTGTGCTTGGCCAATAGGTTTGCAGCAACGACAATAAGACCTTCGACTCCTCCTGCCACTTCTTTGCCACTAAGTGCACCCTGGAGGGCACCAAGAAGGGCCACAAACTCCACCTGGACTACATTGGACCTTGCAAATGTGAGTCGTGCAGGGGGCCCTTCCTGGGGACTCCAGTTTGGAGAGCGCGCTCAGCTGGCACCGAGGCAGGCTGCACCAACCCCACTTTGCAGGAGCTTTGCTGAATCTCCCTTCCGGAGCCTGGGGAGTGCCCATTAATGGAATGAGATGGTTGTCTGGGGTAGGTTCCTCTTGACCCTGAGCTGGGAACATCTGCCTGGCAATGGAAGATCATGCTCAGAGAGTTTCTAGAGTCACTCGGTGACCTCCAACTGCACCTGTCTGATGAGGAAGTCCTTCTGCGAGGCTAACCTGAATCACTCCTACTGCAACAGCTACAATGATAAAAACAGCTAAACCAAAAACTATATTTGACATGGTCCCTCAAATATTAAAAAAAAAAAATGAAATTCAATGCTTCAGCTTCCCCAATGGAGGGTGAGAAAGGCATGGTCCCAGCCCACAGAGGGGGTTTCTTCTGGGCCCAAAGATGAGGGCTGGACAGGCTGAATTCCCAGGTGGCTACACTGCCTCAGGATATCTGGCCTGGAAGTGGTCTCTGCTCTCCAGGCTGACCTCTAACAAGTCCCATACAAGGGACAAACCAGGACAAGATCTCCAAGCCTGGCATTTAAATTCCAAATACCAGGATGGAATTCTTATGACTAAGAAAGTTATAGTTAAGCATTTGCAATTCCTCTTTCCCCATCCTTGCCAGCCTGGGCTTGGGCACAGCCCTTCTTCCTCAGCCTCATGGCCTCAAACACCTGCCATTGACTGACAACGCCAGGACAGGCCCTGCCTCTGCTGGGGTCATGTGCAATGAGGTCACTGGATGGAACAGCTGTGGGGGTTGGGCGTGGAATGAGGCGGGCAGCCTTGGCAGCATGCCATCCCTCAGGTAGCGGGGGTCAGGGTTTGTGCTGACCAGCTGTGCTTTGTACCCTAGACATCCCCCCATGCCTGGACTCTGAGCTGAGTGAATTCCCCCTGCGCATGCGTGACTGGCTCAAGAACGTCCTGGTCACCCTGTACGAGAGGGATGAGGGCAACAACCTCCTGACCGAGAAGCAGAAGCTGCGAGTAAGTGGGTTTCAGCCAGCCTGACCAGGACACCTGCCTGGCCCTGCTGGTGTCCACTGCCTGAGATCCAGTCCCATTCCTTGCACTGTGCCCCAGCTGCAAGCCCCCCTGCTGGAAGCTCATCTCCCCATACCTTTTCAAGCTCCCAGGATATGGTAACATGTTAAAGGCTCTGAGAAGTCCCGCGGTAGACCCCAGTGTTAAGCAAAGGACACACACCACACTGCTTTACCTTTTCTTCTAAGAGTCTGCAGATCCTAAACTTAGTGGGTATATCAGGCACCCAAAGGTGCTGATAAAATACAGATGCCTTGACTCCCACCTCGGCATGCTGGAAGAGCATCTGGCCTGCATGGCCTGCCCTGGCCCCTCGGTCATCCAGGGCCCTCCGCTCCCACAGGTGAAGAAGATCCATGAGAATGAGAAGCGCCTGGAGGCTGGAAACCACCCTGTGGAGCTGCTGGCCCGGGACTTTGAGAAGAACTACAACATGTACATCTTCCCTGTGCACTGGCAGTTCGGCCAGCTGGACCAGCACCCCATTGATGGGTAAGGTCCCTCGGCAGCGCTGGGCCCTGGAGTGGGCAGTCAGGGATCCAGAATGGCACGGTAACAGAGCTTGCTGGTAGCCTCTGCTGCTCCCAGTCTAGGACCCAGGATAGGCCTGGGGGCTCAGGCAGAAGGTACAGGAATCCCGGGTGCCCACCCGGGAAGAAAGCTGCAAGATGCTCTGTTGTTCCAGCAGTGGCCAGGAGGTGGCTTGGCCACCCACTTGTCCAGGGAGAGTGAGCTGACTGTAGAACCGGACTCCATGGGTTGCCGGGCCAAGTCGGGGGCAATCTGCACATGTACCATCCATTAGTGTGACACTGAGACTGGTGGCCAAACCTCCTGCTGAGGCTCAGCCCCCAACTGAACCCACCAGGCCCTGGAAACCCCTAAAATATTCAGAGCCCATCCTGTGCATAGAGCCAGCCCTGATGTGGGAATGTTTCGCCTTGTCTTAGCGAGCCAGGAAGACACTGCAGAAGAAGGGGGTGTCCTGGCGGTGACCAGTGCTTGCTGAGAGCTTGCTGTGCGTCCTACAGGGTTGCTGATCACAGTCCACACCTATGCAGGGTTTCCCAGGTGGTGATGAGAACCCGGGCCCAGCCCTGGTGGTACAAAGCTTCACCTCCCTCTTCGGGGGACCTCACCCCCACCGTCTCCTTCCATTGTGAGCAGATCAACTCCTGGAAGGGAAAGGAGAGGCTCCCCTGCTCTCATGTCTCGGCAGCTCCTGGGATGCTCCCTGTATGTCAAGCCTGTGTGTCTGGAGCCTGCCCACCCTGTGCTGGCTGTCCTGGGTGGCTAGAGGTCTCCTGGACTCTGGGAAGCTCAGGGTGGCTTCTCTCCCATGCTCTTGCCCTGGCTGGGATCCAGCTGAGTCAGGGAACATCTGGAGCTCATGCTGGGCAGTGGGATCCCATTGCAGCAATGGGGCCTGGGAAGAGGCCCCTAGAGGCGGCTGTGCTTCAGCCTGGGCTAAGACTCCTCCTCCCATTGTCCCTGAGCTGTAGCTGGCCTTGCTATAACTCTGCTCCTCCTTGGCCTGTTTCCCCGCCAGCACAGTGAAGGGGAGAGAGCAGTTGTCTTCCCATAGTTCCTTCCATGGGCTGGGTGGGGCCAGGAGGCCCAGAGGTTAAGAAGGGATATTAAGCCCTTGTTCCCTGCAGTCCCTTGGGGAGATGAATGTTTTAGGGACCAGCAGGTGAGGAATCTGGAGAACTGAGTATAAGATCACACACGTGTCTGGAGCCCCTGGCCAGCCGGAAGAACAGGGAGTGAGTCCAAGGGGCCTTGCTTATTGTCATGACATAGAGGAAAGCAAAGCTGTGGGCTTGAGGCTAGCCAGCCCCAACCCCCTCTCCAGGATTCAGTGCCATCACCAAATTGTGTTTCCTTCCAGCCCCTTTATAGGCACTTGAACCTGTCCCAGTGTGCCCATAGAAAATGTCTGGTGTGGTTTCACTCCTGACTGTGATGTACAGCGTGCTAACAGAAAGACTGGCTATTTTAAGCCTCTGGACCCCAAATCCTCAATCAATTAGGAGGGAATCAATCACACACAGAGACCTTGGTTATTAAGCTCAGGGGACCTCTGAACAGCAAACACCCTTAAAAGCAGGGCCAACGCCTCCCTGTCTGGGTTGGAGCCGGGTGCTAGCTGCGTGTGACTCAGAGCCCGACGGGGTAGGATCTCAGCCAGTGCACTGGACCGCCCTTCCTCCTGCGCTGTGGGGCAGGCTCACAGTGCACGCTCCGGCCTCCCTGTCCTACACTAAGCTGGCCCCGCTGCAGGCTTCCCCACGCTCAGGCCTCCCTCCTGACCATTCCCTGCAGGTACCTGTCCCACACTGAGCTGGCCCCACTGCGTGCGCCCCTCATCCCCATGGAGCACTGCACCACCCGCTTTTTCGAGACCTGTGACCTGGATAATGACAAGTACATCGCCCTGGAGGAGTGGGCCGGCTGCTTCGGCATCAAGGAGAGTGAGTGTCTTGACACAGGCTCTGGGTCAGCCTCTGCCTGCCTCTCTCTCTCTCTCTGCCTCTCTCTCTCTCTGGCAGTCCTCTCAGCCTGGCTCCACTCTGACTTCTGTGACCTCTTTCCAGTGTTTGCCTGATCCTCCGCTGTCTGTCTCTTTTGCTTTCCCTTCCTCAGACTCAAGCATTTCACTCTGCCAAGTGCTATTTTGGGAGACAAGCATTCCCTTGGAGAGGAAACAGGAAGTAAAACTTGGCAGGGTGTGCAAGACACAGGGACAGGCCGTGGGCAAAGAGGCCAAAGCTAATCTGGTGACCTTGGGCTGGCCACCGGCCCCCGCCCCTGGGGACTCCTTGGAGTCCTTGGGAGGTGCGTCTACATAGACTCGGTGCTTGTTCTTAACCCTGCTCTCTTCTCTTGCTTTGCAGAGGACATCGACAAGGAGCTGGTGATCTAGATCCCTGCCTGCGGCTGCAGACCCGGGTTCTGTCTCTTTGATATCCCCCCTCCCTGTTCCCCTCATGTTTAAAATGTTTGGATGGTTTGTTGTTCTGCCTGGGGACAAGGTGCTAACATAGATGTAAACAAACTCATTAACGGTGCTAAACACAGAAATTTGTAACCTGATCACGACCCTCTTGGCTGCCCCATGCCTGTCAAGCCTTGCTCACCCATTCGCAGCCCCACATTTCTCTCAGCAGCACTGGCCTGGGTGGAAACTCGGGCTCAGGGCTGCTATGAGCACACAGCATTATCATCTTCAGGCTCTCTCGCTGTTATTCTGCGTGCAGCAAATGCTCAACCAAGCAGACTTTGTGCTTGTTGTATTTCATGGTATTGGCTGCCTGGGGAGGCCGTCACCAGGTGACCTGCAGGTGGGCAAAGGAAAGTCACAGAAAGGTAATGTTGGCAGGAATGTTGCGGGGAGGCCCAGCGGTGGGAGAAGCTGTGCAGAGTTAACCAGCTATAGCTGCGAGTCCTGTCTGCCTGGGGGTAGGGAGCTGATAGAAGTTTCTAGGGCTGTGAGGTAGGAATAGGCAGGCAGGCTCCTCCTCTACTTTTCAGCAGCTGCTTTCTGCACTGGGGGCATTTCCACCATGGCCTGCAGGGCTTCCGCCTTGTATCAGAACCTTTTATCAGAACCTCTGGGGATGGTGAGGCCATTTCAGGGGATGGAGAAAGTTGTGAACTAGAGAAAGTGGGGTTGGTGAATTTTGTTTTGTTTTGTTTTTTTCATAAGTAGCTTCTTCCTTGCCTTATCCCTTCCCCCCCTTTCTATTAATCCAATGAAAATGCAACATCAACAGGATGGTTGGCTCTCACAGGCTGAGAACTCGTTCACCTCCAAGCATGTCATGAAAAAGCTGCTCCTCATTAATCTTGCAAACTCTAGCCACGTTGTGAAGAGTTTGACAAACCTCTCAAAATAAACAGTAACGACTTAGAAACTGCTCTCCTGGCTGGATGTGCATGTGTCTTCCCTTGAGTCACTTCATTCCCGGCGCACGCAGACCCCTGGGGATCCAGGCCCCCCGGGCTTCACACCCAGACACACTGCGCCTTCATTGACTGCACGAGGCAAACCTTACAATGCCCCACGATCGTGCTTCTCTGCACACACTCATCCATGATGCTTCCGCACTTGCCCACTCTACTGTGCTTTTCAGGGGCTGCCCGTGCTACGTACCACTTTCTTCCAGTCTCCCGAGGGAGGAGCCGGGTCCTGCTCCCCAGGAGCTTCCTTCTGTTCTAGGGAAGCAGACAGCACATATTTGAGCAATACCATTGCTGATCAAAACACATGCTGTGAGAGAAATAAAGCAAGGGGCTGTCACAGAGAGTGCCACGGACCCACGTCCCTTTGGGGGAGGGTGAAGTATGACACATAGTCCTATGGACGTGAATGTTCCTTCGTGGGCCTTGGCCAGTCCGGGGCAGGCCAGCCTTAGAGGGCACAGCACCAGCGACCACTGACCTGAGGTTCATGGAGACTGGGCAATGTGGCCATGTGATGGGGCAGGGGGAAATGGAGCTTTCTGCCCCATATCTGGACATGTCCCTACTGGGAACTGCTAGGAGTTTTCAAGGCAAAGCTTGCCTCCAGAAGATGGGAAGACTCAGTGTGGGGCCGTGGGAGTGCAGGGTTGGCTGCTGGCTCTGCTGGTGAGTCCTCAAGTTCCTGAGACCCTAGGGTGCCAAACACAGCGCTTCCATTTCCTGCTCCAACCAAAGAAGACAAAGCAATGCTAAGATTGTTTTAGAAAAAAACGTATCTACTTCACATGAAATTCAGCATCCAGATAAATGGAATAAAAGTCCAAGTGCAATGATACACCCAGATACATTGCACCTTACATTGTACTGTGGTTATAAATGTCAAAACAAAACAAAACGTAGAGATGCTTCCTTTGACAATGGGATAATCCAAAGGAGATGTGTGCCTTGCTTAAAACCATCTATTGGGTGAAGCGGCAGGCCTCCCCCTCTGGGTCATGTGTGTGTGTGAGGGCGGAGTCCTCCAGGAGGAGTCATGCAGGAGGCATTGGCTGACCCTGAGTGAAACAGGACATGCTTAGGAGCGGCAGCTTCATTCTCTTGACTCTTGATCCTTGAGTCAAATGGCCCAACGCTCTGGGCTTGTGTCCCCACCTGCAAGCTCCTGATGCTAACGGCCCCTGCCCAGGCAGCCGGGAGCAGTGAGGAAGGGCATTCTCACCATCACCACCATCATCACTCCGTCTGTGACTCCCAACTGAAAGGTGGCAACCTGCTCGTTCCCATCCGCCTAGAATAGTCCTCATCCCTGGTCCTCTCAGACACGGTGCTTCCTGCTTCAAGGCCTTGAAGGGCAGCAGGGCTGTCTGAGCTCTCTCTGGCTATACCGGGCAGGCTGGCATCAGCATTGGTCTTGGCTGTAGGATGCCAAGGATTAAATGCGTCCTGCAGACTGGACTACTCTGCTGCACATACTGGCAAACAGGGTAGGAGCTGGGCCTGGTGGGGGTTATCCTGGGTCATTCCAACTAGGCTGCAGCTCACACTGGTTTATGTGAGGGCCAAGTGTGTGTTAGGCAGAACTAGGCTGGGCTGCAACACCCATTCGTTTCAGTGGAAGACAGCACTGGAAGCAGAACCAACCCAGCAATTGCAACCACCAGCTCATCGGGGAGATGGACTGTGCCGGGCCCTGCACTTGCTAGTACAGACAAGAATCTGGTCTGGGAACACCTCAGCGAAGTTTCTTTGGGGATCTCCCCAATCGTACTGCCGGACTCAGAACCCTAACCATGAAAAGACAGAGGAGAGAACAAGTCAATCAAGCACCTCAGCTATATGTTGGCAGCGAAACCTGGGCAAACAGAGACTCTATGATGGACTATGTCAACCAGTGGATTCTTCAACGACCTCATGGTGCTTGGAGTGGCGAGATTGACAGCAATTCATAACTGGTGAACTATCAAAACTACTTGAGCAAGAATCTCGGAGCATGCCCCACATCAGGGACCTGGGATGGGTGGGTGAGAGACTGGGTGGGGCTTCTCCATTAAAATCCCCCTTTGCTCAGATACATGAAGGAAACAATGTGGAAATAACAGTCTTACCCACTTTCCTGTAGCTCTTGAAACTTTTTACCCTAATTAACTATGTAAAGATTGTCAAAAATAAAATTTAAAAAGTAGAAAAAGTAAAAAAAAAAAATGCGCCCTGTAGAAAACAGGAAAACAAAGGCACCCTCAAGAGGCAAAGGTGCCTGGACGCGGGATTAGGAAGTTGCCTCCCAGATGAGCTGCGTAAACTGGGATGGGGGGCCTTCCCTCTGCAGCTCAATCTCCTACATAAGACTGGGTGGGGAGCGGGGTGCAAGGATCCTGTCGTCAGAGGCTGAGATTTCCTCTGTGTCCTCCTCCTAAGGATAAGGGCAAGTCTGGGCCCTCCTGGGCCTTGTAACCTGGTTTCCAGCCGATCATGCACAGCCAGCAGGACCACACTGCCTCCCGGCCCTGTCAGTAGCCTGGGAGGAGGGTCAGGGCGCCCTCTGGTGGCACCTCAGAGAAAGGCGTCCAGAGCCGTAGAGGGTGACTGGACATCTCCGCAGGCCTAAGCAACCATGGATCCCGTCCAGTCTGGCTCTATTTTCCAGATGGGGAGAACACACTGGGAGAACACTTCGCTCTGAGTAGGACTGTCAAATAAAGCATAAGGCTCTCCATTAAATCTAAATTTTGAATAGTTTCCCTTAGTCTAAGTGTAGCTCATGCATTTAGGGCATACTTCTACTAAAAAATATTATGTACTCCCTGAACTTCACATTCTTTAAAAAAAAGAAAAAAGGTTTATTTATTTGGAACATCAGATAGAAGAGGAGAGACAGAGAGAAAGATCTTCCATCAGTGCTTCACTTCCCAGAGCTGTGCTAATCCACAGCCAGGAGCCAAGTGCTGCTTCCAGGTCTCCCACATGGGTGCAAGGTCCCAAGGCTTTGGTCCGTCTCAGACTGCTTTCCTGGGCCTCAAGCAGGGAGCTAGATGGGAAGTGGAGCCTCTGGGATCTGAACCGGCATTCATGTGGGATCCTGGTGTGTGCAAGGCAAAGAATTTTGCTGCTAGGCTACTGCGCCAGATGCTGGACTGCACTTTCTACCATTCTTTTCTCCCCCATGTCTGGCAATCCTACCTGCAAGCCTGAGCTTGAGAGATGCCCGGGCACAACCTGCACATGAGACCTGGGCCAGCGTCTCTTCCTCACTGTATCTGACCTCTCCAGGCCCTCTGCTTGCACTCAGTCTGGTGCTGAACAGCATCATCATCCTGGGGCAAGCAGGCGGCAGGACGCATGAAGCTGACTGTTGACAATCGCCGGGGTGGATCACACAGGAGGCAAGGGGGTCCTGTATGAGCCCTTGCCTCCCGTTGAACCCACCTGCAGCGTTTTAGTGAAGAGACAAAAATTGGTCCAGCTTGCTCCGGTCTGTTTTGTTAGGTTAGGGAGGGGCCTGAGTGCCGTGCCCAAAATAGTGAGCTTGACGAAGGGATAAGAAGTCAGATACAAAAGGGATTTTTTATTTTAATCATTCATTTTCTTTCTAGTTTGGTTTATATAGCTGAAAGGCATGCACACCCCGTGGACCTCCTGATTAGGATGGGAGGGGGAGGTATGGAGGCAGGTGGCTGGGACAGATGCTTCAGTTTCTTTTTTCTCTTGCATCCTTAAAGAAGGAAAGGAGGGGAGGGGTCCAGCCCTCGCTGTCAAACTACATCAGCACCTGGGGATGGGGGAATGGTTGTCTGATGATGCCCTAGATTCCCCGCTGTGAGGAAGAGTGTTCCAAGGGTGTTGCTTGAATGACTTTCATAGTTCTAAGAAGTTATTGGTTTCATTGTGCCAGGTTGAGGAAGTTTTTCCAAGGTCTGTTGGCTGACCAAGTCTTTCTGAGTGCATTCACAGACCCAGGAATATGCTGCAAAGCTCGGCCAGGAGAATTGTCCAGCCTGTTCTGCTTTCTGTCCTCTGACGAGTCTACATGACTTGCTGCTGGTCTACATGAGCTGGCTGTCATGTGCCCCGTGTGCATCTGGGCATACTGTCCACTGCACAGGCACCAACAACTGAGGAGGTCCAGACCTTACACAAATCACATCCTGTGATTTTTCCCTGTGGCCGGAGTCTGAGTCCAATGGTCTAGTTGAGGAGTCCCCCAAGAAACCTCACTTGAGGTGGTCTCAGACCTGACTCCTGTGTGTGACAGCCATTGCAGGGTCAAGTTCTGTCACCTGCACCAGCCAACACACATACCTGTGGGTGCAGCTGCTGGTCAGTTTTGCCCCAGTCCCATATCTCACATGAGCCAATAGGTGCTGTAGCCCAGCCCAGCCAGCCACCACAGACCTTGTCCTCACACCAGCAGGTGCTGCGACCCAGCTGTCGATGGATGATGTAGGCCAGCCTGGTCGGGCCTGTGTCAGCCCAAGCTCTTGTGCTCAGAAGCAGGAGCTGTGGGAGGAGGGTTCCCCAAGTTCCTACCAGGCCCACTCCCAGCAGCAGATCTTACATCTGCTGGCAGGTGCTGCTGCCCAGACTGACAGGAAAAGCTCCCAGTCCTGACACTTAGCAGCAGGTACTGCAGCCTAGTCCAGCACCAGTATCAGCCAGCACCAATATCAGCTCTCACCAGTAGGTGCTACAGCCTAGCCAGCCTGACCCACCCCCAGACCTGGCTCTCATGTGACCCAGTGGGTGCCTTGGCCTAGCCTGGCCTGTCCTACATCCATTCTAGCTCACATAAGCACCAGCAGGTGATGAAACCTAGCCTAGTTTAGCTCCCATACCTAGTGCACACATATGCTGAGGGGTGCTACAGCCTTGCCCAGCCTGGTCCACCCACAGCCCAAGCTCTCACACTTCCCAGTGGGAGCTGCAGCCCAGCAGGGGAATCCCCAGAGTCCTCCTACCAGGCCGGCGCACTCCCAGCCCTGGATCTTGCACCGTGTTGGTGGGTGCTTCGACCTAGCCTGGTAGGGCCTGCCTGCAGTCTCAGCTTTCAACTCTCAGTAGTTGGTGTTGCAGTCTAGCCCAGTGAGGCCCAACCTACCACCTGTCCTAGCTCTTGTGTGTGCCAGACAGTGCTGCAGCTTGGTGAATATTTTGGAAGTGGAGCAGGCCAAAGGGTTCCTCTTGAAGTGGAATCCAGTGCCTGTCCTGGTGGCTTTCATCTATTCAGGGAACTACATTCGTGTTGCCTTTGTTCACCTGCCGGGTTTGTGTTTGCCATCTCATCACCGCCCCAGCCAGGAGGGCCTCAAGAGAGGAGAGCAGGGCACGGGGCCAGTTACCTTAGACACGAGGGCAGCCTGGGGCTCTGGCCCCCAGCCAGTGCAGTGTCATCCCTAGAGCCCTGGTACCAGTCTGTCTTTGTCCTTCTCTGGCCACTGTTGACTTTTCCTAATGACCTCCAACATTTGAATTGTTATTTTTTATTTGGAAGGCAGATTTACGTGTGAATTGTTATCTTAAGAACAATGGTTTCATCTGAAGGCTTGATGGGCCTTCGGCCAACTCCCTGGCAGAGTTTTGTTGTCCAAACACTTGATTTCTGCCTGTGGCATCTTCCCTCCCTTTGTTTTTCTAAATGACTAAGGAAGAAAAAAAAAAAAAAACTTGTAGGTGATGAGTGTTATTCTATTTCCTTGGCAAATTGTCCTAGTTAATTTAACTCCTTACCAATAGCTGGCCCAGAAGAATGGAACCCCAGTGCTGCGGATAGGGGCCACGGCTGCTGTGGTTGCTGCATACTAACAGGGCATCAAGGCATCTTTAGGGTTGTTTTAAAGATCCCTGGAGCTTGATGGTTTCCAGTTGCTTAGGCCTGGCTAGCACGTAGTCGAGTAGTTACGCTGGCTCCCAGTTTAGAACTCCATCTTTCAGTGAGTTCCAGGGATCCAGCCAAAAGCTTCAAAATTAAAGGCTTGGTTTTAAAGCCTTAGGTGCAGAAGAATCGCTGAAATTCTAAACTGCTTGGTCAAAGGAAAAGTTACCTGTGAGCATTTTAACCAGAACTATGGAAAATAATTAAACTCAGTAAATTTAACAGGAAGCTTTTGGGTTGCATAAAAACTGTTACCTAGATTAGGTACAGAAACAGAGAAAAACTTCAACTGGAGGAGCAGGAGGTGAACTTGCCTAACTACTGTTGATTTTAATTTATGTCACAATCTTCAATGCTTTTATGACAAAACTATCCTCTCAAAAAACAGAATTTTAACTCTGAGTTACTTTCAAACAACGTTGAATTTTGAAAAGGTCTAAAAGTTTTTGCATCTAGATAGGAAATAGGTAAATGATTTTTACACAATTGTACTTCAGCAAAGTTTTGCAATCTCAGACTCAAATTTAGTGAAGAGGACAGTACCAGCAACACTAAGCATTTTTGATAATTACATTGTGCATGACAAAACATTCCTCAGGAGGTTTACACTGGGGTTTATTTGCAGATCATCCATAGAAACTTCAAGCCCCGAGCAAACAGATAACTGCTGTGCCCACAGACCCCAGGCAGGCCGGCACGGGGAGTGTGGCTTTGTGAGGCTGGGAATGGCTGGGAATGCTGCTCTGGACAGAGCCATGCATGTCAGCCTCTCTTCAAGCAGTGCAAAACACCAAACCAAAACCTGACTGGCTTTCTATTGTAATCAATTAATTTATTTGTTGTTTTTCATGATATAGTTCCTTAGGCTCAGGGAGTTCTCCTCCACCCTCCTCATCCCTCTTCCGCCTGCTGTTTTTCCCCTATGTGATAATAGGAGTCCATCATTCTGCTGTTTAAGTGTGTCATAACATTGTAGGTACCGGCAACGGTAGAAAGTTCCGCATTCTATTCCTGCGACATATCTAGCAGTTTCATTGAGAGTTTATCTTTTATTTGGGCATAGAAATGCATACTGTAGTGTATCTTCCCTTTGCAGTATACTTGCCTGCATTATATATTTCATTTCCATGAAAATAAGTATATACATGTTTGCCTATACATCTGTTGATCTTGCATTTTGCATGAACGTTGCCTTATATCAGAGAGAGCATATGATAATTTGTCCTTTTGTGATTGGCTTATTCCACTGAGTATAATGGTCTCTAATTGGAAATGTTTTGTTGGGACAGTTTTCTTAGTTTGTAGACAGTTAGATTCCAAGCCCAGGTGTGTCGTCTATCTAGAAGGTATGTAGGTAGTAAGACAATTCTCTTTGCAGAACTGTTGCACACAGGCAAGACGTCCAGCTGCCCCAGCACCTGCCCACTAGTGATAACAGTGTCCACATACCTCCCACGTGCTGAGCCATCACTACCACTGCAGGAGAACTTTTATCTAGGCAGCTTGCTGAGCACTACCTGCAGAGACCAGCAGAGGACAGCCTGTCCCAAGGAATGACCACTCCCTGGCTGTGCTCTCCAGTTCTGAGGACCCAGAGAGATCACCTGCCATGGCACCGCCACCCACACTGTACCAGTGGAGAAGCCGCCTCAGCCCGCACGAGGGGCTTATGGTGTGCTCAGCAGCTCTTCTCAGCGGCACAGTCAGCAAAAAACAAACAAAAACAAAACAAAACAAAAAAACACTGCAGAACCCTAGCGAGCTGGAGTGTCACCATGCCTCTGTCCCATCCTCAGGGGCAGACACAGGAGGCCACACCTGGTGGAATCCCACTGGCTGCTGGACTCAGAAGAGATGGCGGTGGCTGAAGTTGGAAGACAGGCTCTGGGAGGCCTCATCCAGGCTGAGCTCCACTCTAACTGAGAGGCCAGAGCCATGATGCTAGCAAGCACCCAGCACCTCTGAGTGCCCAATCTCCCTTTTGTAAGAAATGTTAACACACACACATGGTAAAGAACCCATCCAGGAAAAATCCTGCAACTGTGCAGAAGGGGGTGAAGTGAGGTGAACTGATATTATTCTATGTAAGAACACAAGAGACAAGTGCTTAGCAGTTAGAAGGCTAAGAAGCCCACATCCCACAACAGACTGCCTGGGGTACATTCCCAGCCCTGGCAGGACTGGGAGCAGCAGGTGATGGCTCAAGTCACGGCTCCTCCCACTCCCAGCAGAGACCTGGCCTGAATTTCCCTCCCCTGGCTTCAGCCGCAGCTCAGCCTTGGCAGCCATGGGCATCTGGTAGAATGAACCAGCAGACAGTAGCTCTCTGTTGTGTCTCTGACTCTCAGATAAGCAAATAATAATCTAAAATAAACACTAAAATTATTGGTGATACACATGTGGGAGTACCTTGTACATTTCATGCACTTTGTTTTGAATTGAAAATGTCATAGTCCTTCTGTAACAGCCCTCTTCCGTCCAGTGACTGTACAGTATTTTCTAGTAAAAACAGTCCAGTGAATGCTATGCTCCGGTAACCAGGCCCCGTGCTGTTTTCTGAAGCTTCGTGCATGGACAGGGTACTCTGCAGAGAATAGCCTTGTGTGTGCACCTCCACGCCCACAGGCAAGGGCTCCTGCAGGGGGAAGCTCTAGAAGTAGGCATGCTGGTTGGAGCACATAACCCATGTACCCAGGCGCTGTGATTCAACCAACCATGATGGCAAATGATCCCTCAAAGCTTGCATCAGCACTGGGCATGTCAGCATTCCCTAAACAACGCAGCATGACAGTGATGTCCATCACGTGATCGCTGTATGAAGTGTTCTAAGGAATGCAGAGGTGGTGGGCAGTGTGCAGGAGGCTGTGCTTGGGTGGCAGGCAGATGCTCTGCCAGTTGCAAGGAGCTGGCACCCCTCAGATCTGGGTATCTGTGGGGAGCCCTGGGACCTGTCACTCACAGACACTGGGGAACAGTTATATATGTGTGCGTGTAAAACCCTGACAGTTATAAGCCAAATGTCTTCTACCTTCTTGCTCTGCTGTAGGAAAATACTGCCCTCCTGGCCAGCCCTGGGAGGAACTTGGCTTCATGGTTCTGCCTCTGCGGCTTTCATCCACTGCATAAGGTTAGATGGGGTGATATCCAAGGGTCCTCGCAGCCCTGGCTTTCCAGAACAGTGATTTTCTCCTGTCCAGTATCTGAGGGGTAGCCACAGCTTCAAACGTATCTGACTATTTTCTTCTCTTCTCCCCTCTAGGCCCTTCCCTCTTCTCTCCCACTCCCCACTGCTGCCAACAGAGCATGCGCGCATTCTCCTGCCTGCCCCAGGCCCCAGCCGCTCTGCGGTTCAGCAACTTTTCCTTCCCTGCTGGGTCTCCTATGCAGGCTTGGGGAGATAACATCTCCTAAAGTTTTTTGCCAAAAGCATGCCTTTTTCTGCCCCTGGAAGGAATTAGCCTCACTTGTTCTGAAGGAGTCTCTGCATGTACTTGTTAGCCCTGCCAAGAAACCCCAGAGGCCTCAAATTCCTCAGTGCCAGCATCCCACAAGCCTTGCAGGGGGTGCCGAGATGATGGAGTTACAAGCTGCTTAAAGGCTTAGCGGGTGTCAGTTCCCAGGGAGGGGACGGGAGAGAGTGTCTGCCTCCCCCCACCCCAGCGCAGGGAGGGATGACAGGGAGGACAACGTGTTTACCTAGTGGGGCCTCGGATTTCTCACCCCCTGGTTTAGCATTGGCATCACCCTGAGAAAGACTCTGTGCACCCCAAAGTCACTTCACACCAGCTTGTCAGAGCCCCGAGAAGCCCAGAGTACATGGGGAGGACAATCTGGGTGGCTCCACCTTGTGCAACTCCAGGACCTTGTCCAAAGAGATACAACATGGCAGCTAGCTGGGTGGGTTTAGCAGGTTAAAAAAAAGTTAATTAATTAATTAAAAATACATGAATAGGGCCCAGCAGCATGGCCTAGCGGCTAAAGTCCTCGCCTTGAAAGCCCCGGGATCCCATATGGGTGCTGGTTCTAATCCCGGCAGCTCCACTTCCCATCCAGCTCCCTGCTTGTGGCCTGGGAAAGCAGTCGAGGACGGCCCAAAGCTTTGGGACACTGCACCCGTGTGGGAGACCCGGAAGAGGTTCCTGGTTCCCGGCTTCGGATCGGCGCGCACTGGCCCATTGCGGCTCACTTGGGGAGTGAATCATCGGATGGAAGATCTTCCTCTCTGTCTCTCCTCCTCTCTGTATATCCGGCTTTCCAATAACAATAAAATCTTTAAAAATATATATATAATAAACCTCCACTGCTGACTTTTTGTTACAGTTTACAACATGATCCACACAGTGCTTGGTGGTTCACCCACTCTCCCTGCGCACCACCCCCCTTCTGTCCGGCTGCACCTCTGGCTCAGCAGCTCATGCAGAGTCCTGGTTTCTGACCCACTCGCTGGCTCCCGCCACAGCGCCTTGGCATGAGCTGCCTCCCGACCGTCCCGAGGCTAGCTGCTTCTTGTTCTCAAACTCCTATTTCAAATTTTACCTCCTCCGGAAGAAATCTCTGCTGTGCAACATTGATTGGTCACTTCTCAGCCCCTCAAACAATCTAGCCAGGGCCCTCTAACAAGTGCTGTGACCCTGACCAAGTGATAATCTTCGACTTGTTTTCCTTCCTGAATTCTGGTTTGCTCCTCTAGCACACATTCCCAGTTCCATGCCCGGGGGAATGTGTGTATTCTTTTTCTTCCCCCAGTCCTTTTTCCCTGCGACCTCATTTCTGAACCACTGACCTCATTCCCACTGACCTCATTCCCGCTTGTATTCACAGAACTACCATGCTGCCTCGCCCCTTACCGATGCTTGATATTGCTTGTTGGACACCGAATGGCGTCTGTAGCGACCACTTGCAAGTTAGGAAGAACCCTCCTTCTGTGACTGTCCCCGACCAAGAAGCAAGAGGGTGGGAGTTGGAGGGGAGTGCCATATCTCCTTAATTCATGGATAATTCTGGAAAACCAGAGAACTTTCTGCATTGTCAGCTGTGCCACCGTTTCTTGCCCTTGCCGCCAAGATTCACGGTGAAGCTGGTGGGTGATGACTCAGCATAATCCTTTACCTGGGAAGCCAGAGGTTCCCTGGAAGGGACTATGACACAGCACGGTGCAAGTATGGCTGAGCTACAGCTGTGCGCTTGGGCCTAATTCCCGTTAGGCCAGTGTGCCATGAATTGAGAGTGTAACATGCTTCCAGGACAATGGGTCATAG
This sequence comes from Ochotona princeps, assembly GCF_030435755.1. NCBI lineage: Eukaryota > Metazoa > Chordata > Mammalia > Lagomorpha > Ochotonidae > Ochotona > Ochotona princeps. The sequence goes on from NC_080850.1 coordinate 22,235,989, forward strand.
AAGAGCAAAAGATTTTCAGTAAGACTAGAGGGGTTCACCTTAGTTTGATTCGCCCCTAAAAGGCAATCCCAATGCCTGACACTTTCACCCTTTGTTCTCCCCTGAGTCAGACTAGAGCGTGTGCAGAGGACTCCCAGCATGGCTGGGCCAGCGTTCAGCCCTCAGAGGAGAGAGAGTTGCGTCTCAGGTGAGCTGTCTGGCCAAAGAAAGAGCCCCTGGAAGGAGGAGGAAGCCCAGAGCAGGGGCTGGGTTAGGTGTTTATTATAAAGGGGAACGGGTGGGGGGGAGGTTGGGGTCTAGCTCTTGGAGTGGCAGAGCCAGAAGGAAGTATGGTGTCCATGCTAGTCTCATTTACCCTAAGGCTGGCCCCAAAGTTCAACCACAGAGAACTGTCCAAATGCCAGCAAAACAGAGGCACAGGGCAGACAAAGAGCTGTGTGTGTGCTGGGGCATCCAGTCCCATGGAGGCTCGTGGGCCTGATGGCCTTTACAAAGCTGAGAGATGAGTGGCCCTGCCTGCTGGTGCACATCCCCTGCTGTGCGGGCTGGAGTTAGTAGTCTCGGGTGTCATTTACATCAAAGGCCTCTCCTGGGGGAACTGTGCCACTGCCACCTGCCCCCTGAAATGGGGTGGGGAGGACACAGGGTTTTTCGGTGCTTGGACAGCTGGGCTGGGCAGAGACACACTTGAGCTCTAGTGCCGAGCACTGGCCATGCCCTCTTTCCTGTAGTCAGCAGCTGAAAACTCCATGGAAAAGATACAGTTAGCTGCAGAACTGGACCAAGCACCCCTAGCTGCCATCCAGGTTTGTCCCTTGCCTCTTCTGCTGCTCCGGGGAGAGATGGGGCCAGAGCTCCCTCCAGACCTGGGGTTGGGAGCAGCCAAGAACACCTCCAAAATGAATGGTGAAGTCTTTCCTCCGTTTAAAGGCTGTGTCCATCAGCCCAGCTGATGCCCCCACCCCCAGGCACCAGCACCTGTCCCTGCCCTGAGCTTTGCTTTGCTGGTTTTTCTCTCCAGCAGGCGTGTCACCTAACTTAGGCAGCCCCATGCCACTGCTGCTCAGGGGTGCCTGTCATGGCTCCCCAGCACCTCTTCAAGCTGCTTGGAGAAGGGACCCTGGAGCCATCTCAGACCTTGGCACAGTGCCCAGCAGACAGTCCTGACCAAAGCCCCACCCACTCTCTTGATCTCCTGTTCCAATGCTATTGACATAGAAGCTGAGACCCAGGGAGAGCAAGGGCCCTGTGTAAGGGCTGCAGTTTTCTTTTCTTTTTTTTTTTTTATAATCCATTTTATTGTATTGTTGTTGACAATCTTTACATAGTTAACTATAGCTGAAGGAAAAACGAGAAAAAAAAAAAAGGTTCAGGGGGATAGGGAGGTGGGCAATGCTATTATGTCCATATTGTTTCCATCATGTATCTGAGGTAAAAGGGGATATTGAGGGAGAAGCCCCACCCGGTTTCCCGCCCACCCCAAGTCCCGGATGTGGGGCATGCTCTGAGATATGTGCTCAAGTGGAGTTAATAGTTCTCCAGTTATGAGTCACTGCCAGTTTCGCTCGATGAGGTGGTCCACTGATTGATATGGTCCATCATGAAGTCTCCATTTGTCCCATATTTCGCTGCCAACATGTAGCTGAGATGAATGATTGTCCTATTCTGTCTTCTGTCTTTTCTTGGTTAGAATTCTGAGTCCAGCAGTTCAAGTGGGGAGATCTCCAAAGATACTTTGAGGTATTCCCAGATTAGTTGCTTGTATGTTCTAGCAAGCACAGGGCCCGGCACAGTCCATCACCCTGATCAGCTGGTGGTTGCAATTGCTGTGTTGGTTCTGTTTTCAGTCCCGAGTTGCACTGGAACCAATGGGTGTTGCAGTCCAGTCTGGTTCGGCCCTTACATCAACCAGTGGGAGCTGTAGCCTAGTTGGGGCGACCCACAATAACCCCCACCAGACCGCCCCCTACCCTGGTTTGCCAGTATGTGTAGCAGAAGACCAATCTGTCCCCCATCCCATTTGGCTCTGGTACTTGTCAATGGGTATTAAAGCTTAGTTTTATCTAACCAACTCAACCATCCAAGGGCTGCAGTTTTCATAAACCAAAACAAGGAAGCGTGTTCATGTTGGCAGGTGTGGGAGTTCAGCTGACTTAGCCTGAAGTATCCTCAATCAATCAAATAGTTTGCAATTGGAAAAATGAAATTCTGGGCTGGTATGAGGGTATAAGATTCATAAATCTTGTGAAGAAAATGTCTTCCCTTCAAAGAGTCATTGCACAATCAGTGTTCTTTGCCTGTAAGTAGCTAATGATTTAGCAGGAAAGGTGGTTTACTAGAAAGCTAGCAGGCTGCTCATAGAACAGAGTGAAGAACTAAAGTACTAGGGCTTGGACAGGGCTGGGGACTACAGATGGAGGATTCGAGTAGGAGGAACAGGTCAGCAGCATTACCGAGGATTCGGGTCTGTCCCCTCTAGCCAGCTTGTCCTGCATCAGCAAAGTTCTGAGGTAGAAAACCTCGGCTTGGGTCATGGCCAACTGCTGCTTGGCCTGAGCTGGACAGGTCACCTTGACTGACAGTTCCACCAAGATCCCACGCGCCGAGTAGGTGGCCAGCTCATCACAAAGAAACTAGATGTGAGTGTGTTGGTGGGAATCGTATCGCAGCTGTTCACTTCACCACTCAGCTGATTGGTTTAGAACAAACTGCTGACCACAGTCCATTGGCCTAAATAAAATTTTGTTGGACCCGGCTTGGTCATTTGATTGCATACATTGTCCGTGGCTGCTTACACACCACGATGACAGAGAGCCTGTGGATGGCAAAGCCTTTAGGGGCAGGTATTCATGATCTGTGCCTTTAGAGAGAGTCTGCTGACCGGGTTTAGAATCAGTCCCTCATGGCCTGAGCTGGAGCAGGCAGGGTCTTCAGAAGGCCGCTTGCCTCTTTTGTACAACAATGAGTTTGGGTTGTGGACTCTCACTTGCCTTTCCACCCCAGTTGTTCTAGAGTTAAGCTGGTCAAAATACTTTAAAAAAAAATTATACTTCATACCCATGAGGATGGCCGCTATAGAGGGAAAGAGAAAATAATACATGTTGGCAAGGATGTGGAGAAGTTGCAACCCTTGTCCCTTGCAGGAAGGAATGCAAAATGGTGCAGCCATGATAAATAACAGCTGGCAGCCCTCCAAACAAATTAAAAATAGAATTGCCACATTATTCAGCAATTCCACTTCTGAGTGTATACACAGGAGAATTGAAAGCTGGGTCTCAAAGGGGCATTTGCACAGCCATGTTCAGCGGAACTCTCCTCACCGTAGCCAGAAGATGCAAGCACCGCAGAGGACTGTATAAACAAGCTGTGGTACACACAAGTAACGGAGGCAGAACATTCTGACACCTGCTTCAGCCTCGGACAGCTTGGAAGACTTTGTAATAGTGAAATCAGTCCTGGGACTTCACTTCCACGAGGGACTTGCAGAGGTTAAATTCATAGATGTAGAAGCTAGAAGTTTCAGTTCTGTAGGGTGATAAAATCCGGAGATTCACCTCAGTAATGTAAATATACTGAACACTGCTCTGAGCTATACTTGCAAAAGTGCTTAACATGGCAAATTTTACATTATATCTTTTACCATGGTTTAACTTTTTAAAAACAGGCTTTAAAGCTGTTACGTGAATTACTGAGTCATGGATCACCTCCCACACTCCAGAAGTTTTTGTGTTTCATGTGTCACTGTGTTCCCAGACACTGGAATGACGTCCAAGCAGGTGCTCTGTATGTCCTTAGCAGTAAGCGAAACCCAGAGAGTGACTTGGCAATATTTCATAACCTCATTAAGTATAAGGGTGACATTGAAGTCACTGTTTGAAGGTTTGAAGGCAGAAGGGTCCCTTGGGACTAGCCCTTTCCCCTGCTGCCTACACCAGCTCTTGCCAGGATAGCTCCTGCCAGAACAAGGGGCACCACCCATGTGTGGGCTCAGACAGCCGAGAGCCTACCTAACTCTACCCTTGCTGGTTCCTTAGGGACACCTTAGTAGCCAGGCCTCTAAAGACAAAGCTAACTTGCTCTGCCAGACACAAATCTGTCAGGCAAAATCTGAAATTAGGAAAAAGAAAAATAGACAATGCTGTGCAAGAGACCTAGCCCTTCTTTCTCTTACATTAACTCTGGGCCATTTTGGGTGGGTTCCCTATCTTCCACAGGAAGACTCTGGGATAAGAGGATCTGGTTGGGATGCTCCTTTGTCATTTCTTCTGCCAACCCTGTTTTAAAGGCAAAACTAGAAAAGGCGGGGAAGAGAGAGAGATTTCTTCCACCCTCTGGTTTACTGTCCAAATGCTTGCAACACTCAACGTCTAGTACAAGCCACAGCCAGAAACAGGAAACATCATCTAGGTCTTCCTCATGGGTGCCAGGGACCCAACTACTTGAGCCATCACTCGCTACCTCCCAAGACATACACGAACAAGAAACTGTAGTTAAAAAAAAAATCAGAACTTGAACCTAGACACTCTCATTCAGAATGCAGGCATTCTAAGTAGCATCTTAGCCACTGGGCCACAACCCCTGATCTGTTACATTCTTGCAGACTACTGGGAGCTTCTCAAATAGGAGTACTTTACAACTAGAAGAAACTCTTCTGTTCAACCTTCATTCTGGGAAATTTCAACCATGTACAACAAGATACAGACTGGCACAATGAACCTCTCCTTTTAACTATTCCCAGACCCAGCAATGATCAGGTCACATCCAATTTGTTTCAAAACTGCTGACCCCTCCTCCTACCTTAAAAAAATAATTTATACAAGCTTTCTGTTGAAAAAGGGTATATATCCAAAAGCACACAAATTGCAAGTGTGCAACATGATGCATTTTCACAAAGTGAGCACACCTGGAGACCCACCTGTGGTGTATATACATGTGGTGGGAGAAACAGCATCACTAACTTTCCTCTCATGTCTCTTCTTGTTGATGTCTGGTTCAATACTTTCATTCAGGCCCAGGAAGGACAATGATTAGCCCAGGAGTGACAAATTCAAGGCTTCTACTTTACAAGTTATCTTGGCGGTGCAATGATTCCTCACCCAGAACACATCCTCCTGTAAGAAAGTGCTTGGAATCAGGGTGGGGACTGGTCCCTCCCTTTGTTCGGTCACTTCCTACACACTGGCCATTTCCTAGGCCCTGCACTGTCTACCCATCCAGATCACACACTCCCCAGAAACTTACAATGATTGTGCAAGAAGAGTTGTTAGAGATCTGATCAGATATATTATTAAGACTACAAAATTTCACTCTCAAAATTTCTTAAATCTGTGGGTTATTATTGAAAAAACACTCTTGGGCTTGCTGCCATAGCCTATTGGCTAAATCCTCACATTGCACACTCTGGGCTCTCGTATGGGTGCCAGTTTGTATCCTGGCTACTCCACTTTCCATCCAGCTCCCTGCTTGTGGCCTGGGAAAGCAGTGGAGGATGGCCCAAAGCCTTGGGACCCTGCACCTGTGTGAGAGACCTGGAGAAAGTTCCTGACTCTGGATTAGTTTAGCTCCAGCTATTGTGGCCACTTGGGAAGTGAACCACTGGATCAAAGACAGCCACAAAATAGGTCCAGTGTTCAGAACCAGAAGGAACTTTGGGTCCCGAGAGGCGGACGGCCTTTTGTGATACACAGAGGCTCAGGGCTAAAGACCCAAAGATCATTATTAATATTAGTGTCTTTTTAAAAATTTGTTTAGGCAAGAAACACACATAGCTAGAAAATGAAGAGACATCTAAAATGCACGTTGAGTGGCATTTGCTGGCAGGTTTCATATCTAAGCATCTTCTGGGTCCAGGATGAGTCTCCTGCGTCTCCAGATAGAGCACTCTGCTCTACCTGGAGGCCTGCACCTGGTCCCTCCCTCCATCCAGGGCCAGGGCCGGGTGGGGCAGGGCAGGGAGTGCCTGATTCTGTTTCTCTGGAAGATGCTAGTAGCTTCCAGCTGATACTCAGCAACACTGCCAGGCCCGAGTCTTCCCCCTGGTATCTTCTCATCCTCCCACGGAACCTTGGACCGGGACTAGCCCAAATACCCGGTGCCATGTTGGCTACCCACAGGGCCTAAATTTGGAGGCCACCTTGGGGCTAAACCATCTGTGCAGTGTCCCATGTAAAATGTCACAGCTACAGCTTCATTCCTTTCCCGTGAGCTTTGCTTATGTCCCTTGGATAAGCATGCCTCCTTCTAAGGGGAAAGAGTTTATCAGTCGGTTGGGGGAAAGGAAGCGGCTTGCTTTTCTTTTCCTGGGCCTCTGAATTTTGCTCCAGGCAGTCCCTGGATGGCCTCAAGGCCATCTTGATGTAGCTCCAGGAACACTGCTGCAGGTCCCTCTTCTCCCCACAGGGCAGCAAAGAGCCTCGCTTAAGTCAGCTCCCTGAGGTTTGGTTCCCCAAATCTCCTGGGAGCCCCAGGTCTTGAAAAGGCCGGGGAAACCCCTTGAGCTGCCTGGTCAGCAGAAATCACTTTTATAGTCACTGTGAGTACAGGATGCTGGGTAGATGCCCAAGTTGAGAGCCAGTACCAACCGCAGTGGTGGACACTCCCATTGGGCTGTCCTGTGCTGGCTTGTTCCCTGGTGAAGGGAATGGCATGATTGCCCAAGAGCCTTCGGTCCTGTGGCCGGCAAATAGCCCCTTCCATTTTCCAAGTCCTTCTAATTTGCTCTCGTTAACCTTGCTTTGTTCTGGGGAAGGGGGTGAGCTCCAGCAGTCACAGCAGGCCTCATCATGCCCTCCCGGCTCCCTCCTGCTTGTCCTGAGTGTGGAAGCCTGCAGCAGAGGCCCTGTCTTTGTTTCCTTCTCACGCCTCCCTTTCTTCTCTGGGGAAGCATGCCTGGGGGCAGGAAGCATGTCTCTATTAGTCAGAGAGGGACACTTGGTGGACAGCCAGCTTGCTGGGATGGGCGCTGCACTGGCTGGGCACTCACTGCTGGGTGACCTTAGGCAGAGCATTCCTTCATCTGAGCATCAACATTTCCTCTCAGAGCACAGGTACACACTGGCCTTGCACTTTCTGTCTCATTTAGCCTGTGCTACAGTCACCTTCCACCTGCTCCACTGTGCATCCCACTTTACATTCACTTCCCTTGCTGACCAACACCATCCCACTGTGACGGGCTATTAGTGGGGCTCTTGAATCCCCCAAACCCTCTGTTTCTCCTGTGCAAAGCAGAGCATCAGCCTTGTTTGCAGCCCCAGGGTGGCTGCCAAGGCTCTGCAAGATGACCTGAGCCTTCCGCATGGCGTCTTTGACAGAATCGTGTTCACTCCAGATTGTTTGCTGTCTCTGGAATGCCATGGGAAGCTGCCTGCGGAGTTCACACTGTTGTAGACCCACTAAGGAATAGCTGAACATGGACCTGGTTCTCGCTTCCTGTGCTCCTGTACGCTGTGTCTTTGCAGGGCATTGGTGACATCCCCAGTCTTCAGTGAGACAGTGTGAATTCCCTGTGTCAGCGATTGTTTCACACACCATTCTCCACCGCTCTGCTCCGGCTGGCTTTGCTGTGAACATTATAACCCATTTGGCGGCTTACCTGGGATCTGGTCTTGTTCTGGAAGCTATCATGGCACAGTGTCAAAACTAGTGAGTAAGCCAACCTGACAGGGTAGTGTAGACCACAGACTTGAGCTCTCAAACCAGGATGTGCCTGGGCAATCCTGGCTGAACTACCAGACATGTTGGAGCTTTAGGGCCTCCACTGTTAAATGCAAAAACCAAATCCACCCTTCCTGAACTCCCTGCCTTGTTTGTAAGATCCAATAAGGTCAAATTCCTTGAAAAGCAGAAAGTTCTTGTCTGTCTCCCAAGGCCTTCGGGTGGGTTGCCCTTCCTACCTGGAACCTGCCACCACCTTCCCTGTAACTGCAAAACTCCAACAGCCCCGTAACACCTGCCGCTCTGATCTAGCCTCACTGGCCTTCCCCTGCCAGGCTCCACCCCAGGGCCTTTGCACGGAATGGTCTCCCCCAAGATGTCTGCATGGGGCTGGCTCAGAGAGGGCTCTATGGAAACGCTACCTTATCAGACAGGCGCCCACGATCCCACCCAGGAACCCCTGTTCCCCTCCTCCTGCCACTCACATTGCATTCTACAGCAGTTGCTGTCCCTGCTGATTATTCAACTTTAAACGGTCAGTTCCACAAGAGTCAAGACTTTGTTTTTTGCCTGCTGGAATCCTAGAGCTTAGAGTTTGCCACCTAGAACCTCTGCGTTATCATCAACAACAACTACAGAGAAACCACAGACAGCCATAACAGAGTAGGAAGGAGTGGGCTGGTAGAAGAGGCTGCCAGCAGGATGAACCCCCTGGAACAAACAGAGGTGACTCCATGTTTCCTCCTGCCCCACAACCCCCTCCCAGCTTAGATGCATTATAGCAAAGCCTTGGTATAATTACAGGTGTTTGAATTGTTTATTCTTCTTTAACCACCCTCTCGGCTCATTTAATTGGTCCGAAGCCTGTGGCAGGCCTAACTAACTGTGCAGCAATTTGGCACGTGGTCAGCCGGCAGCAGCAGCTGTAATTGCCTGGCAAGCATGGTGCTTGCACCACCAGGGCGGGCTCTGGCTGCAGTGCCTGCACAGAGCAGGTGTGCATGTGGCCAAGGCTGTTGCCCTTAGCACGTTTGATGTGCTGACCAGCACACTTACTCAACCTCAGCATCTTCACTCTGGGGTTCCTGTGGGTGCTCAATGGATCTCTTGGATTCTGTGCTCTCTGAGCGCCCTGCTCAAGTTGGCAGAGAAATGCACACTCTTGCTCAGGTGAACCTATACAGGCACAGTCTGGCGGCCTCACCTTACACCCCTTGCCTCCTCGGGCTGCTTTGGTTGGTGTCACTGGTCACCTGTCTGCTTTCCTGTGAAAGTCCTGCCCCAGGCCCTTTGCACCAGCTCATCCCCTCACGTCCTTGTTCAGCTAAATCCTCCTCCTGTTTGAATCAGCTTACAAAGAAGAATAGAGATTGCTTGACTTTGGGCAAGCCCCAGTCCCTCTTGGGACTTCCATTGGCACATTTACTGGCTGGATGGGTTCAAGTTCATTTTCAGTGGGGGTATTTCATGTCTGAGCTCTGTGCTAGTCATTGAAGGAGGCCACAGATAGCCTGCTGGGCACTGAGTTCTGAGTGCCAGGAAAACAGTGGTCAAGAAGTAAGACATGTCCTGGCTACTCCACTTCCCATCCAGCTCCCTGCTTGTGGCCTGGGAAAGCAGTTGAGATGACCCAAAGCCTTGGGACCCTGCACCCGTGTGGGAGACCCAGAAGAAGCTCCTGGCTTCAGATCAGTGCAGCTCCAACCATTAGGACCACTTGGGGAGTGAATTAGCGGATGGAGGATCTTCCTCTCTGTCCCTCCTCATCTCTGTATATCTGACTTTCCAATAAAAACAAATAAATCCAAAAAAAAAAAAACAAAAAACGAAACAAGAAGCAAGACAGAGAATTGCCCATGCAGAGTACCATGGGAGGCAGTTGATAGGCAGCAAACAGACACATACACACACACACAAGAGCGTTTCTTCAGTCAGGAAGGAAGATGAACATAAAGGGATGTGATGCCAGATAAAGTCCAAGAGGGCCTGTTGAAGGAGGTGAGAGCTGGGAAGCTGAAAACCAACATTCTAGGAAGGAGCAGTGAGGCGGGGGAGGGCTCAGAGAAGGGGATGAGAGTAACACTCCAGGAGTGGAAGAAGCCCTGTGGGTACAGGGCAGCGTGGAGAGGAAGATATGGGCACACTGGAGTCTTGTTCAGAAATGGTGGGCAGAGTGCATGTTTCCTGTTAGGGGCCCCAGGAAGTCTGGGTGGAAATTTTCAAAGGGGAGAGACTTGTATCTCAGAGCAAGTCATTCTGCTCAGGGAGGAGAACCTTGGTGCTGGGAAGGGAGTGCTGGTGGGGTTGGCCAGAGGGGCTGGGGGCAGAGCCAGGAGTATTTGTGCATGGATCATGCATTTGAGGGACAGAGAAGCATTTAGGGGGCCAGCTGGCCAGAGGTCAACACTACATTTCGCATGCCTGTATCTTTCACCTGTCACTGTCTTCGAGGGCAGGGACAACTGTGGCTTTTGTCACTTGACTCTCAGGGCCCAGTACATCAGGTACAGGGTGGCACTCACAGTAGCTACTAAATTGTCCCCAGAGCTTGTGACCCACTTGGTTTGGGGTGGGGCAGCCTCCCAGGCAGGCAGTCAGGCAAGTAGCTGTGCGGGAAAGGCATCGCTGGGCTTATGAGCCACAGACTCTCCAACCGTCCTCCCCATCGAGCTGGGTGACACAGCCCTGCTCCAGGGTCCTCCTCATTGGTTGCAGGTCTTGATGCTTCTCTAAGGTAAGATATTTGCTTATCGATTACAATTGGCCAGTGGTCCAGGCTCCTCCCCTCCTCCCTTCCTGGTGGGAGCCTCCCTGGAGGCTGGTGCACAGCAAGGCTGATGGTGATCATTCATAGGAACCACTGGCAGCAGGTGGGGCTGCAGGCATTGCCTGGGGGCTCCTTACTTGCCTGTGATTAAGGCTGGTGCAGCAAAGACATTCCTGTCCAGCAGGGGCCTGCCAGGGTCTCCCCAGGGAAGAGGTGCTTATTGCTCAGAAAGCTTCTCGGGGTAGGGACTCCAGCTTTGGCGTCCTTGGCCTTGCCTGACTGACTGTGCAAGCTTCACCCTGTTCCAGAGTTTGGAAGAAAGCATAGCCCCAGGGTCCTGGGGCTTGGTAGTAAATTTTTACTAGCCATGGTGGGTTTGATCCCACACTCAGAAGCACATTAGTCACTGCAGGTTCAAGTGAGGAATTTGCAGACAGGCCTGGACAATCCACTTCTAATTTGTGGATAGAAACTGAAGAGTCGCAAAAGGCCCCATAGTGCGGAGGAAATAGTTCCTGACGAGGGAACCTGGGCTCCCACCGCCCACCACATGCATGCTCTGTGTTGTGTGTCTGGACCTGTACGAGGCCATGCTTCTCCCGCTATGAGGCCTTGGGCAGGTAGCTGCCCTTCTCTGGGCCTCAGCTTGCTGCCTGGAAAAATGACACAAGTCCCCCCTTTTCAGATGGGGCGACTGAGTCTGGGACTGTGGAGGTTCAAGGGCCTCTCCAGCTGAGGCTGTACCTACTTCCCCACAACCCCTCTGCCTATAGAGGCTGAGCAACTCTGCCCAGGCAAACTCAGGGTCCGCTCACCAGCCCAGAGACCCCAGTGTGCCCCGCTGCTGCTGCTGCTGCTGAAGAGGTGCTGAAGGGGTTAAAGTCTCCAGTCCCTATGAAGTCTTCCAGTCCCCTCCGCTCTCCCTTTTGTCCCCAGGGATCTACTCTGCTAAGCTACCAGGGGTTAGGTGAGCTTCCCTGCTGGGCCCCAGGCAAGGTGCGGAGCTGGAGCAACTCACCCTCCCTCTCTCCCATCCCCAGGCAAGAAACTGGAAGCTACCACCAGGGGTGGAGAAATCAGGGAATCCCAGACCACAGCCAAGTTGAAGTCTCTATCTTTGAGAGACCTTGGAGTCCAGTGACCTAACCTTTGGCTGATGGGGAAACTGAGGTCCAGGTGGCCAAGTTTCCGAGATCTGCAGCTCCAGTGAGGGAGAGACTCCTCAGCGGGGCCTGCCAATCCCATTCAGAGTTCTGGGACAGTCCTTTGAGCTGGAGCTATCAGGAACAGATAAGATAAAGGTATTCAAAAAGTTCATGATGACCGGAAAGGAAAAGTTTATTTTGCTGCAAAAGAATTGGAAATTCAGGCTGCTTTTTCTTAATGTGCATTTCCCAGCCATTTTTGAAGACCCCTTGTATTGAGGGCCAGGAGACAAAAGGGCCTTAGGGAGGAGGAACTGGGACTGGCTCCTGTTGCTGAGCCCATTGCTGCACTTACCAGGGGACCCCAAGTACCCCAGTCCTGCCCCAGGATCTTTAGACTGAATGAAGTAGACAGGTCTGCTCTCGCTGAGCACCCACCTCAGGGACAGTCCCTTCAGTTTAAGGCCCAGTTTTCTTGTCTGAAACGGTCCTGGACTCAACCCCGACTCCTCTTGCTTTTGGCTGTGTGATTCCGGGATAAGGAAGTTGTTTGCCATCTCTGAACCTGAGCCAGTGTGAGCCAGTCACGTGAGCAGATTTCCCTTCCAGCACTGCGGGAGATGACCAAGATCAGGCAGGCAGCCGGAGCCTGGATGCCCTGGGCTCACTGTGATGACAACTCCCCTGCCCTGCCTACCCCAGTCCTTCCGGGTCCATCCCAGGACTTTTGTCTATCATCACCAGGAGTGGTGGCATCCTGTCTTTTCTGTTGCACGAGGGTGATGGAGTAGGGGAGTACAGAGTTCCCAGGGACCACTGGGTGAGGAGACACCCCTGATAACCAAGTGAATGCAAAGGCAGAGGAGGGCAGAGGCTGCCTGCACATCATGCCCCAGGTGTAGACCTAAGAATAGGGGATGAGTCAACTCATTTCTCAAATCTTTTCCTTTTTCTTTCTGCACGTTCCTGTCCTTATTTTTGTTTATATCAATCTAACTTGGGCTTCTGTCACTTACAGTCAAAACTTCCTAATACAAGCAAAATATGATCACAGTTGGCAAGTGAACAAGGGTAGTTGCTGACCCAATAGCCCCTTCCCCATCCCATGAACAGAATCCGGATGGGGACTGGGGGAAGGGGGAGATAGCATGCTAAGTTCCGAGAGAGAGATAATCATGATACATGGTTCCTGCTTTTCAAGATCTCTTGCAAGTGATGGCTTTGTGACCCAGTTCTCAGCTGTGAAGCATAAAGAGGAATCTTCTTTGGAAGAACCTAGAAAGGGCCTCTTGGAGAGTGGATCTAGCCAGTATCACCCTATCTTCCTGTCTTGAAAGTGAATGTGATGTCTGGAGCTGCAATAGCCACATTGTGAGCATGAGGCAGGTGCCTAAAAAATTATCTAACACCAGTCTTGACCTCTTTGAGCCACTGAACAAATACCGACAGTTGTCTGCCTATATGTGTATTGTAATAGATGAAAACGTCTCACATGTATTTGTTTAATTCACTGTTGCTTGGGTTTCTGTTACATGCAGCTCAAAGCATTCCTTGGAGATGAATCATTTCACTAATGCAGAAGCATTTAGCAATATAACTGATCCAAAACTCAGAGAAGTGTAACAGTGTGTTGAGAAGCTACTGTTGCCAGCCAGTGTGCTTATAGCCTCATATTTTAGTCACAGTGATCTAATGAGGTAGGTGTTCTTAGCCCCATTTTGTGTATCAGAAAAGGGAGCTCCAGAAAGAACTTGCTGAGGCTCATACAGCTATTAAGTGCTGGAGGCCATGATTCCACTTCGCCATGTACGTCCCTTACAGCACCCTGCCCAGAGATGATACACTCACTTTGGGGCACACAGGTGTCTAACAGAGTCGCAGCTGTGAGTGGGACAGAGAGAAGGGACAGGTGACTCTTGCCACTGTCCATCCCTGTCAGGGAGAAGCAGCAGCAGCAGGGAGGGGGAGGGATGTGGGGGAGATGTGAGTCTTTCCCTGGAAGGGGCAGATGGCTTTTTGTACCTTCACAGCCCTGCCCAATCAGCTGTGGCTAGGACAAGACACTGGAGACCAGCTCATTGGTACAAAACAGAAAGTGATGAGCCTCATGGAATGCTAACACTCGCTCAACACCCAGTGACAGCTTTCCTGCTGTCATGACGTGCAGGGGACATTGCCTGCTGAGACAGGGCATGCTTGTCAGCTCAGGGCCCTCTCCTCCTTCCAAAGTCATGGCCGCCATCACAAGAATCTTATCCTTGAAACCTCATGGAAACCTGTCTTTTTTTTAAGATTTTATTTTTATTGGAAAATCATATAGAGAGGAGGACAGAGAGGAAGATTTTCTGTCTGTTGATTCACTCCTCAAGCGGCCACAACGGTCAGAGCTAAGCTGATCCAGAGCCAGGAGTCAGGAGCCTCTCCTGGGTCTCCCATACAGGTGTAGGGTCCCAAGGCTTTGGGTCATCTCAACTGCTTTCCCAGGCCACAAGCAGGGAGCTGGAAGGGAAGCGGGGCTGCCGGAATTAGAACTGGTGCCTGTATGGGATCCTGGTGCGTGCAAGGTGACAACTTTAGCCGCTAGGCTACTGTGCCAGGACCAACCTACTGACTTCTAAAGGCCCTGCCTCCAATTCTTGTGAACTACAGCTCAAATGTGCTTACTCAGGGTTTAGTTCCCAACATCTTAACAAGTTTTAAATGAACATGATGGTGTTTTGATACAAGTGGACAATGTGGGATAATCAGATTGGGTTTATCAGCAAATCCGTTAGCTGACATATCAATCATGGCTTGGTACTGAGCACATTTAAGACCCTCTACTGGCGATTCTGAAATACACAGCAAAGTCTAACAGGCCGACCTGGGGGGACTCATTTCTATAACAAAACAGCCAAGGAAGGTGCCATCTTGAAGTTCACCATCACTGTTCCTGCTCCGTGGGGGTGCTGAGTCATCAGTCTGTGGGAAATCAGACACAGTTTCTTGTTGAAAAAGTAGGACACACCTTGCAAGGCCAGGGCAGGCTCCCACCTGATGTAGCAAAGACTTAAGCCAAAGTGAGCTTGTTCATCACTTCCTCCCATCTCTCCTACCCCCGTCCCCACTCCAGCATTCTGGAAAAATCGGCTCAGAGCCAACTTCTTCCCCAAGATGCCCGGGAGGCCAAGGTGCTGCAGGACCACGCTTGTCATAACCTTTTCCTGGGCTGTTCCCTTCCCAAAGCCTATAAATGTCAACCAGCCTGTTAGCAAAGGTGATCTCAATTATAACATCCACAGGTTAACAATGGGCACCGAGGCAGAGAACTTAACAACGGCAAGGACGCCCAAAGGCAAAATCTGACTGGGGCCTCTGCTCACTGTGGGAGATGGTGCTCAAGCGAGGGAGATGGATCAGAGGGTACGCCAACATGGATCTGATACCCATGCTGGCAGGGGCTACCGAACAGAGAACTTGTGGGTAAAGCCATGGTGCGCAGAGCCTCGAGGTGCCCTTGGGTTTCCATGAGTCCACCCTGCCTTTCTTATGCTAAAAGATGCATTGAAGGCAGAGAGAGCAAACAAATTTTCTACCTGCTCATCACAAATGGTCACAAGGGCTGGGGCTGGTGTGGGCCAAAGTCAGGAATCAGGAGTTCCATCTGTGTCTCCCATGTGGGTGCAGGGTCCCAAGGCTTTGCATCCTCTACTGCTGTCACAGGCCACAAACAGGGAGCTGGATGGGAAGTGGGACCACCAGGACACGTACTGCTGCCTATCAGGATCCCAGCATATGCGAGGCGAGGCGAGGATTTTTAGCCACCAAGCCATCACAGTGTACCCTACTGTGTCTTTAAAGTAGTGAGAAAGTCTGCCTGTGCTCCTGGGCCTGACCATTCATGTGGCGGTGAGGACTCTGCACTGCAATCATTTGGCACTGGCCACATCCGGGTGTCCCTTACCCACCGCACTTTTTTTTTTTTTTAAAGATTTATTTTATTTTTATTACAAAGTCAGATATACTGAGAGGAGGAGAGATAGAGAGGAAGTGGAGCTGCCGGGATTAGAACCAGCGGCCATATGGGATCAAGGAGAGGCCCTTAGCCACTAGGCCACACTGCCAAGCCCCACCCACTGCACCTTAACACACCCAAAGCTACAGAGGCAGGGACAGACATAGAGGTCCGTTCGTAGAGTGACCTGCCTGCTAGCACCTAGTGATAGACATGGCTCCCACAAAGGCAGGGGCATGTGTATAGGTACGACCACATCAGACACACTCATTTCCGTTGCTTGTCTGTACACACATGCCTGAATAGACACACCTGTACATCTACACAGAACCTGCCCACTTCCTCCCCCTGAAGCAAACCACTGTCTCAATGACACTTGCTCCAAGCAGGCTCTGACTGTTGACAAGGGATGCTGGGCCCAACAGCACCATGTTGGTGAGTAGAGGCCAGAGCCTGGGTGCTGGGGCACTCCTGCTGGATTCACTCCCTCTCCAGGGTCAGAGCAACCTTCCAGGGCCCAATGCCTTGCATCCCCCGCTGACTCATCCTGTGCAGGCACAGCACAGAGCTCTGAGCTACGCACAAGTCAGGACATGAATCAAGGTGGGGATGGGTGGTTTTGGCAGTGACCAGAGTTTGTGCGGTGGGGTAAGGTCACTGCTAGGTAAGGGCCAGCCAGGAGACACTTGTGTGGGCTGGGTGGCAGGACAAGGGCCCTGTTGGGATTGGGGGAACTGATAAAGCCCACCAGAAGACCTGTTTATGGGTCCACAGAGCTTGGTCATCTGGCGGTGGGGAGACATGTTAGTATGTGGATACAACCATCTTTGTTATAGAGAGAAGGGTTTGGCAGGATTCTGGAGAATGTCCAACCTGATAAGAGATTCAGTTGTCTTCAGTAAAGAAAGGCATATTCCTCCTCCTCCTTCTTTTTTAAGATTTCTTTCTTTATCTTTATTGGAAAGGTAGATTTACAGAGAGAAAGAGAAACAGAAAGATCTTGTGACCAACTGGTTCATTCTCCAAGTGGCTACAATGGCCAGAGCTGAGCTGATCCAAAGCCAGGAGCCAGGAGTTTCTTCCAGGTCTCCCACATGGATGCAGGGGGCCAGCCTCTATTGTTTTCCTAGGCCACAAGCAGGGAACTTGATGGGAAGTGAAGCAGCCAGCACACAAACACACAAACTGGCACCCACATGGGATCCTGGCATATGCAAGGCAAGGATTTAGCCACTAGACTGTTACGCCAGGCCTGGGTATAACCCTTCTTAAGAAATACACTGCCTAAGGGTCTGCTGCCTCTCAGCATCCTCACACTGGGGACCAGATTGCAATGTGAGCTTTAATAGGGGTAAACCATGTTCAAACTACGGAAGTGGCATTGGAGTTTGGCCCTGCGGGTTGAGTCATATCAAGACAGACAGTGGGGGCAGGATGGTGGGGTGGTGGAACATGAGCAAAGGATAACTACACTTTAAGCAAAGAGCATGCTCAGTAACGGCTCCAAAGGGAGCTAATTGAGATTCTTAGCACTGTGATATCTTTGCCTAAGAGCAGTGGGTTCTGGCTTGATTGGGGTGGCAGAAGGACTTGAGGGGACTGGCATAATTGCAGAGACAGGAAGTGGTGATGTCATTGGTGATAGGAAAACTGAAGCATGGCCTGTTTTAGAGAGCCCCACTGTGCAGCCTTTCCTGGGGCTCAGCTTTCTGAAAGCCACAAAGGAGTGTTTTGGAGGAGGTAAGCGCTCCTCTTTCCACCTCTGAAGTCCTGTGACTGAAGGTCAAGTTTCCCCTTGACTTCTTGCACCAGTCTGAGGTTGGCCCCAGGACTTGTGACCGGCGCCAAGGTCAGTCATGCTGATGTCAAAACAAACTAGGGCTCTGTCTGAGCTATCAGTGCCCATTTCCTGTACCTGGGGCTGTGCCCTAGTGATCAGTGTGTCCAGCTGTCACTGTGTTTGTGGCATCCCCCAGCCCCTCCAGACTCCCATCCTTGGGGCTCCTGGAGTGTCCCTGGGGGTTGGACAGCAACTCTGGCACAGTGCGTCAGGAAGGGTGGCGGGCACAAGGGGACTGCCAAGGCCTGACAGGGCACTGGGGACACCCTGGTGAGACTTGGCTCCAAGAGCAGGCTCCAGTCTCTCTTTCCTATGCCCACGTAGTTGCTGGCAGCCGATAGATTTTGAAATGAGTCATATCTGGCTTTGAATTCCCTCCTTGCCACTCACTGGCTGTAGGCATTTGGCCTCACTATTTTACTTCCCTGAATCTCAGCTACTCTATCTTTCTAATTAGGGTGATAATCACTAGTTATTTGTTCATTAGCTCAATTTGTTCGACTCCGCCACATGCGCATTGTTAAATATATGTTTATTGGATGCGTACTATCGGCCCACACAGCGTGAGGGATTAGGTTCCTCATTGCTGGCCCCAGTGACACGGGTTAACAGGAGTGTTGGCTTGAAGGTCCAATGTGAAGGTTCCTGACCACCTGTGATTTTGACCATTTGAAATCTGGCTGATATGACTGAGGAACTGAATTTTAGATCCCATTTAGCTATAATGGATTTCAATTAAAAAATTTGGAAATGGAGACATGTTTGACTTTTGTTGTAAAGATTTTTATTTGAAAGTCAGCATTACAGAGAGAGAAGGAAAGACAGAGATCTCTCTGCTAATTCACTCCCAAGTGGCTGCAGCGGTCAGGGCTGAACCAGGTCAAGCCAGGAGCTTCAACTGGGTCTCCCACATGAATTACAGGGGCCCAAGAACTTGGGCTATCTTACACTGCTTTTCCTAGGACATTGGCAAGAAAGTGGATTGGAAGTGGGACAACCTGTATGGGATGCTGGTGTTGCTGGCAACGCTTCATTCTTTATGCTTTTATGCCATTGGTTCACTTTTAAGTATGCTTGAAGCTACTTGCAAGTGTAATGCTACTTTTTCAACTACTGACTTTATGACTTCTAAATACAGGTTAAATATTACCAATCAACATTTAGCTTGTGACTTAAGATGTGCTGGAAATATATGAAAACATCCTGGATGTTAAAAATGGGAAAATGGATGAAAATCTCTGACTATTGTTTAAAATATTGGTTACATGTCGAAATAGTAATATTGAGACTATATTGAGTTAAAAATGGATGTGCTTTTATTTAAAGACTTCCACCTCTCTTTCCACTTTTTTTTTTTTAATGTGGCTCCTGGAAATTTACTGTCGTCTATGCAGCTCACATGCTATTTCCGTCACTGACAATTGAACCAGTGATAAAGATGCAAGCTTAAGAGACTGTGGTGAGCCTTGAAAGATACATTTCAGGGAAGAGCTCAGTCTGGGGTAGGCATGCTAGGTGGAACCGTGTGTCACTCTTTTCTCTGATCTTGACAAATAGTCCCTGTCTTCAGTTCCCATTGCTGAGGGTGACTTCTTTCCCAGGATTCTCCTGGGTTTTTCATGCAAGGAAGTCTCCTGGTCTATCTCCACGGTCTTTCAGATATTCCTAGGTGTGTCAGCCACAGTAAGGACCCAGGTGGCCAGCTCAGTGTCCCCCAGTGGTCTTGTCTTGGCCTTCTTCCTGCCTCTTCCTCAACAGTACATACTTTCTGCCCTACCTCAACATTTGGCCTTTTCAATACATGGTGGGGGAAAAGTTGGTTATACAAATGCAAAAGAATGAATTTGGAACTCTTATTCACAAAAGCACACATTAGCTCAAAATGGGGCCACAGACTTAAAGAATTACAAACCCTCAAAAAGAAAATAAGAGACTAACTCTTTGTTATGTTGACAGGTGATCATTTTTTAGATGCCACCTTGAGCATAATAGAAAAACGTGTAAACTGGACAGCATCAATACATAAAACTTTTGGTTTTCATATGACACCATGAAATAAAAGGACATCCACAAAATGCAAGAAAACACTTGTAAGTTGTGTATCTGATAAGAGGCTTGTACTGGAATATAAAGAACTCTCTCAACTCGACAACAAAGACAAACAATCAAATTTAAAAATGGGCAAAGAACTTGCATAACCTTTTCTCCAAGGAAAATCTATAAATGACTAACAAGCTCTTGAAAAGATACTCAGCCTTTTAATTTATTAGGGAAATGCAAGTCAAGATCACAGTGAGATACCACCTCACTCCTACTAGTAATAATAATAAAAAAATCCTATTATAGGATAGCTATAATAACAATAATAATGGTTGGTATTATTATAAGACAATAGCAAATGTTGGCATAGATGAGGGGCATTACAACCTTCATACATTGTTGGTAAGAATGTGAAATGGCACAGCTGCCTTGGGAAATAGTTTGGCATTTCAACATGTTACAGATGACTTTTGATATGACCCAGCCAATCTGCTCCCACGTAGCCACTCAAGAGAAACAAAAACATATGTCTACACACACACACAAAGAAAGGAAAGCAAGCTTAGGCACCAAGGTTGGCAGCATTTTTCATAATAGCTGAAAGGTAGGGAAGATCCAAATGCCCATCAACTGATGCCTGGATAAACAATACAAGTTTGGTCCCCACAATGAAATTTTAATTAGCTACAGAAGGAAACAAAGTGCTGATGTATGCTGTAAGTTGGACAAATCTTGAATAACAATAAGCTTCATGAAGGACAAGATAACAAATGCAGGAACTGGCATTGTGGCTCAGAGAGTTAAGCTGTATTTTTGGACACTCGTTTTGCACATCAGAGTACCAGCTCAGTCTTGGTTCCTCCACTTTCATCTCAGCTTCTTGCTAATGTGCCTGGGATGCAAAACATAGTGACCAAGGACTTGGGTCCTTGCCACCTATGCGGGAGACCTGGATAGAGTTTCTGGCTTTTGGTTTTGTCCTGGCTCAGCCCTGGCTGTTGAGGATATTTGGGGAGTGAACCAATGGGTGAAAGATCTCTCTCTTTTGTTCTGCCTTTCAAATAAATAAGGAAAGAATGGCTCTAGCATGATTGTACTTGTATGATATGTCCAGAATTGGCAAAGTTACAGAGAGCAGATTTGTGTTTGTACAGAGCTGGAGCTGGGCAGAGGGAGAGGAGTGACTGCTAATGGATGTGAGGTCTCTTGGGGGGAATGAAGATTTTTTTTTTAAAATGAGATGATGGAGATGGTTTCCTGACACTGAAAGTACAGTAAAAGCCATTGACTTACATTCAAACAGATTAAGTTTCTGATATGAAAATTATATCCCTCTAAAGCCGTCAATGGGAAAGTAACAGATGACTTACAGTTGGTTGAGAAGGCAGGGCTCTGGGGAGGTCTCTGGGGAGTGCTAGTTATGTTCCTTTTTAGCTGTGCAAGTTTGGACAAATGACTTGACTACACTAAACCTCTGTTTTTTCAACTAAAAATGGTGTTGATCTCATGGGATATGTTGAAAGGATAAAACAAGATACTAGAATAGAGAAAGTGCCCCTCTTCACAAGCCACCTTTATCAGACAGATTATTTCTCATCTGAAGCCAACCCCTTCAATAGAATAACATGAGCCCTGAAATTGGCCTAGCTTTCCTTCTATCTCTTGTTTCCCAAAATGTAGCAAAAACTTCTGTAAAAAATATTTGTTTTCATCTACTTGAAAGTCAAAGGAAGAGACATTGGTTCTACTCTCTGGCTCACCCCCAAATGATGGTAACAGCCAGGGCTGGCCCAGTCCGCTGCCAGGAGCAGTTGAGCCATCATTTGCTGTCTCCCAAGAGGCAGCAACAGGAAGTTGGAAGCAGAGTAGCCAGAACTGAAGCCAGCACTCCACTTACAGTGACAGCTGAACCAACTGAGCCCTAAAGGCCACCCACGAAAGCTTTTATCCTGGCTAGCATTATGCCAGGGTAGCAGGGAGCTGCCCCCATCTCCAGCACCATTCCTGCCTTGGAGGACAGACCGCCAGGGTTGGAGATCCTTAGGAATTATCTGTTCCAGTCCTTCCCCAAACATTTTAGCAGTGGAAGCTATTTTCATACTCATAATCACAGTCCTAATTAACGGTAACTGAGCTTTGTCATAAGCCCAGTACCAGGCTGAGCATCGCAAGTGCATGGTCTCCTCCAGGCCACAGTGTCAGTCATCCTCCAGTGACAGCTGGAAGGGAAGATTCAGAGCCCTACTGTGAGCATTTGCATTCCAGCTCTGACTTTGGGTAAATTATTTTGTTTTAAAGATCTATTGATTCATTTTGAAAAGCAGAGCTATAGCAAAGGCAGAGAGAGAGAGAGAAAGCAAGCATTTCCATCTGCTGAGTCACTCCCCATACGGCCATGATCACAGGGCCTGGTCAGGTCATAGTCAGGGGCCCAGAATCCAATTTGGGTCTCTCACATGGCTGGCAGGAGCCCAAGCACTTGGGCCATCTGCTGCTGCTTTCCCAGGTGCATTAGCAGGGAGCTGGATCAAAAGCGCAGCAGCAAGGGCTCAAACCGGTGCCTAGCTCTCTGGTATGGGATGCAAACTTTCCAAGTAGTGCCAAGCAATGGCTTAATCAGCTATGACATACCTACCCTGTGACAAGTTCTTTAACTTCCCAGTCTCTGACCACCTTCCAGAGTGGAAACATAAATTCCAGATAGGATTATTGCATTCAACTGTTTGCATATAATGTCACAGGTAAACCACACAACTCCACACTGTGAGGACCGTGTCTGTTCTCACTTGATCTTAGCCAAAAGGCCCGATAGGCTGTGTTTATTTTCACTAATCACCCTGCATATGACATTCTGGTGAGGAAGCCCAGATGTGAAGCCCATAGGTTCTCTGGTTGAAAGGAGTCAGGACCCCTGCCTACCTCATGCTGCCCTTGCTCCTAAGACAGTCGCTGCAAAACTCTCTTTGGGATTCCATGGCTCCTCAAAGTATAGTATGAAGCCACTGTTCTTAGCCTTTCAGGTAGCATGAGTACCCTCCTCCCAGAGAGGTCATGCCGACACTCAGGGCAACCCCAGCCCCTCGTCGCCCAGCGCTGTTGCTGGCCACAGGTGGTGTCCCCAGCTCTCCCAGCTGTTGCGGAGGAGACAGAAATGGTGCTGCTGCCAGAACTCCCACGTTGTGTTCCTTTCCTCCCCCACCCCAACTCAGGGATAATCCTTTAATGAATTAAGTGAGCCAATTATAGGGGTTAGGGGGATGCTTTTGTTACTTCTTGGTAACCAACTGGCATTTTACAGCATTTTACAGTTACTGTTGGTTGCGTACTTACAGATAACCCCCCTTACGTTCCACACCTTCACCAGAATCTCCTCCCAGTGGAAGTCCAACAACCCCTCCCAGGTAATGGGGCTGGGGTGGGAATAGGACCCACGCAATGGCTCCTGCCTCCTCCTAATGGCTTTCCACTAGCATAGTAATTTGGTGGACATGAAGTGAGCAGCAGTCAGGACAGAACTAAATGGTAGTAATATCAGGCTATCTTTTAGTTCATGTTGCTCCTTGTTTGGGCAGTGGAGTTTGCACCCTGCAAACAGCACAGTACTAGGCTGTTCCTTCAGCTGGAGTGTTTCCTGGCTCATCTGTGTGGCTGGCTTGTGATCTCTCGTAGTTTCCTCTAGGGCACCTGTCCAGAACAGCCTTCCTTCATGTCAGACCATTTTCTGTTGCTGTATAAAATCTTCAAACCTGGGCAACTGATTATGAGTGGAAGTTTATTTGGCTCCCAGTCCCTAAAGTCTGGGCAGTCCAAAATCATGGCCCCAGCATCTCCTGGGCATCTGGAGGACCTCTGGATAGTGGTACGTCATGGCGGGGGGCATTTTGGGGTGCGATGGAGTCAGTTTTCCAGAGAGTTCACTGTTATAACAAAGGTACTCCCAGATAGCTCATCAATTTATTAGTACAGGAATGGATTAATCCACTCAAGAAGACAGAACTCTCAAGCCCCAACTACCTCCTAAGGTTCTCCCTTTCACATGCCATTAACATAGGGCTTTGGGAATTGAGTTTCAAGCACTTGATGTTTGGGGACCCATTCAAAGCATGGCACCTGACACCCCTGCTAGCACAGTGCTTAAGCTGCTCCAGCCTGTTCTCCACTTTGTCTGCTTGACAGCACCCAGCTCTGCTATCCCTGTGGCTGATTTCTGTGCTGCCTGGTTTATCCCTGTTTCCTCCTCTGGGGGAAGTTCCAGTAGGCAGAGCTTGTTTTCTGCCTTCAGAGGAGTGCTGGGCATCTGGTAAGGGCTTGACCATCTTTGTCAAACCAGTTATTGAAGACAGGAAGGGAAAATGCAAAGAAATGAGAGCTGAGGAAAGACTCCAGTGCCAGCTTCCTTGTAGTACAGCTCAGTAAGTTTCTGACTCTGGTTAACTTCCTGTTAACTTCATATTCTTCAATTACACAATTCAAGACCTGGAGTTAGTATTGCTTTCAATTGCATGCTCAGGTCTTCTTATAAGGATTTTCACTCGGAAACAGAATTCTCTCTTTAGACATCTGTCCCGACCGTTGGGCCACTGACTCCATTGGAGGCAGAGACGATGTTGCAAGCTGCAGCTTGGCCCAGCAGAGCTGGGCACATAGCAGGAGCTAAGAGATGTTGGCTGAGGGGGTGAGTCAATGAACAAGGGAGGGAAAGGCTCGCCTGCAAGGCAGGTGGCTGAGGATTTGGGGGTTCCTGTGGGCAGGACGATGAGAGGAGGCGCAGGTCTGCACGCCGTTGCCTCCTCTGGAGTTTTAGTCTAGGCAGCTTTGCCTGCATCTCCTCAAGTCCATTTCCAGAGGTGAGGAACTGGCTTCAGGCCATTCCTGTCCCCTGACCCCTAACTCCCAAACTCTAAAGCAGAGATGGCTGGACCACATTCAGTAACACCACGGGGACGGGGGTGGGGTGGGAGTTGGTGGTTAGTGGTGCAAAGGTGGCACAGGGTAAAATCTTAGGGAGCAAATGACCAGAGAAGTCACTGCATTTTCTGAATGGCAAGTAGATAAAGGTCATTTGGGCACAATAGGACCCTGGGGGATGGGGAGGACCAGAGCAGAGGTGAGCACACCTGTTTTATAAAGAGTCAGAGAGTAAGTATTTTAGGTTGGATTATTTCAATTGCAGCTATGTCTCTGTGTCATCCAGGCGCATTGGCAGCCACAGACAATGAATGAATGAATGAATGAATGAATGAATGTTATTGTGTGTCACACAGGCTTCCTGGTGGCCACTGACGTTTGAATTTTGTACTTTTCCATGTATCACAAGTACCATAGTTGTTTTGAGCTTTCTGTTTTTAAAATGTATGATTTGCTCTAAGTTTGCAGTTTTTGTGCAAAATCTGGTGGAGATCCAGGTTTGAATTTGCCGAACCCTGGGCAGAGAGAGGCTATTGAGGGAAGCCTGCCTGGGACATTTGGAGGGGGGTGGCAGAAAAGGTTCCAGCAGGAAAGGAAGCAGGGGGGCTGCACCCTGCCCCCACCCCCAGAGCAGCAGGTGAGGCGGGTTGGGGGGGTTGGTCCCAGTCTCACTGAAAACCAGTAGCTTTGCCACCAGCTTACCCACTTCACAGAGTTCCACAGAGGCCCAAAATTTTCTGCGAAACTTCTGAAAGTTGAAATGTGTTCAATAAATGGAAAACAAACAAACAAAAACTTCTTAGCCAAGAAAACATGGGGAGGGCCAACTAGAACAAGAGGCAGGATGATTCTGGCTGGTGGATCCCTGGAGGTGATTTAAACTGTAATGAGGGGAAAGCTGCTCAAACAAGGGAGTATGCCTGCAAGGGAGGCTCCCCAAATAAGGGAGATGTGGGATGAAGCCCACAGGATAAATAAAGGCTATATTCCAGGAGGTTCCTTTTACTTGAATGTTTTGAGCCAGGTTATTACTAAAGTAAGAGCAATTCAATTGTATTTGGATGATGTACAAAAATGATGTATTTTTTCTTGTTTAAAAATTATGGTATTACCTCCAGTAAAGCTCACTTATCAGACAATATAGCGTTATAATGCAGACACATTAACATCCATGCCCTCTTCCAACCAGCACAACGCTCCATCTACCAAGATTACCAGCGTTCTACCTGCTGCCACCCCAGCCAGTTTTCTGCAAACACTACTCATGGAAGTACGTAGCTACATTGCTTTGGGTCTGGCTTCCTTTCTTCATTGCTTGTCTGAACATCAGCCTCACTACCACAGGTAGCATGGCTGCCTGCTTCTTGTGGTCCTGTAGCACTGCCCACCATATCTTGGTTAACAGTAATGGACTCTGGGGCTGTTCTCTGGTTTTGGGTCGATGACTTACATTGCTAGGAGTGTTCTGGTATGTCCTTTTTTGGTATGAGAATTCTCTGTATGCTCTGGCCTAGACTGGTTTGCCAGGTCATCTGGGTGCATTTTAAGGAAGCATAGTGCTTATGGCTTCAGCTCTGCTCACACCCCTGCCCAACCCCTCCCCACAACATGGGGCCCAAGGGCCACTTCCTCTGCAGCAAGTGGCTTGAGTAGGAACATGGGGAACATGAGTGTAGTGCATGTTCAAGAGCATGGAATGAAGAGGCATCCATGGACAGTCTGTTTATGGACTGTGACAATGGACATTGCTCTGCAGGCAAAACATGGGGTCTTGGGAAAGCCAGCTGGCTGAGCAGTGTCAGGCAACTGGGAAGAGGAGACCCCGGATTCAAATGCCGATCTGCCCGCCTCTCTTGTGGTTAGCCTGCTCTGTTCGAAGCCCCAGGGTGAGGCCCGTGTCTTCGCCTACCTGCGTCCACTTCTCTCCTTCTGCTGACAGCTCCCAGCTGTCCTTAAGGGAGGCTTCAGCTGCTATGTGATGCCATCTCAGTGGACTGCCATTCCAGGTACCCAGCTAACTCTGGTTCTGCCCTGGCATCACCTGCACAGCTTAAACAATCCCACCCCACACAGGCTTCACTAGTTCACAGTGTCAGGGGGCAAAGCCCAGCCAGCAGGACTCTCAGAAGCATCTAGGGCAAACAGCAGGTCCCAGGATTCAGTGATCAATAGTCCTGCCTTGCTCACAGTCCCCACAGCCTCCTGGCAGCAGGGGCAGCACAGGCCTGGAGTGGCCTGCCTGGAGGCAGCAGCCTGCAGGGAGGAGGAACAAGGGTCACCCCTCTCCCCAAGGCCTCCCTCCTTTCCAGATTCTGCAAGGATCCGGCCTGATGAAAGCTGGGTATGTGTGCTTAACTCAAAATCCTCAGGCAATTTGAGCAGCTTGTGTCTAGGAGACACTGAAGCCTCTACAGCCTCAGGACTTAGGGTCATGCAGAGGTCATTTGTGCTACTTCTTTGCCACTGGCCAGGAGGCACTGTCAAGGGTTTTGGAATAGGTAGGGGATGGGCTGGGAGCCAGGGAAAGTGGGCAAGTAACAAGTGTTGCCCGTTTATTGAACAATCACTGTGCCCAAAGCATGGAGACACTCACAGCCTCACTCTGGGACATCAGAGTCCTATGATTTAGGGGGCATATGCATGAGCCTAGAATCTTTACATTTGGCAATGGGCATCTCCAGGTCCATGCTGTTCTAGGTGGGCTCTAGATATGGACCCCAGCCAAGGTGACCAGAATCTCTGCTTGCCTCCTTCCTGACCTGCATTCTTTCCTGATGCCTGCGGGTAGATCCTGTGTATTTCCTCAACTGCCATGGTCTGGCTCCACTTTTTCCCAGGGTTAGATGCCAGAGGAATGCTATTTGGCCCCTTACACTGCCTGTTAGACTGTTGGCAACTCCAGGGCAAGCATGAAGTCCTCTGCAGGTTTCATGTTCCTCCCAGCTATCAGTCTGGGGTGAGACACATGGTGAGCATTCTGCTTCCAAGGGCTACCTGGTCCCTAGAGGGTAGGATTTTAGATCCCAGAAAAGAGGCACTGGGCAAACTAGTCTGGACCCATTGAGAGGTACGGGTGGCAGGCAGAGTCCATGTGAGCCTACAGAGTGCCATAGTGACTGGGGCTGGCAACAGAGAAAGTGGGATTCTAGGGAGCCATGCTCCTGCCTGGGTGTCTGAGCAGTGAAGTGCACATCTAAGGTCCAAGGCACACAACTGGACTTCCTGTCCCTTTAGGAAGTGTCCAGCTGAGACAGCCTACCCCTGATGGTAACACCAGACTCACACAATGTCCATTTGTCTGGCCCAGGGTTTCCCACACTTGAGGGCGACCCAAAAAGGCCTAATGAACTCCCAGGAGAGGGTGGGTCTGTGTGTACTTGGAACACAGGGTGAAGTAAAAGGCCGCAAAATGGCACATCAGATGCTGTTAACACTGCCCCATCCTACCCCACAAGCCAGCCAACCCCATTCCATGTGCTCCTTCCTGGAGTACTTGTGTGGGAGTAAATGCCTAGGAAGGTCACACACCAACATGGACGAAGCTATTGGTAATGTTGGTAACAGGGGCCTTAGCTTTAAATATGATATTTAGTTGTTTATAAGGAACAAGTATCATGATTTACATATTTAAATAAAAAGTTAAGATTTATCCAACTCTTTTCATCCAAAAGATCATCTGCATTTTGGCAAGGTTTCTGGATGCTTCTGTGGAGATAGCTGATGAATTGCGCTTTCAGAAAAGCTGTTGTGAATCAACCCTTCGTGGGGCTTAGAGAGGGTAGGGGCCACGCAGTCTGGTTATGACTTGACTCCAAGGTGGTGCTGTCTCTTAGTTATGTTGGCAAAGGGGAGAGAATAGAGATGGGGTTGGGGTGGAAGTGCAGGACTGAGCTGAGGGGTCAAGGCTCTGTGTACCACTGGATAGGCCCCCAGGAATCCTGTGCAGTGATAGCAGGGTGAGAATGCTCAAGGGGGGTGGGCATGGAGGGGCAGCAATGGCTCGTCTCTAACATCTCTTGGAGCCTCCTCTGGGATCCCTGGCTGTGTGTACCTGGCCTGCCGAGGCCCTGTCCTGTTTCCAGCAGGGAGGTAGCTGGGAGACAGCCAACAGCTCCTATTCAGCCAGATGTGACCCTGGGTGGTCTCTCTCTCTCTCCCTCCCTCGCCTCACCTTGCAGGCTTGTCTATACCAGGCACTACTGAATCCAAAGTTCCCAAGCCTGGTTGTGCACCCTCACAGAGACCCACTTTATAATGCAGAGCCCTGGGTCCGTTCCTAATGGGCATGAGGTAGGACCTACAGTGTGCATTTTTTAAGGTGTATTTAAAATTGAGAGACAGTTATAGTGAGAGGAAAAGATGGAGAGGAAGCTCTTTCATTTCATGGTTTACTCCTCAATTGGCTGCAATGCCCTGGTTTAGACTCCTACTGGGTCTCCCATGTAGGGAGCAGCGCCCCAAGCACTTGGGCCATCTTTTGCTTTCTTCCCAGGCATATTAGTAGGGAGCTGAATCAGAAACAGCTACAGGGACCTGAACCAGTGCCCAAAGGGAATGTCCATGTCATAGGCAGAGGCTTAAACCACTATGCCATAATGCCAGCCCCAGACACACACATTTCTCTTCCTCTCTCTTTCTTTCTCTCGGTTTATTCATTTTCAATGGAAAGGCAAATTTATAGAGAAAAGGAAAGAGTGAAAAAGATCCTCAACCTGCTGGTTCACTCCCCACCGTCCAAATGGCAGCAACAGCCCTAGCTAAGCTGATCCAAAGCCAGGAGCCAGGAGCCTCCTCCTGGTCTCCCAAGCCAGTACAGGGTCCCAAGGCCCTGGGCCATCCATCACTGCTTTCCCAGACCACAAGCTTGGAGAAGTGCATGGAAAGTGGAGCAGTTGGGACAGGAACAGGCACCCACATGGAAGCCCCGCTCTTGCAAGGGAAACTCTAGTCAATTGAGCCATCGTGCTGGGCCCATGGCATGCACATTTAACAAACTCCCCGCCTCGCTCCCCCGCCACCACCACCAGATGAGTCCAGCAACCTCTGATCTTGGAAACCCACAGGTATCTGGGTCGTGGACCCGAGTAAGCCTCCAAGGCTTGGCTAGTGGGGGAAGAGTTGGTGATGCAAGAATTCACCATGACTCCATAATCCCACTTCCCAGGAGACCCAGCCAGTCTCCCTGCTGCCTGCCCAGGCATGGGGCTTCCCAGGGTTTCTTCCCATGGGGCTGACCTCTTCCTAGCCTGGGCAGAATGTCTGGACTGCAGCTGCCAAGGAAAACAGGGCTGATGGGCCTGTCAGTGGGGCTGCCTCAGGATTTCAGGTGGCAGAGAGCAGAGGCTCTTGTCCCCAGACAGTCCCTGCCCTGCTGGCCTTTGGGTGACCCTAGGGTGCAGGTCAAGGTGGGCAGTGGGACCTGAGCAGGCTGGGATCTCTCTCAAAGGGCTTCAGTTTTCTCAAGCATGAACGTGTCTTGGCTGGGTACATGCATGGCGCTTGGGCTGCTTTGTCTCCACAGCCTTTCACAGCACCATGCACAGAGCCATGGGAGACCCACGCACGGACAGGCCCCAGACAGATCCAGAGCTCCTCCATTTGATGGATTTCCTTGCAGTTTGTCCCCAGCATGGTGTATCACATTTGGCTGAATCCTTGCAACAGTAACTGGCATTTATATCCATTGGACAAAGGCAAAATTTGCTCCCCAAAGGGAAGCAATGTGTTTGGGACCACACAGCTATAGAACTGGGTGTGAAACCAGGTCTACCCTACACTTCAAGTGCTATTTGCACCATTCGCCCTGCTTCCCTGACTGGCGCAGTGAGGACCACATAGGATCACACTGCAAGACCTGAACAGAGCAGGCCATGCTTCAGGACAGTGCTGCAGGGAAATGGAGTTGTCTGCGATTCCTGGGGACATGTTACAGTGGCCAAGAGACCTTCCTGAGCAGGTAGAGTTATGATGAACCTGGTGGCTGCAGGGGCGGGGGATGGAGTGGATGGCAGACCAGGTGGAGCCCCAGGTAGGGACCAGGCATGGGCAAAACAGGGTGAGTGGCTTTGCTGGGGAGCAGTGGGCTGACTGATCCCAAACTGGCTACATCATATGTGTGCCCAGCGCAAAGAAAATGCAAGGAAACATTCCAAGCTTTAAAGGTTTGCAGGCTAGAATACACAGAGCTTTGAGTCAAGTGCAGGGTCTTTCTAGAAAGACAGGAAGCATGCCCATGAATCTAGGGTGATGGCTAAGAGCCTAGGCTTTGCAGCTGGTTAAACTGAGCTCAAATCCTAGCTCTACTGTCTGAGAGAAGCAGGACTTTAGGCAAGGAGCTTAAACCTCTCCAGTCCTTCCTCTGTAATCTAAGGATGATAATAGACCCTCATCAGGAGGATCAACTTGGGGATAAATGAGATGCTGTGTAGCCGGTACTTAATATTAACTCTATTGCCACAAATGTTATTTTCACTATGCAATAGAAGATGAAATTGCAAATACAGTTTGTGGTGATAGAGAAGGGGATGCTATGAGTGAGCTGATTCTTTGAGCCAGGGCCACATCGGAGTCCCAGACCCAGGGACAGGGACAGCTAAGGGTGGGATAACGTCACAGGGCCTATTTCAGGCCTGTGAGTGGCTTGCCACCTCTCCGGCTTCCTGTTGGGGTGATCTAACCAGGACCACTGAGTCAGCCAGCCTGGCTCCAGCAGCACTTGGCACCAGAGCCCCGCCCACCACCTACCAGCACCAGCATGCTGATCAAGGCCCGGATTGGTGGCAGATGAGCTCATGCCCATGGGCTGTCCAACAAGGCCGGACGCCCCTCCTGGCAGGAGCCTGTCAGAAGTGCCGGCTGGGGGTCAGGATGAGCTGGAGGGGCCTGGTGGTGCCCAGATGCCCGTGACCAGCGGGTCTGCTGAGTGTTTGATTACATTCCCGGGTGCCCCAGGCAACGCCAGCCTAACTGTTCCCACTCCTGCTGGGTCCCGTCTGTCAGCCGCGGAGCTGACATCCCAGGCCCGGCCCCCAAGGCCCACCTGCCTTCCACCTTCTGCTTCTCCCTCTAGGCTACAGGCTTCCCAGAGCCAGGTGGCCTCAGCCCCCGATGACTTCATCTTCCTTAAAGGCATCCTGTCCCTCTGGAGCCTTCCCTGTCCACAGTCCACATACCAGGCTGCAGGGGGCTTGGCTCCGCCCTGTCAGCCAAGCTCCATTCCCCTCCTGCTCTGTGACCCTTCATAGAGGGAACACGGTATAACAGAAGAGACCCCAGCTAGGAAGAGACAGTCTGTATCTGATGTTCATTGAACATGTCATCCCCATGTGTAATCAGTCCATCAACCAGCTGTCCCAGGGAGCAAAATCTTCCCTTGACACTGGTCTTCCACCAGCCTACACTTGTCAGCAACACCTGTGGTGCAGGAAGATGGAGATGAGGGAACATATCTTGCTAATGCGAAGTCCTACATCCCGGGAGGGGCCCCAGTCCCAGGTCACCTGGGAGAGCTGACCAGTCAGCCCTATATGTACAGTCAGGACATGCTGTTTCTGATGATTTGAGTCTGATATTTACCCAACAACCTTATGTGTTATCCTGCCTGAGAAGCAATTGCAGGGTTCAGTCTGTTAGAGAAAAATAAAATCTTTCTACTGAGCCTTCCAGGATTACTGGGTACCCTGAAGCAAGCTGCTGGGCTAGAGTTGAGTCCACAGCACATTCCCTTGTTTACACGCCTGCTCAGCTGAGCTTGGCTGTGTTATCCAGAAAGGAAAGTCTAGGGGAGAGGGCACAAAAGCTCGTCCAGTCTGCTGGGTCAGGAGTGGGGGTGGGGGAGATAGCTTTGCCCATGACAAGAGGAGCAGGGGATGGGACTCTGTGCTGGATCTTTCTTTGAAACCTGTCACATGCCTGAGAAGAACATTAAAAACATCAGCATGTCAGAGCCAGATGCCAAAAGTTGGAGTTCAACATCTGCTGTGTTGGGTTGGTGGTATGGAAATGCAGGAAGGGGATGCAGAGTCAGCTGTTGTCTTCATAGCACCTGCAGCGTGCCTGGCCCCTTGCTGGGAGACAAGAGGCCTGGGTCCCACATCCAGGGAGTCTGATGGCATGGGTCAGGGATAGGGCCTGGGCATCAGGACTTCTTAGACTTATTTATTTGACCTACAGAAAAGAGCGACATCTTCTATTTGCTGGTTCAGGTACTAACTGATCACAACTAGAACTCCATCTGGGTTTCCCACTTGGGTGGCAGGGACCTAAGCGCTTGGCTGTCATCTGCTGCTGTCCCAGGCACATCAGCAGGAGCTGGATGGG
This sequence comes from Ochotona princeps, assembly GCF_030435755.1. Classification (NCBI taxonomy): domain Eukaryota; kingdom Metazoa; phylum Chordata; class Mammalia; order Lagomorpha; family Ochotonidae; genus Ochotona; species Ochotona princeps. The sequence continues at coordinate 22,268,655 of NC_080850.1, forward strand.
AAGCAGAATGGTTAGGACCTGAAATGGTCCTCTGATGTGGGATGCTGGCATCGCAGGTGATAATATGGGCCTCTGCCCTGCCATTCTGGCCCTGGGCATCAAGATTTCCTAAAGCTCCACCCCCCAGGTGATGCCAATGGGCAGCCTTAGCTGGGAACTGCTGAGTCAGACACAGATCTGCACCTGAGGAGCTTCAGACATCAGGGGGTGGGGTTGGTAAAATGGAGATAGGGACGCACAGGGCAGAAGGGGTGTGCTTTAGCAGAGGAGGGCGAGACCAGGCTGCCTGCCCAGTGGGTAAGGGGTTCAGACAGACCAGGGCTTGCATCTTGGCTTAGTCTAGACTCAGAGCAAGTCATTAAAGCTTTTCAGAGCTTCAGTTTATTTGAAAAAAAAAAAAAGCAAAAAAAAAAAAAAAAACCAGAATAATAGCTTCTAATCCTTCATAGTGGTGCTCAGAGAAATGAGATAATTCTTGCCAAGGAATGAGTTGCATGGCTGACATGAAATTTAGCTGCTACTGTTATTATTCCTTCTTGCTCTGTCAGGGCCAAGGTCAGGGGAGCTCTTGGAGGGGAGGTAGCCTGTGAGCTGTACCTAGATGGACAGGTACAATTTCTGCAGGAAGAGAGGAAGCCTTAGATGTCAGGGAAGGGGGCTAAGAAATGAGAAGGTGCCAAGGCTGCGTAGGGGACGCTGATTGCTATGGTGCACGGGAGATTGAGAGCAAGAAAATTCCCTAGAAATGTCCTGGGATCATTAGGAAGAACCAGGTCTGGGGTGGGGTGGAGTAGAGAGAGAAACTGGAAAGGAAGGAAAGAAGCAGTGCTGGCCAACTCCCTGCCTCTCCCATCCCCTACCCCCACAGGAGCACAGAACCTCTGCGCTGGGCAGACTGGAGCCTCACCTCAGCCTGGACGGGGCCCCTGCAGGAAGACAGTCGCCTGCCACTTTGCACATGACTAGTCAAAGGGCTCATGGGTTGCCCGGCCACCGTCCCTCCAGTTAATGCCTAATCAGACCAGCCTTGGAGACTAGGGCAGTGGTCAGCCATGCAGATAATTGCCCAGGTACCCCTTACCACCAGCGTTGACCATGGTATCTCCCCTCTGGCTCCAATCCCCCCTCCTCCCTGCACCCCTACATGCCCCCAGCTTCTCATCCAGGCCAAGACCTCCCACAGTCTTCCTGGTATGAACCCCTCTGGATGTCTTAGGCAGCCTCCCATAGCAGCTTGCTGCACACTGGTGGTCCTCTCTGAGCCCGAAGGCACGGCCCACAGTAGCTGCAGTAGCTCCTTCCACCAGTGTCTCATGGAGGGTACGGGATATAGCTGGGAGTCTCGTGCAGCTTCACCAGCCATGAGTGGTTCCATTTGTCTGCAGCATCCAGCCTCCATTTCTAGATGGCCACAGCCTAGTCACAGAGCTGTAGGCTTTGCCACGTGTCAGGGGAAGCAGATCTGTTCTGATTGGTCCCAGCATAGCTGTGACTTCAATGAGAAATCAGAGGCTCAGCAAATCCAAGTTATTGGCCTTGGGTCACACAGCTTATTATGACAATAATAATGATACAAAGAACTCTTATGTATTAAGTAGTTCCAGGGGTTTCCTACAGGTCAGTGAGGTAACTGATGCCAGTGAACTGACTGCCAGGATAGGTAGTAAGTTCCCCATCATTAGAAATGTGCCAACCAACACTAACTTATTTGCCAGGGACATGTAGAAGGACTTCAAGACAAAGGCAAAGGTAAGGGGGGGCAGGATAATTACAAGGTCATTTGTAGGCCAGGAACTAATTTATTTACTTCTAGGTCCCTAAGGTCCTATGGAGCAACTGCAAAAGGGTTGGCTTAGGACCTTACCTAGGTGTGAACATAGAAAACAAGCAACAGAATGTGTTCTAGAACTAAAAGGAACAGTAATTGGGGACCCAGAGTAGTAGCCTAGTAGTTAAATCCTTGCCTTGCACACACTAGGATCCCATATGGGTGCCGGTTTGTGTCCCAGCTGCTCCACTTCCCATCCAGCTCCCTGCTTGTGGCCTGGGAAAGCAGTAGAAGATGTGCCAAAGCCTTGGGACCCTGCACCTGCGTGGGAGACACAGAAGCTCCTGGTTCCTGGCTTTGGACCAGCGCAGCTCCAGCCGTTGTGGCCACTTGGGAAGTGAATCAGCAGATGAAAGATCTTTCTCTGTATAAATCTGCCTTTCCAATAAAAATAAATCTTTTTTTTTAAAGCAGCAATGGAAATGTCCAAATCTACATCCCTCCTCTTCAAACTCAGGTCCCAGAAACAGGGTATGCATTGAAACCATTTAGATGCCAGGAAAGAGAGGTACCCTCAAAATGTATCCAGCAGCCTTGTCAGACACTGGGCCTGGTTACTCGACACACGCTGTTTGTTCCATGAACCTGTACAACCTGGCACAGCCAGGATTCTTGTTGCATCCATTTTATAGAGGAGGAAGCCCAAGTGTGGAGCAGTTAAATCACTTACAGAAGGAGTCACAAAAAACAAGAACAGGGTGGCCAGGGGTTGGTGTTGTGTCCTGGAGGGTTATGCTGCTGCTTGCCACACTGACATCCCCTACAGCACCTGTTTGAATCCTGTCTGCTCCGCTTCCTATCCAGCTCTTTGCTAACATCCCTTGAAAAGCAGCAGAAAACGACTCAGTGCTTGCGCCCCTGCACCCATATGGGAGCCTGGATGGAGTTCTAGGCTTCTCACTTCCTGTTGTAACCATTTGGGGCTGTGAAGATTTTTCTTCTCCCTCTGTATAACTCTGCCTTTCAAATAAACAACAAATCTTCTTTTTCTTTTTTTTTTTAAGCCAAAATAATGTGGAGGACCTTTATCTCCACCTTTATCTCATTTAATTCTCATGACGACTCTGTGGAGTGAGGCTAGCTTTACTCCCCTCTTTTCCAGAAAGGAAACTGAGGTTCCAATTAAGTAGCTTACCCAAGGTTACTGGGCTAGTAGGTTGCAGAGCCAGAACCAGAAACTCAGGGCTCCAAGCCTTGGAGGGCTGGGTGTGCATGTGTGTGCATGTATATGCGTGTGTGTTTGCATGTCGGGGTGGTGACTATGCCCTCAGCCTCAGATCTGCAGTGGGAAAAGTGGGAAGAACAGCCCAGGTGGGCCCCGTGTGCTCCAGGGTGACACCATCCATGCACAGCCCCAGTTTATCTCTGCACAAAACTGAGAAGCGAGGCGGAGACCCGACCTGATTTCTTAGGTCCTTCCCAGCCGTCATTTTCCATGACTCGATTCCCCACCGTGAGTTCTGGGCCACAAACCAGTTGGCTTCCTCCTCCCTCTCTGCGAGTGAGCAGAGAGCTGGCAGGAGGGGGATGATCCGCCTCAATTCTCCCACCTCCTTTTTTCTCCTCCTCCTCCTGGGCTGGGACACACCTACTCCAACTTTCCAGCAGCCTCTCGGGCTGCGCTCAGCACCTTCCTGCTCCGTCTCGGGCTCCTGACGCCTCCTAAGCCTGTCAGCCTGGCCCCCAAGAGAAGGGTTCCAGCCCAGCAGCCTGCTCCTGTCTGGGGCACCCTTGCCCACCCAAAGGGCACAGGTAAGCATTACTGAAGGTGGGGTAGCTGTTGGGCAGGCGCTTGCAAATCTGATTTCCTCCCATGCCCAGTCCCACAGCCAGGCCAGTGTTGTGGGTTCCTGGAAGGTGGAGAAGGAGGCAGGAAAAGGCTGGGACAAGGCATGGAGCGGGAAGAAGGGACACTTGGGTCTGGTGTACCTGGGTCCACTGAAGGAAGCCAGAGAGGGAGCCAGCCTGAGCCTGGGAGCTGCGGAGTCCTGCCCAGGAACGGACAAGGCTAGGACTTTGATCTTGTGGAGGAGCAAGGTCATATTTGCATGTGTGGGAAGTTGGATTCTTATCCCTGGAAGAATCAGATCCTCTGCTGGAGCTCGGTGATAAGATTTCATTGTTGGGGGGACTCTTTCAGGGGGCAAGTGCCGGGGCCGGGGATTCACAGGTGCTGGCTGCCTCTGCAATGTCTAGGGGCCACAGGAGTCCTAGCACAGATGGAGCTACCTGGTGAGGAAGAGAGCCAGCTCATCTGCTTAGCCCTGGCTCTCCTGCAGCCCTTTACAGGCAAGCCAGCTTAGCGGCCTCAGCTTCCCTGACTGTCCAATGGAGAGACACACTGTTGGCCTGAGGCAGCAGGTGGGGTGCAGGGGTGAAGGCTGAGGGGGGTGAGTAACTCTGTCACCTGTTCTGGGGGAAGCAGGAATCTGATGCCTATCTCTGAAGGCAGTAGAGCCCGAATGGAACGCTGAGCATGGAGTCAGGGCTGAGCCCGCACTGGAGGGGGCCCAGGCTCTTAGCTCCTAGAGTGGGGAGCAGCAAGAAGGGGGCAGAAGCAGTACAGCACGTGAGTGCGTCTAGCCCTTCTGCTTTGCTTTCCAAGTGGGGTGCTGTGATGCCCTCCGTGGGGAGCTGTTTTGAGAGTTGCCATGGCTGATGCCCACAGAGTGCTCCCTGTGTCCTGGGGCCTCTGCTGAGGGTGGCTTGGTCTTGGGAAGGGCTTGAGTTTAAGGTCAGGCAAGGGGAGAAGAGAATTTCATGAGTCCTGTCTCTGACTCACCAAAGCTGTGTGACGTAGGACCGTTTCAAACCTCTCTGAGCCTGCTTGTCTACGCCTAAGATCAAAGTGGTCATCAGGATCTGGGCTTAACTGACTCACCCTGACAGCCCTGATGTACAGCAAGCTGGAAGCACTGTCTCCAGTTTGCAGGTAGAAAGCCAGGAGGGCTTGACATCCCATGTCTTGGGGAGAGGCAAACTTGGTTCTTTTATGGCAATGTCCGAGCTTTCTTGCAGAAGATGCTCAGCCGAGATAAGTAGTAAGTTCCCTTCAGTCCACCAGGTCCTCAAGCCTCTGTCTCCTTGTATACAATGGGAGAAGAACTAGAGTGGGTTAAGCGAAGTCTCATCTGGCCCTCTTTTCTGATCCCATGTGGTCCATTCCTTCAGGATGCAGGGAACAGGTGCAGTAGGACAAGGCACCCTGCAGCGCCCTGTGAATCAGCCAGGCCTCTGCTTTTACAGCATGGGCTGGCCAGACTCCCTCTGCACCTGTCCTTGTAAAGTTGGATAGCCATGCTCTGTTCCCTGCACCCTCTTCCCTGGGTGTCACTGAAGTGTGACGAGAGGAAGGACCAAGCTGTAAGTGTTTGGGGTGTCTTTGGAGGTGCTGACAGGGTTGGTGCTTTCAAGGATCTTTCCATATTCCCTGGATGGAGTCTGCCTCTTCAGCTCCTTGCAGTTGGGACAGACGTAACTTCTGCAAGCTTTCAGGGGTTGGTTTGACTTGTGTCCCCAGCACGAGCTCAGGCAGCCAAGGTTCCCCATTCTAGAATTTATATGACCAACACACAAATACCTGCATTTATAATAGAGGCCTGAAGACAGGTTTATAAAGAAGAGGAGGGGTCCAAATCCTGGTGACTATTAGCTGTGTGACTGAGGCTTCAATTTCTCAATAAACCTGTCTCCTGATCTGAAACATGGGTATCCTCACAATTCTTTTCTTTGGAAATTATTGTGAGAATGAAATGAGGTCATGTGTGTAGGTTTCTGTGTGATGCATGAAGCTTGGTTTGTCACGTTTCTCAGTCATCAATTAAGAGGCTCTCCTTGCCTGCTCCTGGGGTGGGCGTCATCTGCTAGGACCTCGAAAGAGCTCTTGCCCACGACCGGCCTCAATTACAGTTATTAATTCTTCATGTCATGTTGGTTTGTTATCATCTTTGCTGCTAAGATGTAAGTCATGGGACTGCCTCACTCACTGTCCTGGCACCCACAGCCGGCACAGAGCCTGGCATAAGACAGAACTGAGAGCATTTCAGTTTTGTTTGATTCATGGATGAGATCTGCTGCTTAGTGAGACCAGGCTCGAGCCTTGGCCCCATCACAGATGGAGTTCGGAGCTGAAGGGTGTATTGTATGAGACCCTGGGCTACGCTGAGGCCCCACCAGGGAAGGCTGGTGATGAGATCACACAGGAAGTGGCGTATGCAGTTCACCAAGCAGGTCTTAGGCTTCTGGCATCTCACTCTGCCCAACCCAGTTCAGGGGATGGTTCTGGGTCTCAGTGTGCATGGTAATCAATGTTGAAGGCCAGCAGGTGGACTCACATATTCCCTGGGGGCCATCTGGGGTCTGCCATCAGGGTGATTACCAGACTGTCAGCCACCCCCAGGGCTTATTGCCCCATCAGTCAGCTCCCTTGCATTCTCTCTCTCGCTCTCTTTCACACACACACACACACACACACACACAATCACTTTTGCCAGTGAGTCTGCAGGCACCTGTGACAGCACAGCTGAGGGGGTGTTTAGTAGCACCCCGATGTCTCCCAGAACTATTGGCCCCATCTCACAGAGGCAACCAGAGTTTGAGTATCTGCCTGAAGTCAGAGAGCAGGCTGGCCACAGCATCTTGGGTCTGTGGACCCTCAGGAGCAAGCATATTTGGAAGCATGGCCTTTAAATCACAGAAAAAACTCACACTACCCTTGAGTCCCTCCAAGTGCCTATCACCAGGCTACTCGCTTCCTTCTCATCTACTCTGCACAGCCACCCTTGTTCGCCTCTGTCATATCTTGGTGGTGGTGTTGCCGTTGTCATGGTGGAGAGGTGGAGAGGCTCTGAGAGGTCAAGCTCTTTCCTCTAAGTCACACAGCTTCTGTTCTTCTAGCAGATACTTGCTGAGCACCAGTGATGTGTCTTGATGTGTCCAATGGAGATTCAGCTGGTAGAGGCAGGCCCATAAATAGAGGACTTAATCCTGTGAAGTCGGTGGTAAAATACAGGCAAACTCAGGCAGGCCTTGGGACCCAGAGAAGCCATAGTAACTCATAGTTACAGATTCGGTGGAGGTTTCCTGCACCGAGTGTCGGTTCTGAAGGCTGAATGGGAGTTCGTTAAGGAAAGTAAGGTGAGAAAAGGCATGCCAACCTGTGCACAGGCATGGCTGTAGAAAGAGAAGGAGCAAGCAGGTATGTGCAAGAACCATGAATGCAGGGGAACATGCGCAGACATGGTCTCCGAGGTCCAGTGGAACCAGGTCATGGCAGACCTATGGGGCAGGCCAACAATCTTGGAATTTTTCTTTCCCCAATTGCTGTTTATGTATCACTTATTAATGGGAAACCAAAAACCTAGGGAAATGTTAAGTAGTCTGAAAAGAACTCCTATTACCCAACTGTGATGATTCCATATCTTCTGTACTTCCACCAATTCTTCCCCTAGTGGACTATTTGGAAGCAAATCCCAGATACAGGATGGCATGCAAAAAATATTTCCATACATATCTATAAGCATGAGGACTTCAGGAAGTTATCATAGGAACATGGCTTTATTTTATAAATATCGGAGGATGGTTAAAGGAGTTTAAGTCATGAAATACCTTTAGTAGGTAGATTTGTCCCAGAGAGGAAGCATGAATTAACTTCTAGGGTCCCACTGGAAGGTTAAGACGATATATATATATATATATATATATATATTTATGAATGAGAAAGAAGGAGAGACAGAGAGGAAGATCTTTCATGTGATGATTCACTCCCCAAATGGCCACAATGGCTGGAACTAAGCCAATCTGGAGCCAGGAGCTTCTTCCAGGTCTCACATGCTAGTGCAGTGTCCCAAGGCTTTGGTTCACCTCTACTGCTTTCCCAGGCCACAAGCAGAGAGCTTAAAGGGCAGCCAGGATACAAATTGGTACCCATTTGAGGTGCCACGGCATGCAAGGCAAGGACTTTAGCCACTAGGCTATTATGCTGGGCTCAGTTAAGATCTCTTATTATCACCCCACCCTTAGCTAACTATGAGACCTGATAGTCCATTAGCCATTGATTACCCAGTTATCTCCTGAAAGGGGCAATGCCTTCAACACTTTCCAGGTTGGCATTTGCAAAAGAGAAATCCCTGCCATGCCCCCTCTTTTTCCATTCCTAAGCCTGAAGAAGCTGCTGCGAAGGAGCCTCAGGTGGCAGCGAGATGGCAGTGCCCATGCCCTGCTGGCTGGGGGTGGGGAGCCCACAGCAGAACGCTCTCTCATTCCATTCGGCTCCAATGCCCACAGCAGTTGGCCAGGGCACAAGCCAAGCAGGATGAGACATGCCAGCTGTGGGGTAACGTCAGCATGCGTGTGCGTGTTGGCTTGTGTGTGCTCATGTGTCCCCTGTTGGAGCTGCTGCCTGGCGCTGCAGCAGCCCATTGCCCTGCCGACAAATGCAGGGATCGAGGCTGCACAGCACATGTTTTTGAACACTTTGGAGCTTGCCAGGAGAGCGGTGGGGCTTATTGTCAGATCGATGCATGGCTGAGTTCAGAGCTCTGGAGCCAGAGTGAGTTCTAGTACTGGCCTGGCCACTTGCCCTCTGGAGGGGTATGCAATGCCACTGATCTCACAGGGCTGCTGTGAACCACTGTACGGAGATCCCTCTGTTGCCGGCATGTGCATAGTTCATGAAATGACTTGTGGGTTTCTGAGGCTGCGAATCGGAGAATCACGACACCTTGGAAATCTCAAATGCTAGAATCACAAAGTCTTGCCAAGTGCATAATTAGGGGAACCCAGCCAGCCCCATGCTACATTCCCTGCACTATGTTAAGGATTCCTGGTGCTGTGTCTGATAAGTGGTAAGCCTGAACCCCCACACCCACCAGATTTTACAGAGTCGAAAGTAGAGTGAATGCCTTGTAAGTCTTAGCTGAAAGTTTGTTACAGGATTTTAAAAAAAGAGATTCATTTACTTTTATTGGAAATGCAGATTTACAAAGAAAAGGAGAGGCAGAGAGAAAGATCTTCCATCAGCGGTCCACTCCCTAAGTGGCTGTACAACTGGAGCTGAGCCGATCCAAAGCCAGGAGTCAGGAGCTTCTTCCAGGTCTCCCACGCGGGTGCAGGGTCCCAAGGCTTTGGCCCATCCTCTGCTGCTTTCCTAGGCCGCAAGCAGGGAGCTGGATGGGAAGTGGAGCAGTTTGCTTACAAATGGGTACTCATATGGGATTCTGGTATGTGCAAGGTAAGGATTTAGTCCCTAGGTCATCGCACCAGGTCCTGTGATAGGGTTTTGATATCAACGCAAACAATGGCTAATTAGCAGCCAGAGAAAAAGGTAGATGTTGCTGGTGCCCCCAGGAGCCCTCCTTGATGCCACCCTGTCAGTCACTGCCCCACCCCAGCGGTGACTACCAGCCAGCCAGTCTCCTCCCCCTCCTTTCAGGGCACTATTTTGATATTAGAAGAAATAACTCAGAGAGACACTCCATGGGTTGATTTAGACATTTCTAAATTAAGCTTCAGCTTTAAATTGTTTTATTTTTGCTGTCATAGGCCAGCGGCAACCCAGTTCAGAGCCCAGCTTTGTAAACACCTAGGGTCAATTAAAAAATACCTATTTCTCAGCCCTATCATAAGTCTACAAAAGTAGACAGGGAACTCTGAGGGTGTCAGGGTCCTCGCAGCCACAGGGGCCGGGGGACTTGGGGGGTGGGTGGGATCTGGCTGGGTGGAAAGCTCTGGGCCAGTGGTTTGGGGTGGGGACTCATGTCAGGTTGTTGGGTGTCTGTGTTCCATTCTTACTTGCCAATGGTCTGGGACAAGACCTTCACCTTTCTGAGCCTCTACTCTTCATTGTGAACTGCAGGTGGGAGACACCTGCAGTGTCTTTGTGTTGTTGAGGACTCTAAGGCAAGTAAGAGGTCAGCAGCGCTGGACACCACGGCCACACCCCTCCTTTCCGGAGCATCCCTGCTGTGGGGATGCCATGGGTTCGGTGCCTGAAGTCTTGTGTTTCAGTTCTAACCAGGCCGCTTTGCCAGCAGGACAACCTTTGAGCCCCTTGCCCTCTGGACTCAACTTCTCTTTCTGTAAAATGGAAAGAATCCTTGCTTTTTCATGGAGTCTTTGGGGACATCAAACAAGACAGAGAAAACTACTCTGAGGATAGGAAAAGGCCACATCATCTAAATAAACCCCCATGAACCAGAATACAGCCAAGCCTGGGAACCTACTGGGAAGTGGACTTGCCATGGCCCTCCTGGGCACATGGAAGGCGGGCAGGTAGGGGAGGAGAAGGGAAGTGCAGAGGCACAGGTTTGCACAGCCCTGATGTGTCTGGCACAGCTCCCGGGCTTCTTGGTTTCTAGAACTGTCTCCTTCCTGGTTCCTGGGGCAGGGAGAGGCCACGATCCCATGCCATTTTGCACATAGTTAGAATGCTGTCACTGCTGATATGTATTCTTTATTTTAGATGTATTTATTTATGAACACATAGGGAGAGAGGCAGGGGGATTTTTCCATCTACAGCTTTACTCCCCCTAAGGCTCACAGTAGCCAGTGCTGGTCCACTCTGCAGCAAAAAGAGTTGGGAACTCAATCCCAACTGGGTGGCAGGGACCAGGTACTTGAAGCATCACCAACTGCCTTCTAGGGTGTACATGGGTGGAAAGACCCTTGGTACTCCAATATGGGATGTGTGTATCCCGAGGGGCATCTTAACCTCTATATTCAATCCCCACCACGGCTGGTTCCTTTTAATATAAAGGACTTCTAAAAAGACTTTCATAAGTGTTTTTTTTAAAAAACCCTTTTAATGGAATACAACATACATATAGAAAAGTTCACAGATCAGATGCATGTATCTCCATGAACTTTCCAGAAAATAGCCAGGTTCCAGAGAATTAACAGAATGTTACTTCACCCCAGAATATCCTTTGTGGCCCTTTCAACCTCTAACTTTACCCCTCACACCCCAGTAGAGCTGCTTCAATCTAATCTATAGATGCATTTTGCCTGCTTTTAAACTTAACATAGTTGAAACATACTCTTCACTGGCTTCTCACCCCTGTTCTATGAGAGGGCTTCATGTATATCAATGTCTGGAACAATTACTGATTCTCTCTACTGCATATTTCATTACATGATCATTTGAGTCTTGCTGATGAACACTGAGATGGTTTCCCATGTGTGCTGCCAGGAATATTCTAGGAATGACTTGACGAACACATGCACACTCTCATTGTTCATATTCCTACGAGTGGACCTTGCTGGGTCCCAGGCTGTTTGTAAGTACATTGAACTCCTGTGTTTTCGGGTTCAGTTCTTTTTACTGCAGGTACAGCATGGGTCACAGGGCTGCGTCTGCCTGGGAGACAGATAAACAGATGTCTTCCTATTCTCAGGGTGATGAAAAAGTTGGGTGTAGGGTTAAAGATGCTGGTGAAGTGTGACGGGACAGAGCTTAAGACCTCCAGGAGAAGTCAAGTATGGGAATCAGATCTATTGCTTTCTCTCTCTCCTGTCCCACTGTGCTACTTGACTTTGGAGACAATCTGAAGCCTGCTTTGCCCTGAGGGCTAGTGTGGACCACCCACTGAGAAAAACCAGGACCCAGTCCCACAGCTGCCCTGTTTGGTCAGACTTCCTGAGAATGAAGCATGTTTTTTTGTTTGTTTGTTTTGTTTTTCAGACACATTTAAAAATCACTTTGCTAGCCCAAAAACTCCTCCAAGTCTTGGGGACTGGGTTGGGACCACACACCAGATGTTAACTGAGCAGCGAGGCAGGGGCTCACATAAGGTCCTCAAAAAGAGCTGGTGACCTTGTCTGGAGAACCCTAGCACCAGCCACTCCAGAAGGTCCCAGGGAGTTTGTTCACACCCATTCCCAAGCCCCACCCCTAGGGATCTGAATAGAGTATTCCTAGGGCTGGGCTGAGGATTTATTTATTTTTAACCCTCACCCCTTAGGGGATTCATAGTGGTGGGAACTGCAGGCTTGATTCACCCACCAGCTTTGTAAATGAGCATCCCAGGGGGCATGAACAGAGCCCAGGGTGTTTGAATGTGGAACACAGAGTTTTGGCCGGGATCCCACAGCACAGGCTCCTTTGCGGGTCACATGGGGATGCTCCCAAGCCTTCGCCAATCCCTCTCGTGCCTGTGGCCCTGTAGTCAGGTTCGGCCAGCTTGGGCAGCAGGACCGGGGTGCCTCAAACAGTGAGAGCTGCCTGTCTTCCCCTGTTGCTGGAACACAGCTCCCCGCCTGCTGTGACCTGCCCGCCTGCCTGGCTTTGTCTTGGGCTGTTCTGCTTAGAGGGGGATAAGACAGACAACTGGGCTGGGCCGGGCCAGGCTAGAGGGAATGGGAGCAAGTGGGAGGATGACAAGTAGAGCTTTTGCTGAGAACCTTGTTGGCCAATGTGAGAGGATTCATGCTTGCAGGATCCCTGGTGTAACAGAGGAACCTGAAAACTTAACTCCCTTCCCAACTGCCTGGGCTGGGGGAGGCAGGGCAGGGACTGTTCAGCAGACATGCGGGGTGACCTGCATTTTAATCCTGGCCTGGCCACATATTAGTAGTGTGAACTTGGAAGTTAGGTAACCTCTCTCGGTCTCATTTATCTCATCTGCAAAATGAGGATAATTATAGGGTTGCTGTAAGCTGGCTGCAAAGAGAGACTGTGTGCCAAGTGCTTACCCCGAGGTCTGGCACACAGCAAGTGTTCAATAAAGGTCAGCTGTGACCTCTCAAAGTAGTTCTTAGTCCTGAAACTCACCAAGTTCAGGGCTTTGCTTGATGAGGCCTAGCTTATTGGGGCAGGAAGCCAGAGATTAGTCCCAATTCTCAGATAGAAATATGGAGGCCCCACAGAATGAAGGGATTTGCTCAGGATTCTCTTGCTGGGCGTGCTGCTGGCCCTGTGCTATAACACTGGGAGGTAGGGCTCCAATCTCTTCCCAGCCCTACTGATGAGGGCTTATGAGTGAGGCACTGTACCCAGCACTGCATGGTCTTCATTTTAATTCAGATTCCCCAATAGTATGATGATTTCATTTGCTACTAAGGCTCTGTCAGGTCCTTGATCAGCTCAGGGTTGCATACACCCAACCAGGGACTAAGTCAGGGCTCAAAGGCAGGCTGCCTCCCTTGGGAGCCAGAGCCTAGGAATGGGAGAGGCCATCACAGTAACCATGCCTCCTCCTGGAGGTGCCTGAGTTAGAGGGAGAGCCTGGCTGGGAGTGGCCCGGGAGGCTAATGATCTCACAGACAAGAGAAGCTTCTGTCTTAGCAATTTCTCAGGACCCAGAGGAAGACCTACATTCATTCTGCTGATGGCCACAGTGACTCCCAGTGCCCAGGAAGTCAATTTATTGTGTCCTGCAGAGAGGAGAATTGTGCTGAATGGCCTGGGCATCAAGTTGGCATGCAATGGAAGTAGAGGGTCGCCTCTAGCCAGTGGCAGAACACACGCAGGATCAGAGGTCTGTGTTGCTGTAGAGGGGGTCCAGTATGTTCATTGGCTTTCCTCTCTAACCGCCTCATCCTCATCCTCTTGGCCCCCATCAGACTCTGAATATCACATCTGTTATAATTTTCATGCTGCTCCAGTGGCTACCTGAGCTTTTCTGTAAATCCCCTGTGAGGAGAGAATGAATGTCACAAAGATCTACAGGGTCGCATGTGTATGTGTGCATGTGTACCTGCATGTGTGAGCATGTATCTGTATGTGTGTGCAGGTAAGGCTGGCTGTTCCCACGAGGGGTTCCTGGGACCCATGCAGGGAATTCCCTTGCAACATACATGTGTCTTCCAAGCACCTCCTATAAAAGTCGTAGCTACAACTCTTTAGCCATGCCCTGCATGCCTGGCACCATGTCATGTGTTTTCCATGCATGTACTCACTCACTCCTCCAATGAGGTAAGTGTTGCTACCAACACTTCACAAATAGGGAAATTGAGGTTTGGTCAGGTTAAGCTATGCCCCTGGATGCAGCCAGAAGCAGGCCACAGGAACATCTCCAGAGTTGGGCTCCTGCTCCCTGGTTGACGGATGAGGGCACAGGGTCCTGTGGGTTCCTGGGGAGCCCCCAGGTGGGGAATGGAGCTAGGCTGTGGGGAGCAGCTTGGCAGCTCAAAAAGTGTACAGCCTGCATTCTGGTTCTAATTCTGCAATCAATATGTGCATGACTTAAAATAATGTCTTCACTTCCCTGGGCATGGTCTTCCCATCTGAACCAAGCATGTGGGCAGTGCCCTCCACATGATGCCCTGGGATGCCTGGGCATTGCTCAGGGTTGTGTCAGAAGGCAAGGGAGAAGGCGCTGGGCTGTCCTCTTACATGCATCCTAGTAGGTCTGCTTTGATCTATTTAGCACTGCAATAACCTATTTAACACTTTTAAAATGGCAGTGGGGCAGGCATTGTGGCTCAGGGCACAAACCACTGTTTTGGATGTCCATATCCCACGCTGCAGCCCAAGGTTTGTGGCTACTCCTTCAAATCCAGTTTTCTGCTATTGTGTACCCCGGAAGGCAGCAACTCAAGTGCCTGCATCCCTGCCACATGTGGGGAATGTGGGGAACCTGGATCGAATTCCAGAATAAAGATTTACACCCGGCTCAGCTTTAGTTGTTTGGAGCATTTAAGCTCCAGCAGATGGAGGAGCAGTCTCCCTGCTTCTCTATTGCCTTCCCTCTCTCTCATGCTACCTTCATATAAATAAATAAATCTTTTAAAAAGATAGCTTGATCCGACTGCGCGCATATATTGAAACATCATATTGTATACAATTAAATGTATGCGATATTTATTTGTCAAAAAAGGAAGGCAGGAAGGAAGGAAGGCAGGAAGGCAAGCAAGCTGTTATCCAAATGAATCTCAAAGAGTGGCCCAGAAAGTTTGACTTGATGGTTGGTGTTAACCAAGATTAGAACTGGATCACCAACATGGGGTGCAGTATTGCAGGTGGCAGCTTAGCTCACTACCCCACAAACTCTTTGTTTTGCTTTGTTTTTCTTTTAATGCATCCATCAACTCACATGCTTATCAACTTATAGTGATGAAAAGCTTATGCTTGACTGTTACTAGTTCTCAGCACCGTAGATCCTCTGTAATTCTTCCTTCTTAGGTGACATTTCATAGCCTTTGACCAATCACCTTCTTACTTATGCCCCTGGTGACCACTGCTTTAGCCTCTGAAACTAAGAGTCCTCCTGTTAGATTCCATGCATCATGTGTGTTTGTCACTCTGCCTAGCCTATCTCACTTAACATGATCTCCCACCCGTGCTGCCGCACATGGCACATTTTGTTGCTTCTTCAAGCTGAGTAGTAGGGCATCATGTTTACAAACTACATTGGCATCATCCATGCACAAGTGGATGGGCACGCAGGTGGATTCTGCATCTTGGCTATTCTGATGACATTTGTAATGAATGCGGGAGTGCAAGTATCTCTTCCACAGACAGATTCTAATTCCTTTGGATGCATACCCAGCAGTAGGTGGCTGGATCACAGGGTGGCTCTGTGTTCATGTTTTAGGGACCTCCATGTTGTTTTCCACATTGACAAGCATTAATTTACATCTCCACCAACATATTCAAGGGTTGCCTTTCCTCTGCACAACTGCCAACACACTCGCGCTCTCTTGTCCATTTGATAATAGCCACCTAACCGATAATTTCATGGTAGTTTAAAGGATTTCTCTTTTCAAGGTGAGGAAAAGCAAGCTCTGGGATGAAATCCTCCCCTTTCCCACACAGGGTTCCACGGCATGGAAGAGGAAAGCGGCACTGGAGTGTTAGCAGCCCATTAGGACAGGCCCACGGCATGGCCACCCTAGTCCTTGCATGCGCTTTCTGGGGAAGTTTTCTATCTTCCTCCCTCCCACAGAGAGACCCTCACCCCCCAGGCCTCTGCCTGGGTAGATCAGTGTGTGGGGGTCTCCTAGTCCCTTGTTTGCCACAGGCCACCCCAGCGCTGACCAAGGATTGTTCTGAAGTCCCACGAGGTAGAGGCCACACTTGGCACAGATGGGTTCCCCAGCTCTGGAGTATCCACCCTGAATCTGGGAGAAGGGCCTGCTGGCCCCTCTGCCTATTGCCTAAACCTTTCACTAAAAGAGATATTGAGTGCTCTGCTGAGCTGCAGGAGGATTTGCTCTTGCACAGCCTTGCAACCAGAGGATCCCAGAGGAAGTGTGGCTGCAGTAATTGACCCTTCAGGATTCTTGCCCCACCTCTCTCTCATCTAAGCTCTCTCTGGTCCTGGGGTCCTTAGGGATTTGTCCATTCCATATGAAAACATCATGGATCCCTATAGGCAACTCCCAAGGAAAAGAGACTTCAGCTACACACAAAGGAAACCTGGATTGTGTTCTTGGCTCCTGTCTCTTTTGGGCATTTTGATGTGCATAAGTGGATGGGATCTCTCTTCCTCTCTCTTAAATAAACACATAACTCTTCAAAAGTTACACAGCACCATTCTTAAAACACATGTGAATATAAGTAAAGAATGGTACTAGCTCTCTTTCACCATGTCCCAGGAAAGAACTTTCTTCTAATCATTTCTCTTTCTAGTAATTCAAGGCTTGGGCAGGCCAGGTTTCACAGATCTCTCTCCTGGGGCAGTCTCTTGGTCTGGCCAGCCATTCAGGCGGCCACATACCAGCCATTAGTGGTCCTAATAAGGTGTTCCTCTGCTTCTCTCCTCCCCATCAACCTATCATAACAGCTGTCTTCCTGGCAGCCCTGGGAAATAGATAGGAGTAACTACTATTATTTCCACTTTACACACAGGTAAATTGAGGCCCGGGAGAAGTGCTGTGGCCTCCCTGAAGTCATACAACACATTGCTGTCCCAAGCCTCCAATTCCTCTCCTGCTCATATCCAGTTCTTTGCTCTTTGTTTCAATGAGAACCCAACAGTGGTTGCCTAAACACTAACAAATGACCCAAGAAGTGCTCCCTCAAGGTTCTTGGAAGAAATTAAGCCTTCTCTGCCCACAGAAAATTCCAGCTGGCTTGAAACAATAGAGCCGGTGTCTGAGTCTAGTCCGTGGCACAGCGGGAGACTTGAACGGGAAAATCTCCCATTTGATCCAATGTCAGATTAACTTTCCCAGAACAAAGCTCTGTTCTGCTCCCGCTGCTATTCCAAAGCCTCCAGTGGCGCCCTACTACCAGGAGGAAACACCGTTTCTGTGGCTATGGTTTCCTGACTAGCTGATATCCAGAACATCATTCTTTTACTTATGTGTTTTATTCTGGCTATAATCCTTCCTCATCCCGCCCCATCCCCTTCACTTTCAGCTTTCAACACACAGGAAGAAGTTTTCAGCCTTCTGTTTAGGATGCTTTACAGGGGACCAGTCCTAGCACTGAATGGGCAGAGGGGACAGAGGGACAAGAAAGGTGGGGAGGAGTCAGAAAGCTTTGAGGGAGAGATCCAACAGTCTCTGACACGGAGGAACCAATAGCAGCCCTGCCTTCTGTGAGAGGCTCTTCAAAGTCTGCACAAAGACTTCACTTCACTGGCTCTGGGTTCAGGGAGTCTGGTTGTTCTCCAGTCGGCGCCTGCTTCTCTGGGTGGCCCTGGGCTTGCCAAGTGAACCTCGGGCTGCATTATCTGAGCAATGGGAGTAAAAGGGCAGAGGAGCATTATGTAGGCTACTAATTACCATCTCCGATGTGCCTGAGAAAAGAGAAGGTGTTGGTCTGGCACTGCTGCTAATAATATTGATTTGGCTTTAAGTTGTTTTTCTTTGAAAGATTTATTCACTTGAAAGAGAGTAATAGAATCTTCCAATCCTTGGTTTATTCAAATTCTACCATGGCTGAGGAAGTCAGGACCCAGGAACTCCATTCAATTCTCCCACATGGATGGCAGGAGTCCAAACACTTGGGACATCCCCCAGTGGTTTCCCAGGCACATGAACATGGAGCTGGATCAGAAGCAGAGCAGCCAGGACACGAACAGGCGTTCTAATACAGGATGCTGGCACCACAGGTTCTACAAACACCAGTTCCTGCTTTTCTGTTCTTTCAAGTTCCACATAGATAACAGAAATCAGAGAAGCTAAGCCATCTGCCCAAGGCCGCACAGCCAGAGTCTATGAAAACCACCGTGTGCTGTCTTCTGCATCTGGACAATGGGGTTAATGGCAACCCAGAAGCACTTGGTCACTTATGTCCTGAATGTGTCACTCCATAAACAGGTGCACACAACATATGTCTCCACATATGTCTCCACACATACATACGCTCTCACAAAGGTGCACCTTCACCCACTGCGGATTTCTCTCTGGGCCTGGGGAGCCAACAAGGAGCATGAGGCCCCGCCCCAGACAAGCACCTGCTCGCAGCTTCCCAGAACAGCCCATGGCTGGGCCAGCAAGCTTAGACTCGACTGGAGACCAGCTTCCTGCTCTGCCAGGGCACTGACTGGAGCTTTTCCACGGGGTTCAGGAGACCCCACCTTCATCACAATCAAGGCTTTACTTCTGTCTTGATTCCCCAGAACTCAGAATAATGAGCACGTGCTGAGTGCTATCTAGTGCCAGCACTGTGTAAGCACCTTCACGCACACAATTTATGCTCATGAAAGCAGTACTCCTCCTGGCCTCATCATACAGGTGAGGAGATGGAGGCTCAGAGATGGTAAGGAACTCATCCAAAGTGATACAGTTAGAAAGTGATGCGGTTAGAACTTGAACTCAAATGACAGGTTCACAAGGAACCACAGCTTCCCTTTCTGGCAGCACTGTCAGAAGGAAAGGACTCAGCTCTCCCCCTGGGATTTTGGGCAAATCTCTTTCTTTGGAAGTTTCTTTTCTAGCTCCAAAAGGGAGAGGACCAGCTCTAAGAATCTTTCAGCTTTCTGTCTGTCATTATGTTTCTAGATCCTTCTTTTCCCCTCCCCTCCCATCCTTGAGGACTTCATTGAGACTGGCCCATGCCAGGCACTGATGTGGGCACCAGGGATCCATCTGTGAATGAGACATATAAGTTTCTGTTTTCATGGAGCACAGGGCCAGGTGGGGGAGGAAGTGGTCAGACAAAAAAAAAGGTACATGCAACGTGATGGCAGGTGCCACAGAAAGAATGGGGTGAAGGGATGAGCAAGTGGTTTGGGATGGAAGCAGCTTCAAAATGGGGCTCAGGAGGTGACATCCGATTGAAAGGTGGATGACCAAGAGACACAGCCACATGTGTAGGAATCTCTAGTAGAGGGAGATGGCCAGTGCAAAGGTCCTAGAGAAAGCTGCATTCGGTGTCTGCAGTGCAGAGAGGAGGCCAGAGCAGCTGGGTATACAACGGGAAGAATGTTGGCAGTTTCATCCAAGAAGCAGAGAGGACTCACTCAGGTAATGTGGGGCCTGGCTGGTGTTAATAAGGACTTCAGATTTTAACCTAAGTGCTATGGGAAGCCATGGGAAACTTACAAGCTTTTTTCCCCCATAACTTTGATAAATTTATTTGAAAGGGAGGAAGAGAGAGAGAGAGAGAGAGATCAATCTTCCATCACCTAGTTCACTACCTAAATGCTTATAACAGCAGGGGCTAAGCCAGGTCTTGGCCCGAGGGGAATTTCATCCAGGTCTCCCACGTGGGTGGCAGGAACCCAAGCACTTGGCCTATCTTCTGTTGCCTCCAGGGTGTGCCAGCAGCTCGGGAGCATTAGCAGGAAGCAGGATGGGAAGCATGGAGCAGCTGGGATTCAAACCAGGTACTCTGATGTAGGATGTGGGCATTTAAAATGGTGGCTTAATCTGCTGCATAATTGTGCCTGCTTCATATATTTTTTACAGCGATTGCCAACTAGTGACCCTGGGTTCTGTCAGTAGGAGTTGAGGTGGAGGGATGGGAGCAGTGGACAGGAATCTAGGCAGGGTCCAGGAAGCCTAGCATGCCTCTTCCATTTGCCAGCCTCTTTGTCCCAACCAAGTGCCAAACAACGGCTGTCAGGATGCAACCCCTTCCCTCAGCAATCTACTCATCAGACTTGTGGTCCTACAGCTGAGATTGGCCATGGGCACTCAGCCACCATTCCAGGGTGCTGTCCCTGTGCGTCTTCTCCCCCTCCAGAGGAGGACTCCTACCCCTGCGCCCTTCCCAGCAGCAATCCGCTGTACAGGGTGCCTGTGCAGCCTCTGCGCCCTGAGTCTTGTTAGGGCCTGCCCGGCACCGGGGCTGACCTGGCGAACAGGAAGCTTTTCGCAGGCAGAACTCAGAGACTGCCTGCGCCAGCCCGCCCGCCCGGGGCCGGCTGAGCTGCAGAGGGAGTGTGCCTGGGACAGGGGTAAGGACTCTTTTGCCCTAACCGCACCCCATACCTTGGCTTCAGCTTTAAAAATGATGCCATCCTGCAAGGGCTGGCACTGAACAATTCAGGGGGCTCATCCTGCTTTGTGGGGCTGTGTCGGGGGTATGATAAAGATGGTTTTGGCTGGAGCTGGCTTTGCTGTGGGCTGGAAACAAGGGCTGAGAGCATGTGGCAGGCAGGACGGGAAAGCGACAGCTCTTTCAGTGACTGACTTTGGGATTGCAAGTGCAGAATCTGCTGCTGTGCCCTCCGCTCTTTGCTGAGGTTCCTGGACCTGAGGCACCAAACACGGGGAGGGATGGTGTCAGGGCAGTGGGAGGGATGAGGTGTGTTCCTGTCCTTTTTTTCTTTCTTTTTTCTTTTTTTTTTCCCCAGGATTTCCAATGCTGAGGCAGGCGTCTTGCCTCCCCTATCTTGGATGCTACCCAGGCAGGGTCGTCTTTGAAAACCTAATGCCCCTGCTTTGCTCAAGGCTCTGGGAAGATTTGTCCCAGAGCCTCTGCTTTACCCTTGCCCTGGAAGTTTAACTCTTTCTTGCCTTTGAAGAGTAAAGCAACTGGGAAGACTGGTCTGTCCGGTTTCATCCAGGAATGCTTCCCCACATCTGGCTGGTAGCCACCAAGCTCCAAGCTGGAGTCCCACAGGCAGGTCTGGGGCCAGCCTGGGGCATACCGCCTTGCACTTGGCCTGTTCAGATTCTGCTTCCCAACCCGCACAACCTCTGCTTCATCCTTGGCCCTGATGAGTCTCACACTTTGGCATGGGCTAGATGGGCTCCAGGGGAACCAGCAGAATAGTAAAACACCGGTTCTTAGTGGGGTGGAGTGTTCAATCATGGTTGGCCAACAAGAGGGACTAGCACTAGCACAGAGTGGTCTATGCTGTGGAGAGGAGTGGAGTGAAGAGGAGTGGAGAGGAGTGGAAACCAGACCCTTCCCCTAGGGATGTGTGGTTGGATGGTGCCTGGGGCAGGAGGAACAGTCCCAGCCTGTGACTCAAGGAGCTCTGTGCTCAACCCCTATTTTGCCTGCAGCTTCCAGCTACCTGCAAGGCCCTGGGCAGCACCCTTTCTTTTATGGTCTGTGGTTTCTTGCTATGAATCATGGCTCAAGTTACAACCTAATATAGGAGGGCCTTCAAAATGTTCATGGAAAAATATGTAAGATGAAAAAAAAAATACAGCAAGTTCAAAAAAAATTTTTTGTGCTAAGATGAATTGATCTTTTAATTCTACTTTGTTCTATGAACTTTGGTTAATTTTTCTCAATACCACCTACCCTGCTAGGTCGTTTGCTCTGATCGTCTCATTTACTTTTTGCAACATTCCTAAGACATAAATAATATCCTCACACCTATTCCACAGAAGAAAAAATAGAAGCTCTTAGAGCTCAAATAACCCAGTTTATCTGTAGCTCCTGTGGGTGCTAATGCAGCTCAGCTTGGCTGCAGCCCAGGCCTGCTGGAGCGGCTGTGAAGGCATGGCCACCAGGGAAGACATTTAGCGCCACCTTGTTAAGCTTGAATCCCTGGCAAAGAGCTGGGGTGATTTCAGCTTCACAGGGGAACCACAGAATGTATTGGAGAGAAGGAGTAGGTAAGTGATAGGGCCTGTGTTGCACCTGTCTTGGCTGTGAGAGAACTCTTGGAGCAAGTTTGTCATCCTTTAAGCCCCTTGGCACGTGGCAGTTTGGGGCCAGGGAACTCTGCTGGGGTTTGGGGGTGGCTCTCCTGTACATGGTAGGATGTTTGGTGGCATCCCTGGCAATCTATCCAGGCCTTAAGAGTCAATAGTATCTTTAGGTGTTGTTAAATGACCCCGGAGAGGGCAGAAGCAACCCCTTGCAGGAAGCACAGTACAAGATACCCTTTTCTTCCTAACCTGTGCCCATGCTTTTCTGCCAGGTTTTTGGGAGCTTTTCCACCATGACTATTGCCTTTCTGGGTCTGGCCATCTACTTGCTCCACTGTGCAACCTGTGAGAAACCCCTAGAAGGAATCCTTTCATCTTCAGCTTGGCACTTCACCCACTCCCTCTACAATGCCACCATCTATGAGAACTCTGCGCCCAAAACCTATGTGGAGAGCTCTGTGAAAATGGGTGTCTACCTCGCAGATCCCCAGTGGACAGTGAGGTACCGAATCATCTCCGGGGATGTGGCCAATGTTTTTAAAACAGAGGAGTACGTGGTGGGCAACTTCTGCTTTTTGAGGATAAGGACAAAGAGCAGCAACACGGCCCTTCTCAACAGGGAGGTGCGAGACAGCTACACTCTCATCATCCAAGCCACGGAGAAGACCTTGGAGTTGGAAGCTTTGGCTCGCGTGGTGGTCCACATCCTGGACCAGAACGATCTAAAGCCTCTCTTCTCCCCGCCTTCATACCGAGTCACCATCCCTGAGGATATACACCCCAGGAGCTCCATCTGCAAGGTGACTGCCACAGACGCAGACCTGGGCCAGAATGCCGAGTTCTACTACACCTTCAACACGAGGTCAGAGGTGTTTGCCATCCATCCCACCAGCGGTGTGGTCACCGTGGCTGGGAAGCTCAATGCTACCTGGCAAGGGAAGTATGAACTGCAGGTGCTGGCCGTGGACCGCATGCGGAAAATCTCTGAGGGCAAAGGTTTTGGCAACATGGCTGCCCTGGTCATCCATGTGGAGCCAGCTCTCAGGAAGCCCCCTGCCATTGTTTCGGTAGCCATGACTCCACCAGGTGACAATGAGGATATCACCTACGCTACCGTGGTGGTCAACACAGATGATTCAGGAACTGCTGTGGAATCTGTGGAAGTTGTTGGTGGTGACCCTGGAAAGCACTTTAAAGCAATCAAATCTTACGCCCAGAGCAACGAGTTCAATTTGGTGGCCATCAAAGACATCAACTGGATGGAGCACCAGCAAGGCTTCAACCTCAGCCTCCAGGCCACGGGTGGGGGCAGATCTCCTTCCCATTCCCCGCCCTGGGGCTTCCACCTGCCTGCCTCTGCACTGGTTTCTCTCCGATTCGAGAAGACTACCTACAGGGTGCAGCTTAGTGAGTTTGCCCCCCCTGGCAGCCGCGTGGTGAGGGTGAGAGTAACTCCGGCCTTCCCCAACCTGCAGTATGTGCTGAAGCCATCCCCTGGGAGCACAGAGTTCAGACTGAACACACGCACTGGGTTGATCACCACCACGAGGTTCATGGACGTGCACGATGGCACTCACTACCAGCTGCATGTCAGAACCACCCTAGGCCTGGCCTCTACAGTGGTCATCATTGACATCATGGACTGTAACAACCATGCCCCTATTTTCAACAGATCTTCCTACGAGGGCACCCTGGATGAGAACATCCCTCCAGGCACCAGCGTTCTGGCGGTCACTGCCACAGACTTGGATCCTGGGGAGAACGGGTTCATCACTTACTCCATCACTGGTCCCAAAGGCGTGCCATTTTCCATCGATCCTTATCTGGGGATCATCTCCACCTCCAAACCCATGGACTACGAGCTCATGAGAAGAGTTTATACCTTCCGGGTTCGGGCATCAGATTGGGGCTCCCCCTTTCGCCGAGAGAAGGAAGTATCCATTTCTCTCAGGCTCCAGAACTTGAACGACAACCAGCCTATGTTTGAGGATGTCAACTGCACAGGATCTATTGGCCGAGACTGGCCGGTGGGGAAGTCAGTGATGACCATGTCAGCCATAGATGTGGATGAGCTACAGAACCTAAGATACGAGATTGTGTCAGGCAACGAGCTAGACTATTTTGACATCCATCACTTCTCTGGAGTGGTATCCCTCAAGCGGTCTTTGATAAATCTTACTGTGGGTCAACCCACCAGCTATTCACTCAAGATTACAGCCTCCGACGGCAAAAACTATGCTTCTCCCACCACGCTGAATCTCACTGTGGTAAAGGATCCTCGTTTTGAGGTCCCCGTGACCTGTGATAAGACAGGGGTACTGGCACATTTCACAAAGACCATCCTTCACTCGGTTGGACTTCAGAACCAGGAGTCCAATGAGGATGAGTTCATGTCCTTTAGCATGTATCAGGCCAATCGTCACCCCCCGCAGTTTGAGGACCACTTCCCCCAGTCCATTGACATCCTTGAGCGTGTCCCCATTGACACCCCCTTGGCCCGCCTGGCAGCCACTGACCCTGATGCTGACTTTAATGGCAAACTGGTCTATGTGATTGCAGATGGCAACGAGGAGGGCTGCTTTGATATTGAACTGGAGACAGGGTTGCTCTCCGTAGCTGCTTTGCTGGATTACGAAACCACCAGCTTCTATATCCTCAATATAACTGTGTATGACCTCGGCACTCCCCAGAAGTCCTCCTGGAAGCTCTTGACGGTGAACGTGAAAGACTGGAATGACAACGCCCCCAGATTCCCTCCAGGAGGGTACCAGCTAACCATCTCGGAGAACACAGATGTTGGAACCACAATCGCAGTGCTGAAAACAGAAGATGCCGACTCTGAGGACAATGGGAGGGTTCGCTACTCCCTGCTGAGCCCAACAGAAAAGTTCTCCCTGCACCCTCTCACCGGGGAACTGGTTGTCACGGGACCCCTCGACCGGGAATCAGAACCTCAGCATGTCCTCAAGGTGGAGGCCAGGGACCAGCCTCGCAAGGGCCACCAGCTCTTCTCTGTCACAGACCTCATAGTCACGTTGGAGGACACCAATGACAACTCCCCACAGTGTATCACAGAGTTCAGCAGCCTGAAGGTTCCAGAGGACCTGCCCCCAGGCACAATCTTGGCCTTCTTGGACGCCTCTGACCCCGACCTGGGCTCTGCAGGTGAAGTGCGTTATGTCCTATTAGATGATGCCCATGGGACCTTCAGGGTGGACCTGACGACTGGCGCACTGAGTCTAGAAAGGGAGCTGGACTTTGAGAGGCGGGCTGGATACAATCTGAGCCTGTGGGCCAGTGACAGTGGGAAGCCCGTGGCCCGCAAGACTCTGTGCCACGTGGAGGTGATAGTCCTGGATGTGAACGAGAACCTCCACCCGCCACGCTTCGCCTCTTTTGTGCACCAGGGCCAGGTGCAGGAGAACAGCCCCTCGGGAACTCCAGTGCTGCTGGTGGCTGCTCACGATGACGACAGTGGCCTGGACGGGGAGCTCCAGTACTTCCTGCGGGCTGGCACTGGTCTTGCTGCCTTCAGCATCAATCAGGACACAGGTACATTGGCGGGGAGGGAGGATGAGAGTGCCGTGCAGGGGAGGAGAGACCAAGGGGAAATCAGGGAATGTCCAGAGAGGAACAGGGATTCTCCCTCCTGTTTTTTTTTTTTTTTTTTATCCTAAATTTCTCACTAGTGGAGAAGTAACCATATATGGTTACTTCATAAAGCTCATGGGAAAATGGAAATAAAAGATACATTCATTTTGCTGTGAAAAAAGCTTTTTTAAAATTTGACAATCTTTACATAATTAGGATAAAAAGTTCAAGCACTACAGGAAAATGGGTAAGACAATTAGTTCCATATTGTTTCCTTCATATATCTGAGGTAAAAGGGAATTTTAAGGGAGAAGCCCCACCCAGTCTCCCACCCGCCCCAGGTCCCTGATGTGGGGCATGCTCTGAGGGTCTTGCTCAAGTGGTCTTGATAGTTCAACAGTTCTGAATTGCTGCCAATCTCGCCACTCCAAGCACGGCCCTGCATAGAGGGTCTTCACAAAGCTCATGAAAGACTTATGAATTTCAAAATAAAGTTTTATTCTTTCTCTGCAAATGTTTTGAAGTAGCCTCTTTCATATTTATGTGTGTATGTGCATATGTAAGCATGCACATTTATACATATGTTCATGTATATTTTGTGCATGAACGTGACAAGCTGATGAAATTTGTTTAAGTTTTGAAAAGTTTAGTAAGTTGGTACATAACCTTCTGAGTTTTTCTCTTTGTACCTGGTATTATCATTCATCATTCTATTACTATGAAAATCTACGTTGGGGGTAGTACTATGGCATAGCCAATTAAGCTGGCCCTGCAGTGCTGGAATCCCAAATGGGCACTGGTTTAAGACCCAGCTGCTCCACTTCCAATCCAGTCCCCTGCTAATGCACCCGAGAAAGCAGGAGAGAATAGCCCAAGTTCTTGGGCTTCTGTTCCAAAGTGGGAGAGTTGGATGAAGCTCCTGGATCCTGGCTTCAGCCTGGCCCAATCCCAACCCAATCTATCACAGCCATTTGAACAGCAAAACAAATAGAAGATCTCTTTCAAGTAACTAAATATTTTTTAAGAAATGCAACGGACAGTGAGTTAGTTCTGTAATTTACTTTTTCTCCTGTAATACAACATGAGGACATTGTTTATCAGTGCACACAATATTTTCTATTCTTTATTGGCTGCCTATTCTTCTATCATTTGAGTCTAACATTGTTGTTTACCTGCTTTTGTTCAAATGTATATCTATCTCTATAAGGAAAAAAGAACTTAAAAATGAAGTTTCTGAGTCAAAGGATATCTATAGTTATTTATTTATTTATTTATTTATTTATTTATTTATTTATTTATGTTGGAAAATCAGATCTACAGAGAGAAGGAGAGACAAAGATCTTCCAGCCACTGACTCACTCCCCAAGTGGCTGCAACGGCCTGATCTGAAGCCAGGAGCTTCTTTGGGTCTTCCATGTGGGTGCAGGGTCCTAAGGCTTTGGGCTGTCCTCAATTGGTTTCCCAAGCCACAATCAGGGAGCTGGATGGGAAATGGGGCAGCTGGGATATGAACCTGTGCCCTTATGGGATCCTGTCACATGCATGGAGAGGATTTTAGCTATTAGGCCATTGTACCAGGCCCTATACATTCTTAATGGTAGTGGATATTTCATGTTGTCTTCCAAAGAGATGATACCAACATATCTATTTAAAGCTTCATAGAAAGTAAGTGCCAGTCAGCAAATGATCATGGAGCTCCCATCAGGCATAAGGTCCTACAACAGTCACGGTGAGATGATCCTAGAGTAATTAAGGAGGTTACTGGCTTCAGGCACTTATAGCCGGTAGGGGACTTGTTTCCAAACGAAAGGGCAGGACAGTGCAGTGGGAAGGGCACCAGAACGAGAGTCAGTTCCAGGCCCAGTGCTTCTGCTGACTTGCTACAGGATCCTGGCCAATTCATGCTTCCTCAGTTTCCCAACTGCCATCTATGACATACTATAGTTCTGAGCACAGGACATGCCTTCTCCTCACTCCCGCACCCAGCCCAGCTTGCTGAGTGTAATTTGTGACCGTTTAGAGTGTAAGCTTCTTTTGCTCACTTAGACCCCAACTGTTTTGAAAAAACAAACAAAAAAAATTTATTGAAAGGCAGAGCTATCAAGCGAGAAGGAGCGACAGAGAGCTTTTTAACTGTTGCTCCATTCCCCAAAGTTATTCCCCAGTGGCTGAGGCTGGGCAAGACAGAAGCCAGGAACCAGCAGCTTGATTCAGGTCTCCCACTTTGATACAGTGGCCCATCTTTCTCTGTCTTCCCTGATGCATTAGCTGTATTGGAAGTGGAGTGACCAGGACTGGCACCCACATGGAATACTGGCATCGTAGGCAACAGATTTGCTGTGGCCCAAAGGACACTAGGAAACTGGCCCAAAGGACCTCAGTTTCTAAAGCAATAAGCAATCCGAGGAGTAGTTGAGCTGGAGAATGAAGCCAAGCCCTAAAATCATGAAGGGATGGAGAAGGGAACATAGTTGATTTATTTAACCCCTTCACCCTTAGACTGATTTCTGCCAGGACTTAAAAGTGTGAAGGAAACCATTTAAAGGAAACCAAATGGAAATCTCACATATAGAAGGTGGGATAAATCAGTGGAATCCAGTTTGAAAGCATTAGGAAAAAGTAAGTTGACTGCCACTGTCTTCTAGAAATCCTCCCCAAGCCCAAATGCTGGAGACATGGGTCTGTTTGGCAGAGAAACACTGCAATGGGCCTTGATAAGGGCATTAATTCCTCTGTGTTTTACCCTGCCACCCACACCGTACCAGCAGCAGTCCTCGGTTGTGTGGAGTACCATTGACACACCCTCTTCACAGCAGAGCTGCAGGGGTGCTAGGTAGAGGGATTCTGAAAGCCTCTTAAAGCTCTGAAATATCTTGGATTTGATTCACTGTTCCCAGGAATGATCCAGACTCTGGCACCCTTGGACCGCGAGTTTGCACCCTTTTATTGGCTGACGGTACTGGCGGTGGACAGGGGTTCCGTGGCCCTCTCTGCTGTCACTGAAGTCTACATAGAGGTCACAGATGCCAATGACAACCCACCCCGCATGTCGAGACCTGTGTTCTACACCTCCATCCTGGAGGGTGTGCCAGTGGGCACCTCCGTGCTTCAGCTGGAAGCCTGGGACCCAGACTCCAGCTCCAAAGGGAAGCTGACCTTCAATATCACCGGCGGGGACCACATGGGATTCTTTAGTATTCACCCTTTCACAGGTAAGGGCCCAGCAAGCTGGGTGAAGCACCAAAATGGTGGTTCACAGCCAGAATCACTAGCATCTGTTGGAAACTTGTGTGCAAGCCAAATGGTCAGGGGTCTCCCTGGGCCTGCAGACTCAAGATTCCAAGAGTGGGGCCCAGCAGTGTTTCAACAACTTATTCAGTGCATGCTGAAGTTTGAGAACACTGCTCTAAAAGGCCATTGCCATGGGAAAAGAGGGAAGAATTGGTTATCTGCTTTCTTTCCTTGAGGCCCTGGGGGAAGCTAAGCTGGTTGCCTGCTGATTAAGATGGGACTATTTCAGATCTCCACAGCTCCCAAACAGGCTCCTCCCCTAAGTCACAAGCCAGGATTGAATCCCTTCACCCTAGTTTGACTCATTCCAATCTTACCCACAGAGTATGACAAGAGAACTGAGTCATGCCAACTCTCCTATCGGCATTTGTCTCCAGTGCCAGATCATCTAGGGCTGGGCCAACAGCAGCTCCCTGTGCAGCTCACGCTCGTGTCCTCTGGTCCACTCCATCCCCACCATCCTCAATTATATTATTCCCATTTATGCCAACCTGCCTGGCTCTCTTTAGCAGGAGGGTTTTAGAGTCGATTCCCACTGCTGTGGAGACTGCTAAAAAAACCATGTCCTCCTCTTGGGGTTGAATAACAAACCTACTATAGGTTTGCTGCAACTCAGAGCCAGTGTGACTCAACAAGTTGAAACTAGATTTATAGATTATGACATCCAACTTCCTAAGGCAGATGAGAAGACAGAGCCCTCCTCTGCCTCATCCGACCCAGCTGGCTCCAGGAGAAGCTGGGCCTGGTTCCCCCAGAGCAGGAGACTTCCAGCATGTAAGCCCAGAAGGATCTTGAATATCTCCCAATTCAGTTCCTCTTCTGAAAGAGGAGGTTGGGGTTGAAGCAAGGAGTAAGGAGGGAGCCGCCTGCAGTCAAGGGCCAGGCAGAGGAGTTAGTGAGTCCCCTCTTTGGGCCTTTAGGCTGGATCTGAGGTTGGCAGTGCCTTGGTAGGGAAAGGAAGGGATTGAGGCAGGAAGCATTGTCCTGCCTGGGGCAGGGGTCTCCCAGTCCCAAAGACCCTGACTGCCTCCCCAGCCCTGCTGCAAATCCCAGCACTCTACCATCCAACACATGAAAACTTCAGGTGCATTTGGATACCAGGCCCTTTCTAGATGTAAAATGACAGAAGCCAAATCTAGGTTGGCTGAAGCACTGAGAGATGTTTTTTTTTTTTTTTTTGCCTTATGGAAAAGCCCAGACATGTAGGCCCAGCTGCAGCCAGTGTTCAGATGAGGCCATGCAGGCCCTGCCTCTGCCCAGCTCTTGGCCTTACCTTTTTTGAGCAGCTTTTGCGCTCAAGACCCCACTTCATTATGGTGATAGGGTTTCACCCTGTCCTCTCAGCACATACAGCATCCAACAGACTCTCTCCTGCATGGTTCTCTTACAAATGGCAGAAACCCAATTACTCAAGCTGTCACTGTCGCCTCCCACTGTCTACATTGGCAGGAAGTTGGGGTCAGGCAGGAACCTGACCTAGGCACTCCAATACGGGATATGGGTGTCTTTTTTTTTTTTTTTTTAAAGATTTATTTTTATTGGAAAGGCAGACTTACGGAGAGGAGAGACAGAGAGAAAGATCTTCCATCTGCGGGTTCACTCTCCAAGTGGATACAATGGTCAAAGCTGAGCTGATCTGAAGCCAGAGTCCAGGAGCTTCTTCCAGGTTTCCCATGTGGGTGCAGGGTCCCAAGGCTTTGGACCATTGCTATGCTGCTTTCCCAGGCCACAAACAGGAAGCTGGATGGGAAGTGGAGCAGCTGGGATCCTGGTGGTTGCAAGGCAAGGACTTCAGCCACTAGGTTATCGCACAGATAAGAGCGCCCTAACCGCTAGGCTAAAGGTCCATCTGTGCTCAGTTTTTGACCAATGACCCCTGTCTAACGGAGATCGCAGGAAGAGCTGGGTCCTTTGGCTAACACATCATCTCTATTGTTCTCGTCCACTACTACCTTCCCCATTCTTTTCCTCACATTTCTACCCATTTTTAATGTGCTTGGTCTCCAAAGACCAGAATTCCCACCTGGGATGTCACCCCAGGGAAGCGGCCCTGAGAGCCCTTTGCTCAGCTTGTCTGCCCTTTTCCTGTGTCTTCCCAGGTCTCCTCTCCTCTGCCCGGCAGCTGGACCGGGAGAACAAGGAAGAACACATCCTGGAGGTGAGTGATGGCAGTGAAGTTGTTTGCCAAGTTGGGAAGTTTCTTAGGAAAGGCCAAGCTCTGCTCAACTGCCCCTGGGGCTATGGCTGAGAACAGGACTGGGCCCAGGGAGCAGGACAGAGGGGAGCCAAGCCTCTGGCTGTTGGTCCAGATCCTTCACTAGCTGTTCCACATTTAGGAGGGAAGGAATTTGAAACCAAGTTCAGGGTGGGCAGGAACCATTGACCATTGACTGATTAGCAATGCCTTCAGTGAGTGAAGGAGAGGGCTAAGTATGTGCTATGGACTTGTCAGGTCTGGTTTTCAATCCATTTCCCCATTGAAAGAGAGTCATTTAAGGTCAAACACTAGGTCAGTATGAAAGCCAGAATGAAATTCAGACCTTTATCTGTTAGGTGAGTGCACTTTCTGTGACATCTCTAAATTCACACACCATCCAAAGCTGTTGGGCAGGTTCCTCCTGTAGTCTTTTTTTTTTTTAAGATTTATTTATTTTTATTTGAAACTCAAATTTACTGAGAGGAGGAGAGACAAATCTTCCATCTGCTGGCTCATTTCCTCAAGTGGCTGCAACGGCCAGAGCTGAGCTGCTCCGAAGCCAGGAGCTAGGACTTTCTTCTGGGTCTCCCATGTTGGTGCAGGGTCCCAAGGCTTTGGGCTGTCCTCCACTGCTTTTCAAGGCCACAAGCAGGAGCTGGATGGGAAGTGGAGTAGCTGGGACATGAACCGGCACCCATATGGGATCCCAGGGGTTGCAAGGTGAGGATTAAGCCTCTAGGATATCGTAGTCTTAAGTGTCCCTCCTGCCTGCAGCCTTTAAGCCTTAGCAGACAGGAAACCAACACTGCTCACTGTGCTCCTGGAGCTGTGGACTTTCTTACTCCCTCTGTAAGATACAGACACGACCAATCAGCAACAATCACGTTGCCATTCTTGGGGTCGGCAGCATTCTCCCCAGCGCGGTAATAGACACCCTTCAATACCAAAACACTGTTTAGATGGGGAAGCACTGTGGGTGGAGATATCCCATCCCACCCGACGCCCTTGGAGCTGAGGATGCCAGGTGATTTGTCCCTACATGAAACAGTTCCGGATTCTGAGATGCTTCTGACGCCTTCCACCTCACTGGGGCTTTCGTTGCATGCCATCGGCCACAGGTGTGACTCAAAGGGTACCACCCCTTCCTTTGTAAACACCTTCTCATTCACTTTTTCTTACCTCAAGTGGCTTAAGGAAACCAGAGAACAGAGCTTATGAGAATGACAAGCAAATAAAAAGCAAATGGCTTCTGAGAAACGCCCCACAGCCTTCCGGAGCAGGAAGACAGCTTCTGTGCAGAGGTTCTGATTGTCTCCCTTCAGTTCCTTCCTGCCTTTCCACTGACTTTTCTAGGAATGAGATTATCTGAAAGCTGGGTTCTAAGTAGGTCATGTTTTGATAATAAAAATAAGGAACCCCAGACTGGCACCATGGCATAGCAGGCTAAGTCTTCACCTGTAGTGCCAGCATCCTATAGGGATGTCAGTTCATGTTCCGGCTGCTCCAATTCTGATTCAGCTTCCTCCTGGTTGCCTGGGGAAGCAGTAGAGGATGGCCCAAGGTCTTGGCCCTTGAACCCATGCAGGGCACCTGAAAGAAGCTCCTGACTCCTGGCTTTGGATCAGCTCAGTGCCAGCTGTTGCAACCATTTGGGGAGTGAACCGGTAGATGGAAGATATCTGTCTCTCCCTAACTCTGCCTTTCAAATAAAAATAAAACTAATTTTTAAAACATAAGGAGCAGAGACCAAAGAACAAACTGGCTAACATTTCCAGGTTGTCACAAACAGTGGTGGAGTAGTGGCGGGAGGTGATGCCTAGTGCTTTCTTCATGCTTGCTTCTGTTCCCAGGTGACTGTCCTCGACAATGGAGAACCCACCCTGAAGTCCACATCGAGGGTGGTGGTGCACATCTTGGATGTCAATGACAACCCACCTGTGTTCTCCCACAAGCTCTTCAAAGTCCGCCTTCCTGAGAAGCTGAACCCAGCATCACCTGCGCCAGTGTACAGGCTGGTGGCCTCAGACCTGGATGAGGGGCTCAATGGCAAGATCAGCTACAGTATTGAGGAGAGTGAAGAGGAGGGCTTCAGCATCGACCCCACCACGGGTGTCGTGTCATCCAGCAGCATCTTTGCAGCTGGAGAGTACAACATCCTCACGGTGAGCAGGGCAGGGAGGGAGCCCTGGAGCTGCTCAGTGGCTGTGCTGTAGGATGCAGGAGGAGGTTGGCAGGTGGCCTGGGAGGGTGGGGTTCCCCTCCAGCCAACCCAAGTCCCAACATCTGCCAAAGCACCAGAGTTCTTGGCCTGTCTCTCTGAGGGCAATGAAGTCCTTGTCGGGAAAACCTCCCTGCTCTTAAAGATGAAGATTTTAGTGAGATCTTGGTACTGTCATTTTACATTTGTGTGATTTAAAATATGTATGTCATCTACTTGAAAAGAGCTAGAGGGGCCGAGGCAGAGAGCTCATCCATCCTCTGGTTCACTCTCCAGGTGCCTGCTGCAGCCAGGGCCCAGTGACAATTTCCAAATCTGCCATCTGCTTAAGCCACATACTTGAACTATCACCCACTGTCTCCCAGGATGTGCATTAACAGGAAGCTGGCAGGCACTCCAATATGGGATGAAGGTGGCCCAGGCAGTATCTTTATCCATGGCATCATGACACCTATCCATCTTGTGTGGTCTTGGATATGCCATTTAACCTTGTTTCAGCCTTTGCTTTATCAGCAAAACAGGGATAAGAACACAGGATTTTTCTTGGCAAAAGCCAAAAAGCAAGATGGCTCCAGCATGGGTTCTTCTATCAAACCATTCTGAATTGTACCCCAGCCTCATTACCAGTCAGATACGTAAGCCAGAAGGTGAATTCATCATGCTGGACCAGTTTCCTTCTGTGAAAGGGAGGTGACATTACCTGTTGCAGGTCCTGTACAAGGATTCAATTAGATGCTTCACATAAAGCTGTTAGAGTAAGGCTGGATAATAATGAGAGCTCAATGCATTCTAAGTTCTGATATTTATAATTATTGGGAAAAGTGAAGGGCTTACATGTATGAAGTCCAGTGCAGGAACTAGCACACAGTAAGCTTTTTAGTTAATGGTGACTTGTATTATTTTTCACCAATGTGATGTTTTAAGCACAGGTTGTGTTTTGTTCAATATGCCGATAGCAACTAGCATGGTGACTATTTATGCAAGTATGCGTTGAGTGACTGAGTGGATGAAAGGCCAGCTTGGGTAGAGTTATTGAGCGCTTGGTTCTTGGCCTGGTTGCCTGGGGCATCTTACTTCTTGTCTCCAACTCTCAATTTTTGTATTGGTCTCTGCAGATCAAAGCAACAGACAGCGGGGAGCCGCCACTCTCAGCCAGTGTTCGGCTACACATAGAGTGGATCCCCACACCTCGTCCATCCTCTATGCCACTGGTCTTTGAGGAGACTCACTACAGCTTCACAGTCATGGAGACAGACCCTGTGAACCACATGGTGGGGGTCATCAGTGTAGAGGGTAGACCCGGCCTCTTCTGGTTCAACATCTCAGGTGAGGCGAGGCCTGGGGCCCAAGGCGGGGGCCAGCCTCTCCACTCTTCCAGACCAGCCCTAATCCTTGTGGCACAACCCTTCTGCTCCCTCTTATAACCCTGCTCCTTGGCAATGCACTTTGGGCTGCGAATGCCCACTGCCCCCTCGCTGGTTCTGGATAAGAGAGTACAGTAGGAATGCCACTTCTGCCAGGCTGCCCCTTTTACCCCTGCTGGGATCTCAGGAGGAACATTTATGATCCTGTTGGTAACCCCAGCCAGACTTAGGCAATGCCTCGGCTACCCCAGGTGCCTGGGCAACCTACGATGAAGGGCCCAGGAAGACACAGAGCTGAAGGCACAAACTTTGTACTTCTTTTTCCACTTGTTGTGCAAACTAACAGAGCTGACTTCATTCACTGATCAGGAGCCTGAGGCCAGCTATTTCCTGGGTCATGTTCAGTGTTCTAGTCCCAGGTCTATCTTCAAAATCAGGAAGAAATTCCCATTCTTACCCAATGAGGCACTTGGATCAAGAGTGCGCTATTCCACAATGTCCACCCTAGCTCAAAGATAAGGTAGGACATGCACCTGGCCCAAGCTCTTTAACTTCTTGGACCAACTTCTAGTTTGATGTATTGTTCTTCTAGTTGTTGGACTTCTGTTTCATACATTGTTAACACAGATGCCCTATAGAACATTTAGAAGAATGCATATCCCTGTATACAGAGAAGAAAATAAGAATCCCCGAAAGTTCTATCAGAAGGTGATGCGATCAAAACATCATTTCCTTGTAGTTATCGTTCTTTAACACACCATCAGTTACATCAAAATGTCACTTTATAGTATTTTAAAATGTGATATTATAAATATTTCCTATCACACAAATTTCTATTGAGCATTTTAAATAGCCTCATGGTATTCTATAGTTTTGATTGTTGTCTTATTAAATCAAGTTCCTCTTGTTGAAAAGTGATTTCCACTTTTTTCTATGTACAGGCACAAGATTATTTCCCCAAAGCCACGAAGCAGGCTTTATTATTCCTGCATGTCCCTAGCCTAGTATAAGATCGAGTTCTATAGAAAGTTTTAAGTCCTCCTCTGAGACTCTTGAACTCCATAGGTTTGCCGCTTTCTGTATCATTATTTGGGTCTTAATAATAATAACTAGACAGTAACTGGACAGGACAATTTACAGCTTTTAACTTTTGAGGAAAGTAACCTCCAGCCTCTCATATGGACACCAAGCTGTTTCAGAGGAATTTTAGAGTCTGATTCCAATTCTTCCTTGAATGCCACAGCCCTGCTAGCCAGGGTTAGCACCTACTATCACACCCTGTATATTCAATGGCCCAATCCCATGCGGTGCTTCTGCTGCCTAAATCACTGAAGTTGCATATGATCTTTCCCCACTCCCTCTCCAGGTGGAGATAAAGACATGGACTTTGACATTGAGAAGACTACAGGCAGCATTGTCGTTGCCAGGCCTCTCGATACGAGGAGGAGGTCGAGCTATAACTTGACCGTGGAGGTGACGGATGGCTCCCACACCATTGCCACCCAGGTTAGAGGAATCAGATGCTTGATTGGGATGAAGGCACAGAATGCTTTCAGTGAAGGTGGTATAGTTCACAGAATACCGAATTCAGAATGAAGGTTCTGGCCACCAATTTTACCTAATCCATGCTCTAGTTTTGTGATCTTGGGGAAATTGTTATTCACACTCTATAATGAAAGGGTTGTCTAGGTGAACAGGTATAATTAAATAGGGTGTCACAGGGGCTGCCATGGGTGAGAGCAATGATGATTAGGTGAGTGGGACTCTGAATTTTCATTCTGGCTTACTGCGCTGGAATTTCAAGTAAAGATCCTTTCACAAAATTTTGCTTTTTGGAAACCAGATAGTGTGCTATCTGATTACTCACTCAAAATATACATGGAGTGACTGCTGTGTACTAGGCATGGTGCTAGGCATAGGTGGTACAGCAGTTGCAGACAGTGCCAGGCTCTGTCTTTGGGAAGTTACAGTCTCTGTTCTCTCCCTGTTCTATGCAGGTTGACATCTTCATGATTGCTAACATTAACCACCATCGGCCTCAGTTTCTAGAATCTCATTATGAGGTCAGGGTTCCCCAGGATACCCTGCCTGGGGTGGAACTCCTTCGGGTCCAGGCCACGGATCAAGATCAGGGCAAGGGGCTCATCTATACCATACACAGCAGCCAAGACCCAGAAAGTGCCAGTCTCTTCCAGCTAGACCCCAGCAGTGGTGTTTTGGTAACTGTGGGGAAGCTGGAGCTGAGCTCGGGGCCCTCCCAGCACACACTGACAGTTATGGTGAGTACCTTGGAAAATCAGCCAAGGCTGAGCTTGCTTGCTGGTGCTTGGGGCTGGGTGTACCTGGAAACATGCTGCAGGTCTCCCTTCTCCTGATGAGTCAGGTGTAGGGATGCCCGTAATCATCACCCATGGGGCAGTCAAGACATTTCACAGCTGTCCAGAGGCGCTTTCCTGAAGGAATGGTTTGGAGTGAAAATAGACAGGATGGCTCCAGAAAAAACTTCGATCAACCTTGGCTTTCCCCGAACCCAGCCCAAATGGTACCCACCAGCTCTCCCTGCTCCATGACTTCATGACCACAGTGTAGGTTTATACAGAGTCAGCTGGAAGACCCCCATCCACAACCTGCACACACACAGCACCGACCAGGGCCAGGCAAGTGAGACAGGTAAGGCACAAAATGTAAGGAAGAATTACTCTCCAAGTCACATAGCTGCATTTTTATGACCCCAAGAGTGACAGCTTCCCTAAGTTTTGCTGCATACCTTGCTTGCCTCACCCTATCCCCAAGTCCTAAGGCTGCCCATTTCTCTGATCTCTCATGGAAGGCCCCATAGACAGACTTATTCATGGTCGTACAGTTACTTAACATACAACTAGATTCATAGATTGATCCTCTGGCTTGAAGGTCAGTTGTTCTGGACTAGTTTATGAGCTTCTGAACACATTAGTATGTATTTAAGGTGCTGAGAAGTCCTACAACAAAGAAAATTGTTTAGCTGCATATTAGTGTTCCTGACATTTACATGACCGCAGCGCACTTTCGTCCAGCATAATATATTGCCATCTTATAGAACCAAGTCTCCTAAGACTGAATTTGGAGAACATTCATTTTCTCCTTATTTTTACCTTTTTCCTAAGATGGAATTATTCAGTAAAATAGCCAAGCCTATTAATCAACAAATGATAAGAGTATTTTAGGGGAAAAAAGATCATTGATCAGTGCAAACGTTAAGGAAATGAAGTTTAGTTGGGTATATTTCTCACTGGCATTCTATTTCCTTGACCTTATTCTAATCCCCAGCTCCTTTCATTTCATTTGCTGTTCCTTCTGTTGTCCTCTGGGAACTCTAGGTCCGAGACCAGGAAATGCCCATCAAGAGGAACTTTGTGTGGGTGACCATTCACGTGGAAGATGGAAATCTCCACCCACCTCACTTCACCCAGCTCCATTATGAGACAAGTGTTCCCGACACTGTAGCCCCCGGTACGGAGCTGCTGCAGGTCCGCGCCACAGATGCTGACCGGGGAGCTAATGCTGAGGTCCACTACTCCCTCTTGAAAGGTAAGACCCAGCCCCAAGTTCAGAGGGTAGGCAAAGGTGCTGGGGAAACACAAGACTGTGCCACACACATGACTTTACAGACTGATCAAGCATCAGGCACTCTACAATTTGGCAGATGATAGTTCTAGAGTTCTCTCCAGAATTACTGTGACCCAAGTGACTGCATTTCCAAAGTTGGTGATAACGAAGACTCTTGAAGTTACTGGAGAATTTATGTACCCATGATACAAGCCACCAGGGACAATTTCTGTAGAAGAAACTTATGAAGTCCTTGAATATTTTAATCACAGTAACTCCATACATGCACCTTAGACAGGACCTGAAATATAAAGTGTGTAGGCCCAGTTTTAGAGTTTCATTTTCTGCTAAGGCCACATATTATGTGGTTCCTTTCCTCTTGAATATTGACTCAGAAATTCATTGTAAGGATTAAAAGAATGTAAGTTAATTTGTATCAGCAATTTAAAGCGTTATACAAATGTGGGGATTAGAACTATCATTGATTTAGTGTTCATTATAAGTAATATAACCAAAGTGACAATATCCAGTATCCACCTATTAACAATAATTGTCATGGTTGATAATGCATGTTTAATGACACTTAATAACAATAATTACTTTTAATAATGAATGTCTCATATGGCTAGATGCTGCAGAGAGACAGATGAACGGGGCCAACTGTCCACCACAACAGAGGTGCATGTCAGTGTCCTATAGGAGGGCACACCAAAATGCACTGCAAAATGTGAACTTGAGGGATCTCCATAAAGCTCGTGAAAAATGCATATTATGAAAACACACTGCAGAAATTTCGTAATTTTTGCATCAAGGCAAATGTACCTTTCAATTTCATTTTCTCCAAACTTAACTGAAGTACCCTTCAGCACTTTCAAGGCATCTGAGCCTTTTACATTTTCCTGTAGGAAAAATAGTTTTCTTATGACAAAAGCCCATTTATCCCTGAATACTTAGTAGCCATATTAGAATCCATTAACTATTTCCTTCATTATAACACAACACCAAAGCAGGCAACAAGAAAACGGCTCAGGAGAGTAGAAGAACCAGATGGGAAATTTTATGATCAAGTGTAGTCATTTGCTTCACCACTAAAATAATAATATTTGTACCCATTTTGAAAATGGGAATAAGAAAAATGAAGAGAAATATTTCCCAGGGTGTAGGACCTGCCCTTCTAGTGAAGAGAACAGTAACTCAGATGTTACTCAGCACTGGCCTTACAGAGGTAACTAGAGGTGGGCATGTGGCCTGGCATTTGAGAGACCCACACCCTGTATCTGAAGAGTTGGATTTGCTTTTCATCTCTGGCTCCCGACTCCAGCTTCCTGCTAATGTAGACCCTGGAAGACAGCAAGTCATTGGCTCCCTGCTGTCCACATGGAAGACTTGGAATGAGTTCCCAGCTACCAGCTCTCATCTTGGTCCAGCCCTCAGTGATCTTTTGCAAAGTGAGCCAGCAGATGGGAGCCCAATGTCTTAGTCATTCTCTGCATTTTCTGCATTTTAACAAATAAGTTATGAAAAAGCACTGTTTTTGAGCACTCATCCAAATTCCCTGATTCAGTGGAGAATAAATCTTCAGTTAGAAAGACAGAGTCTAGTACCAAGCACATGTTAATATATATTCTTTAAACCAAAGAACCTCTAGCAAGTGCTAAACTGATTCACAGCAGGCAATAACGGTTTCCACTGGGGAAGCCTCTACCTTGTGTACATTAGGGGTTTTAAAGAAGTGTTTATTGACATTCCATTCTTTGTGTAGTGAGCAGCACCTCAGCACTGTAAGGTACATGGAGGAGCTTCTTGGGAAGGAAGAAGTTTATTGTGTTCTACAGATTGCAGGTTCCTGGTGCAGGGTCAGGCAGCCACATTGGACTGCTGGCTGGTCTGGCCATGGGGAAGCCGGTGCAAAGGAACAACCACACAGCAAGAGCCAGGATTCATAGAGAAGCTGGGGCAGGCCTGGCTCACCCAGTCAACCTTCTGAAGAGCTGCCTAAGGGAAAGCCCCGTGACCTAGCAACCTCCTGCCAACCCTGCTTCCTAGACACAATAGGAGGTTGCGTCTCCATCCTGGTCCATCAACAATTGAGTTTAGATGTGAACAGCAGCTTGGGTTCAGGGAACCAAACCCTGCTCCCTCAGTCATTTACACCGTTATACAAAATCCAGGTGACATAGAAAGCAGATTGTGCTCTACTGAAGTTTCATGCAACAGCCTCTTTGCAGACCTAGAAAGTCCAGCTGGCACCTTTGGGGATGCAGTACCCTTATTTTGTCTTGGTCTTCTGTTTCAGGAAACAGTGTGGATTTTTTCACCATCAATGCCCTACTAGGCATCATCACCGTAGCCCAGAAACTCGACCAGACAAGTCGTGCCCGGCACACTCTGACAGTGAAGGCTGAGGATCAAGGCACCCCAAGGCGGCATGCCCTGGCGACAGTGATCATTCATGTGCACCCCTCTGACAGCAGTGCCCCCATCTTTTCCAAAGTGGAATACTTCATAGAGGTCCCAGAGTCCATCCCCATTGGTTCTCCAATCCTCCTCATCTCTGCTACAAGCTCCTCTGAAGTCACTTATGAGCTAAGGGAGGGAAACAAAGATGATGTGTTCTCCATAAACTCATATTCAGGCCTCATTTCCACCCAGAAGATCTTGGACCATGAGAAAATCTCTTCCTACCAGCTGAAAATCCGCGCCAGCAACATGGCGGGTGCGTTTTCTGATGTCATGGTACTTATTTACATAATAGATGAAAATGATAACACTCCCATGTTCTCAAAGTCAACTTTTGTGGGCCACATCAGTGAAGCTGCCCCATTACACAGCATGGTCATGGATGAAGAAAACAACCCCTTTGTGATTCATGCTTCTGACAGGGACAAGGAAGCCAACTCCTTGTTGGTCTATAAAATTTTGGAGCCAGAGGCTCTGAAGTTTTTCAGAATTGATCCCAGCATGGGAACCCTGACCATTGTATCAGAGATGGATTATGAGAGCATGCCTTCCTTCCAATTCAGTGTCTATGTCCACGACCAAGGGAGCCGCATTTTATTTGCGCCCAAGCCTGCCAAAGTCATCATTAATGTCACAGACGTGAACGACTCTCTTCCCAAGTTCTCAGAACAGATCTATGAAGTGGCTATCGTGGGACCTGTCCATCCAGGTATGGAGCTCCTGACAGTGCAGGCCAGGGATGACGATTCTGAAGTCAGTTACAGCATCAAAACTGGCAATGCTGATGAAGCTGTTGCCATCCATCCCATCACTGGCCAAATCTCTGTGCTGAATCCTGCCCTCCTGGGACTCTCTCGGAAGCTCACTGTCAGGGCTTCAGATGGCCTCTATCAAGATACTGCTGTGGTAAAAATTGCTTTGACCCAAGTTGTTGACACAAGCTTACAGTTTGACCAGGATGTTTATAAGGCAACAGTGCAGGAAAATTTACAAGACAGAAAGGCACTGGTAATTCTTGGTGTCCGGGGTAATCATTTGAATGACACCCTCTCCTACTTCCTCTTGAATGGCACAGATATGTTTCGTATGGTCAAGTCAGCAGGTGTACTGCAGACGAGAGGCGTGGCATTCGACCGAGAGCAGCAGGACACTCACGAGGTGGTGGTGGAAGTGAGGGACAACAGGACTCCTCAGCGGGTGGCTCAGGCTCTCGTCAGAGTCTCTGTTGAGGATGTCAATGACAATTCCCCCAGGTTTAAGCATCTGCCTTATTACACAATCATCCAAGACGGCACAGAGCCAGGGGATGTCCTCTTTCAGGTCTCTGCCACTGATGAGGACTTGGGACCAAACGGGATAGTCACATATGCGTTTGCAGAAGATTACATGTATTTCCGAATTGACCCTTATCTGGGGGACATATCGCTCAAGAAACCTTTTGATTATCAAGCTTTAAATAAGTATCACCTTAAAGTTATTGCTCGGGATGGAGGGATTCCATCACTCCAGACAGAGGAGAGGGTGCTTGTCACTGTGAGAAATAAATCCAACCCACTCTTTCAGAGTCCTTACTACAAAGTCAGAGTGCCTGAGAATATCACGCTCTATACTCCGATTCTGCACACTCAGGCCCGGAGTCCAGAGGGACTCCGGCTCATCTATAACATTGTGGAGGAGGAGCCACTGATGCTTTTCACCACCGACTTTAAAACTGGCGTCCTAACAGTGACAGGGCCTCTGGACTATGAGTCGAAGACCAAACATGTGTTCACGGTCAGAGCCACAGACACAGCTCTGGGGTCATTTTCGGAAGCCACAGTGGAAGTCCTAGTAGAGGACATCAATGATAATGCTCCCACTTTCTCCCAGTTGGTCTATACCACTTCGGTCTCTGAGGGCTTGCCTGCTCAGACCCCCGTGATCCAACTGTTGGCTTCTGACCAAGACTCGGGGCAGAACCAGGATGTCTCCTATCACATCGTGGAGGATGGCTCAGATGTTTCCAAATTCTTCCAGATCAACGGTAGCACAGGGGAGCTGTCCACAGTCCGAGAACTGGATTATGAAGCGCAACAACACTTTCATGTGAAGGTCAGGGCCATGGACAGAGGAGATCCTCCACTTACTGGTGAAACCCTTGTGGTTGTCAATGTGTCTGACGTTAATGACAACCCCCCAGAGTTCAGACAACCTCAGTATGAAGCCAATGTCAGTGAGCTAGCAACCTGTGGACACTTGGTTCTTAAAGTGCAAGCTCTTGACCCTGACAGCCAGGACACTTCCAATCTGGAATACCTGATTCTTTCTGGCAATCAGGACCGGCACTTCACCATCAACAGCTCATCAGGCATAATTTCTATGTTCAACCTTTGCAAAAAGCAACTGGATTCATTCTACAATTTGAGGGTAGGTGCTTCTGATGGGGTCTTCCGAGCAACTGTGCCTGTCTACATTAACACCACGAATGCCAACAAGTACAGCCCCGAGTTCCAGCAGCATGTTTATGAGGCAGAATTAGCAGAGAATGCAAAGGTGGGAACCAAGGTGATAGAGTTGTTGGCTATAGACAAAGACAGTGGGCCCTATGGCACTGTTGATTATACTATCATCAATAAACTAGCAGGGGAGAAGTTCTCCATTAACCCCACTGGCCAGATTGCCACTCTGCAAAAACTGGATCGAGAAAATTCAACAGAAAGAGTCATTGCTATCAAGGTCATGGCTCGGGATGGAGGAGGAAGAGTGGCCTTCTGCACCGTAAAGATCATCCTCACAGATGAAAATGACAATGCCCCCCAGTTCAAAGCATCTGGATACACTGTGTCCATCCCATCCAATGTCAGCAAAGACTCCCCAGTCATCCAGGTGCTGGCTTATGATGCAGATGAAGGTC
The DNA here is from genome assembly GCF_030435755.1 of Ochotona princeps. Classification (NCBI taxonomy): domain Eukaryota; kingdom Metazoa; phylum Chordata; class Mammalia; order Lagomorpha; family Ochotonidae; genus Ochotona; species Ochotona princeps. The sequence goes on from NC_080850.1 coordinate 22,312,026, forward strand.
GGAACGCAGACGTCACATACTCTGTGGACTCAATGGAGGACTTGGCAGAAGAAATCATTGAGGTCAACCCAATAACTGGTGTGGTCAAGGTGAAGGAGAGCCTGGTAGGATTGGAAAACCAGGCCTTTGACTTCAAAATCAAAGCCCAAGATGGGGGCCCTCCTCACTGGGACTCTCACGTGCCAGTGAGACTTCAGGTTGTTCCCAATGAAGTAGCTTTGCCTAAATTTTCTGAACCTCTCTACTCTTTCTCGGCCTCTGAAGACCTTCCAGAGGGGTCTGAAATTGGATTTGTTAAAGCTGTGGCAGCTCAAGATCCCATCATCTACAGTCTAGTGCAGGGCACCACGCCGGAGAGCAACAAGGATGGCGTCTTCTCCTTGGACCAAGACACAGGGGTCCTAAAGGTGAAGAAGGCCTTGGACCATGAGTCCACCAAATGGTACCAGATTGATCTGATGGCCCATTGCCCCCACGAGGACACAGACTTGGTGTCTTTGGTCTCTGTCAACATCCAAGTAAAAGATGTCAATGACAATAGACCTGTCTTTGAGGCTGATCCATACAAAGCTTTCCTCACAGAGAATATGCCAGGGGGAACCACAGTCATCCAAGTGACAGCCAATGACCAGGACACTGGGAATGATGGCCGGGTGAGCTACAGGCTGTCATCAGATGCTGGCAACAATATCCATGAGCTTTTTGCCATTGATAGTGAAACTGGATGGATTACCACACTCCAGGAACTTGACTGTGAAACCCGCCAGAACTACCAGTTTCATGTGGTGGCCTATGACCATGGACAGACCATTCAGCTATCTTCTCAGGCACTGGTAGAGGTTTCAGTTACAGATGAGAATGACAATGCTCCCCGATTCGCTGCAACAGACTACAGAGGCTCTGTGGTAGAGAACAGTGAGCCTGGGGAACTTGTGGTCACTTTGAAGACCTTGGATGCGGACATCTCTGAGAAGAACAGGCAGGTCACCTGCTATATCACAGGTAAAGATACCTGTCAGATTAGAGGTATCAGGCTGAAAATGACCAGTATAAAGTTCCCAACAACATAGATCTAAGTCCTGGCCTTTCCTTAATGTTCAGTGTCTCCGTTGTTCCATTATACATTGAATGTGCCTGTTTAGACCTAAGTGGAGAAAGCTCTGAGAACTTCCTATGAATTATTTTGGGTGGGATAGATGGAAGAGAGAGGTATCACTCCCAAATGTTGTCTGTTGTCTCCTGGAAGATACAGGAGGCACCAACTGTTGTGTGATCCATAAAAATACTGTCAGCTGATTTTATAGAGTAAGCATCCTACCCGGGGCAGGCTGTAGATGCAGAATGTTTTTTAGTTAACCACACCACCCTCACAGTATAATCACTGAGTGTTGGAGTGACAGCACTTCCTTAGATACGATTCCAGCTGGTTCCTCATATTTAACATGTGGGAAAACCGAGTTCAGGTTAGGGAGAGAAGTTCAACCAAGATCACACTCTGAGCTTGTGAATGGGCCAGGATTAAAACCATACCTGTTGACCTGCTTCTCTGAAGCAAGCATCTATTGCAAAACTAACACTACCCCGCTTCTTAGCTAACAGATAAGTCAGCCAATCGCTGGTCACAAGGAGCTTCTTCCCATTCAATGTCCTTTCCTTCCCACTCCCTGGAACCCATGCCATCCCAGTCCCATTAGCATGGCTTCTTCTGCCATCATAGCTGTCCAGCAGAGAATTAAGCTTCATGTCTCAATCAAGAATCACAGACTCCTGGAGACAGACAGGATCAGAGCTGTCTGAAACAGAGCTGTAGAAAAATAACCCTATCTTCTAACATCACAAAAGTCTTAAAAACCTAATAATTGAATAACAAGTGTCAATGTACAATTAAGTTTTAGATCAGCTTGACTTTGGAACTCTGGGTTCTTGGAAACCCTTATTGATAAAATCCATCTCCCCACATGCTTGCTTGTGATTGATGTCAAGGAAAGATGACTTATAATCACGCAAATTATTCCTATAGCTTCTACACTTAATCTTAGCTACAAAATAAAACCCTCAACAGTATTGGTGCTGTTCATCCTTCCTAACCCTGCACTGCTGCAGTTACAGATACCAGACATTTGGTGTACAGAATTGAGCTTTCTTTCCTTTTAACTTCTCCCAGTGCCTACCCAGACACAAATAGGAAAGAAACTTGCTCCGCAACATTGTATTTGGGAGTCCTGCAGCTCAGAGACATTTCTGTAACAAGTTCTGTAAACAGGGGTCCCCAGGAAAGGAAGGACATTGCTGCATTCCGCAGCAATCCCAGAGGAATACCTGTCAGCGAGGCAGCTGCCCGTGAAAGCCTGGTTCAGGTCTGTTTTTTGGCCTCTGAAAGCTCTACCCTGTCTCTTAGAGGGAGATCCTCTGGGCCAGTTTGGCATCAGTCAAGTTGGGGATGAGTGGAGAATTTCTTCGAGGAAGATCCTGGACCGTGAGCACATGGCCAAGTACTTGCTCAGGATCACAGCATCTGATGGCAAATTCCAGACTTCCGTCCCAGTGGAGGTTTTTGTCCTGGACATCAATGACAACAGTCCCCAGTGTTCCCAGGTGAGAGAAGTGGAGATAAGCAAGGTAGCATGAGGGGCAGGAGAAAGGAGGACCCAGGGTGCTATCTTTGAAGCTGTCCAATCTTTGACCTTGTTTGCCCTTGCTGGCCATGGAACAAGGATAATTGTAAGCAATTGCTTGGCACCTCAGAGGGATACACCGAATTCTTCGGCAATCACAGTCCACACCTTCTCTTCCCCTACACTTTCTAACAAATGTCCACTTTTCTGTAAAACATATCTGGAAATAAAGTAACATATGCATTCCCCAAACACACTGCTATGTCCAATGGGCAAACCTCCTACACCACTGAGCTTGTTAGCAGGGCTCTCAATTATCACACACAGCCACAGAGACTTGCCTCTGGAGATGCCCCTACCCCCACGCCCACATATACATGTCCTCGCATGTGCTTGGCCGATACAGGAGGATACAGATACCTTCCTTCAGGCTACACACACAGACATGCACACAGGGCAGTAACATTCAGTTAAAGGGGTGTTTTCCTAAGGACCTTGTGATTCAGCCCTAAACTCATGATGATAAATGCTGAGAAGAGGTATGTGTGCGTGCACACGCTTGTAAGTGCTTATCAGGAGAGGAACTGTGCCCTTAGAGGTATAGTTCAACAATTAATTGTCAGAGTTTTGCTTTTAAACATTTTTAAAAACACAACAGCTAATTTTTAACCTTGGGGTGGCATGCGTTACAGATGCAGATGAAGTTAAGCTACTGACAATTTTATAACCTCAATTCAAACGTATGTATAATGAGGTCATGTTTATACATACACATGTACAAAGGATCATCTTGACACTTTATACAAGGCAATATATGCCTACATCCATTGTAAGCCTATATCTACTACCTACCACACTCACCCATATACACCCCACACACATGTAAATATGCATATATAAATCAGACATGCTTACAGATGCACTCACATGCATCAGCTTATTTGCTTACAAATACATGGTTTGCAACACACATGCATATGTGCATATCCTATCACTTTTTCTTCTCTGTCTCTCCTCCAGTCACAAAGAGCATCGTAGGAAGAGAAAACCCAGGTTATCTGTGCGCATAGACAATGGCCATTCTGGGGGATCTCAGAAGTGCTGCAGTTTGCCTTCTTCCCTTTTCCCCTCAGCCATCCTTACAACACTGGCAGCAGTAGGACCAGGCCCACTCTGGCCTTCCCAAGGATGGTCCCCAGCATAATTAGATTAAGGAGGAAAAAGTCTGGGGAACCATTTGCACACAGTCCACCTGAGCATGCAGCTTCCACCCAGAGCATGCGTGGGGCCCATGCTTGCCCTGGCCCTACGGTGGGTGGAGACCCAGGATGCTGAGAAACAACTCAGAGAAATCCAATGAGGAAATACGGTGTCATGGCCTCTGATCTTTCCCCTGTGTTATACTTTCAACATGCAATGACGGGGTCACATGGGTCCAAGGGGTTCTGTCCTGGGGGTGTGGCCCGGGAGGTGGGTCTGATACCACAACCTTGCCACAAGAGCAAGGAATCAGCCAACACAGCCAGGAGCAGACTGACCTGGCACTTGGGGAAGGCCTGTGTCAGGCCCAGCACACTGAGCACACCCAGAAGCTTCTAAGGGCCCCAGTGCACACCTTGTTAGAACCCTTCTATGGGCTCTTGGAGGGGGTGGAACTTCTTACATCAATTTCAGTCTTTTCTGGCTTTGAATACTTCTTCCTACTTTCCATTGCCATTTTTCTTGCATTCTTCTTTTTAATGTACTTCCTCTGTTTTCCTCCATCCTCTGCTTCTCTGCGTGTCCTCTAATTGCCCTCTTAGTCTCTCTCCCTGCCATGTGTCCTTTGTGAAACTATGTGTAGCTCCGTGATTAAGTCTCCCTCTTCTTGGCTTACCCACCTCCAGCTTGTCTACACTGGCAAAGTCCAGGAAGATGTGCCCCCGGGGCACTTCATTTTGAAAGTGTCTGCCACAGACATGGACACGGACACCAATGCTCAGATCACGTATTCTCTGCATGGTCCGGGGGCACATGAGTTCAAGATGGATCCACATACAGGTGAGTTTTCAGGCAGGTGAGCTGCAGGATCAGGCCAGCCACTGGTTTACTGAATGCCAAGTGCCCAACATCACACCATGCTCTTTGAAAAAGCAGAAATACATCTATCCCTTCATCCTCCATCATGGAGCCATCCAACAGCACACAAACACTAAGTAAACATATACTGGCACTACTCGGATACTGAGGACATAATCCATAGACAGCCAAGACAAGACCAGGTCTTTACAATCTAGGGGGGAAGGTTGAATGGTTTGAACTATGCTAAGAAGAAACATAATGCACCAAGGAGATATGTGGCAGATGTACTTGACTGAGGCTTGTGAGTGAGGTTAAGTAAAATTTGTCTCATAGAATGTATGGACTCAAGCCATAGGCTCAGAGGTCATAGGGAAGGGCAATCAAGACAGAAGGAGAACTTGTACCAGGGTCCAGTTTTGGGGGGAAGTAGGCACATCTGAATACCAGAAACAATGGCCTAGAGAAAGGGGAGACAGGGCAAAGGTGAGGGCCTCGGGAAAGGCAAGGCCAAATCGCTCCTTCCACACATGGGGGGCATTAGGCAGATGAGTGTCATGGTCAAGGATGTGATCAAGACACCTGTGTTGCAAACTGGATGGCAATCTTGTGGGATTGGTACAAGGAGCATGCATGGTGGAGTACCCAGGCGTGGCACCCAAGCACAGCTCCTCACAATGGTTGCCATCGTCGGTCTTGTTACTCAGAGGTCAATTAGAGAGACCATGCACACAGGAGAGGTGGGTGGGGCTGAGAGTCAGCCGAGGGAACAGTGTAAGGGTGTTTACATTGGAAGAGCAGTTCACCCAGGTGGGATTCCTGTCCCATTGACAGAAGGGAGGGTGTAGGGATGGGCAACCCAGGTCACAAGGGCCAGCTGCCAACACTTGGCTTGGAGCTCAAAGGATGACCCGAAATTCCCGAGCAGGGAGGTGACAGGGGTGTCTGGTTAACAGGGGACAATGTCACCCTTTCTCACACCAGCCTAGATGTGCAAGGTGACTGGGGCGGATCACCTTATCTCTCTGCTACTGTTTGCTCAGCTGTAGGAACGATCAGTGAAGACTTCAAAAGAAACAAAACACAACTGGGCAGGTTTTGAACATGGAACAAATACACAATCATTGTATAAAATTCAAATAATGTAGGTAGGTGTGTGTTAGATAGAAACTGGAGCAGCCACATAACAAAACCCTCCCCCAAAGATAAGGGTTCCAAGTGTACATCCTATCAGATTGTCTTTTCATGTGATTCATAAAACCAGAATATTATTTTTTACTTTTTCCTTCACTCAGTAATACTATCTTGGAGGTGACGGAGGCAGTGCATCCTACTTCAAGCTTGGTTGCATAACACTTTACTATGTAGCAAAATCATAAATATTCATAACCATGGCCTTTTTGGGAAGATGATTTAAATATGTTGTTATAAATGCTATAGAGAAAAAAATAAATGCTGCAGAGAATATCTTTCACACATGTTTGTATTTTGGGGTCATTATTCCATAGCAGTTATGTATACATGTATATGTGTGTTTCTATTTCAAGAGTGAAATTATGGGCCAAAGGACAAACATTTCTTATATGTTGTTAAAACTGAATTAATGGGCCTTGTAAACTGTTGTATGTATAGCTTTTTGAGTATTGTAAATTGATGATGGTGGTCATGGAGCATGTTTGGGAGAATTAGGGAGGTGGGTGAGTGGGAAAGGGGACAGGCAGGTCCTCCTCCCTGACTGTGTGTACGTGGTATTGGATCCTTTCCACCGTGACTAAATTCTATGTGGCTACAGTAGTCCTCTGCAGATACTGAGGGCATTTATTCAGGTTATGTGCCTCAGAGAAAGCTCAGTTTCTGCCTTTTTTTTTTTTTTTTTTTTTTTTTTTTTTGGCCAGGGGAGCTGAGCACACTCACAGGCTTGGACCGAGAGAGGAAGGAGCTGTACAACCTTGTAACCAAGGCAACAGATGGAGGCGGCCGTTCATGCCAGGCAGACATCACCCTGCAGGTGGAGGATGTGAATGACAATGCCCCACGGTTCTTTCCAAGCCACTGCTCCGTGGCCGTCTTTGACAACACCACAGTGAAGACCCCGGTGGCTGTTGTATTTGCCCGGGATCCTGACCAAGGTGAGTCTGAGAAGGACTGGAGGCTTCTGCACCTGTTCTGCCACGAGCTCCCTGGGTGGCCTAGGGCAAATGTTAGGCCCAGGACGGAAGCTGCTGGTTCAGTTTGTCAACACTTGAACGTGGAAAATGTCTACAAGCTGCATACCTGAATACTAGGCGACAGATTTTAGCGATGCTTTGAGGCAGAACCTGAGCGCTTCAGCCTCGTGTTTCTTCCTCACTTCTTAAAGCCAGAGAACTTTCAATATTGCTCTTGCTCCCTAAAGGCATTTTTAAAAATATTTTTATTGGAAAGTCAGATATACAGAGAGGAGGAGAGACAGAGAGGAAAATCTTCTGTCCAATGATTCACTCCCCAAGTGAGTGCAATGGCCGCTGCTGTGTCAACCCAGAGCCAGGAGCCAGGAACTTCTTCCAGGTCTTCCACACGGGTTCAGGGTCCCAAGGCCTTGGGTCCATCCCTGACGGCCTTCCCAGGCCACAAGCAGGGAGCTGGATGGGACGTGGAGTTGCCGGGACCAGAACTGGCACCTATATGGGATCTCAATGCATTCAAGGCAAGGACTTTAGCCACTAGGCTACCATGCCGGGCCCCTAAAGTCATTTTTAACACAAACATTTCATCAGAAATACATCCATCTGAAATGTCCAAATCTGATTCATTTGGCACAGACCCCATTAAACCTATTAATTTCTTGGTGAATTTTGTCTACAGTGAAGCTGAAACACTTTCACTATTTTACATTTTAATTTGTGACAGTATTATTGGGATTGTATCCCAAAGTTTGTAAGGGTAGTGGAATTCCTCTGGGAGTATTGATTGCATAGTGTTTCAGTTATAGTTTTCTGCCATGAGGAAATGAATTATAGTCACATTTTCTTGAACCAAATATTGTAATTCCAGGGTATATAACCCCAGAAGGCTCCAGTAATCACATCAACATGATAATGATGATGACAAAAGTGGGATCAAGATACCCTATGACACAGCAGAGTGAATATAAGATTTCTTAGGGAAAGCAAGCTTTTGCGCTTAGTGTTAAGAAGGTGAGAGATTTGGCAAGGTCAGGGAATGGGGAGGTGGGAGGTTGGTTGCAGGATACCAAGGTGAGCAGTGAGTACTAAAGTAGGGTAGCTGGGTCTGGGCATTTTGTGTGTGTTGGAACTGACAGATGCAGGTGGGAAGCCTTGTTTGAGAAGTAGGAATAGTTTGATAGGACAGATGCCAGATATCAGAGCTGGAATGCCCCACCAGCCATCCTCATCTACCCCATAATGGCTACAAGGCCCTGAGGGTATACGATCAGACACTGCTTTCACACTTCTAGGGGAAAAGGTGCTCCTTGCTTCCTGGGTGGCTCTTCCTCAGGGACCTACTCTTATGGACCTTCATCCTGCCCTCTGTACTCGCCAGTCTCCTGGACCCTGTCCAGGACAGCTCTGACACTAGGAGCCTCTAGGTGAAATTGCCCCAAGTCTCTTTAACCACATGGTCCCAGTACCACCTTCCTTCTAGGATGCATCCTCTCCTCTCATGCCAGTTTCCATCATCACTTCAAAGTGGTTACTCTAACCAAATATCCCAGGCCTGACCAGCAGGTCCTTTTTATTTTTTAAAAGATGTTATTTTTATTTTTATTTTTATTTGAAAGAAAGATTTACACATAGGAGAGACAGAAAGATCTTCCATTTGCTTGTTCACTCCCTGGCTGGCCACAACAGCCAGAGCTAAGCCAGTTTGTAGACAGGAGTTTCTTCTGGGTCTCCCGCACAGATGCACGTACCAAGGCTTTAGGTCTTCCTCCATTGCTTTCTCAGGCCACAAGCAGGAAGCTGGATGGAAAGTGGAGCAGCCAGGACATGAACCAGCACCCATATGGGGTCCTTGCATTTGAAGGGAGAGGATTAGCCAATTGAGCCATTGTGTGGGGCCCCAGCATCTTCTTTCTCTGGAAAAACCATGGACTCCCCATAAACATACGCAAATGAGGGAGCTGCATGGAATGTGCATTCTGTAGGTTATTCCTGCCACCTCCTCACCACAGGAATGTGTGTCCCCGTGTGTGAGAGATCCCGAGGCACGGCATCTACGCTCATCTGACTGATGGGGTGGGGGAGCAGCTCACAGCTGATCATTAAATGTGGTTATTTTTCATGCACTGTGGCTCTTCTGCAAGCCAGCTGCTTCATCTGGCACCTAGCCCAAGAAAACAGAATCTGAGTCAAGTGGGAGAGACACAGGGCATGGTGATTTATTGACAACTTTCCATGCGCTGTTACTCTAACTTTTTATGAAAACCTAATTGTGCACTCCAAGGAGGTTGCAATAACAGTGCTGAAGTGCAGGCCTCACCCAGCTTCCCCAGGGTCCACACCTTTCAGTAATTGGACTGCAACCTCATTTGGCCTTCACCAGTTTTGTTGGACTCCTGTTATAGCACGAGTTTGAATGCAGTTCAATGCTACATGATTCCACCTGCAGATTCGTGTAACCAGCATCCCAATCAAGATATACAAGTATTCTAGGACAACTAGCACCCTGTGGGATAGGAGTCTGTTAGCTCGGTCTATTTTTATCTCCAAATAGACAAGGGCGCCTAATCGCCACAGACCATGGTCACACAGCCTGACAGGTTTGAAGATCGGACTGCCTGCCACAGGACTTGGGTCTTCAACACATTAAGTCTGGATCCAGAGCTCCTGTATGTCCAATTTTCGCTCCCGCTATACTGCCAGGTTCCTGATGCTGCCCCGAGTGAAAACCGCTCCCTTTTCTCCCCAACAGGCATCAACGCCCAGGTGGTTTACTCCTTGACCGACTCTGCGGAAGGCCACTTTTCCATCGACGCCACCACGGGTGTGATCCGCCTAGAGAAGCCGCTGAGGGCCAGGCCCCAGGCGGCACTGGAGCTAACAGTACGTGCCTCGGACCTGGGCACCCCTATCCCGCTCTCCACGCTGGGCACTGTCACAGTCTCCGTGGTGGGTCTTGAGGACTACCTGCCCGTGTTCCTGAGCCCTGAGCATGGCATACGGGTACGGGAGGATACGCCGCTGGGCACCGAGGTGCTGCACCTGGCCCCGCTCACTCGTCCTGGCTCTGAGAAGAGCGGCTACAGTGTGGTCAGCGGCAATGAGCAGGGGAGCTTCCGCCTGGACACACGTACAGGTAAGCGACGCATGATCGTCCTGGGGAACCGTAATCCTCACCCACGAGGGTGTTTCAGAAAGCTTGTGGAGAAAAGGAATTAGAAGATGAGGGGATAAGTCAAAGAGGGCAGTTAAGGCGGTGATGGGTAAAGCCCTATCTCCAAGCCCTGGGCCTTCTGCGCTGTGACTCCACCTGCTCATCGTTCCTGGTCATCTCGCTTCTCCAGGGATCCTGTATGTCAACCGGAGCCTGGATTTTGAAACGAGCCCCAAGTACTTCCTTTCCATCGAGTGCAGCCGCAAGGGCTCTTCTGCCCTCAGTGACACGATCACTGTGGTGGTCAATGTGACTGATATCAACGAACACCGGCCCAGATTCCCTCAGGAGCTCTATGGCCTGAAGGTCTTGGAGAACGCAATGGTGGGGGACGTGGTCTTCACGGTAAGGACACTCCATATTGCTTTTTAGGGTAGAGTCTGGGGGGTACCCAGACTCTAGTTACCCATGGCTTGCTTCATCGGATGCACTGCAGGCTTGGCTGTGACACACAGCTGCCCAGCTGTCTCAGAGCCATCTGGTAAAACCAATTCTGAATGAATGGACATGGGACAGGCAAACCCTGGTGACAGGGTAAGGAGGAGACAGACCTCAGTAGTCTCCCAGAGGCTCCAAAATCCGGGATGAGGGGAGTGGGACAATACCTCTTTGCACTTGAGCATGAAGTTGCTGCTTCCTGTGTGCCCATACCCACAGTTCTCTATGAGCCCTCTTTATCCTCCAGCCATGCAGGCATGTGTCTTTCCCACTTGGTACCTTCTGGGGTTTTGCATCTTCAGGGTCCCACTGTTTGTCCTGCTTGAAAGGCATCTCATCCCACAACCCCTCCTAACCCCTGTGAACTTCAAATCCTTGTCCACCCTCTCCCCCATGGAATGTGTCACTACTCTCTGTGATCTCATCACACTGTGTCCTGGATTACAGTCACCCGCACCAGACATTCAACTTCCTGCAGGCATATTCATTTTGGCATATTCATTCATCCCCACAAGACAGGTCCCAGCAGCCCATCAGGATGAATGAGTGAATGAACCATGGCATGCTAAAGTCCATGCTAGGATGTCAGTGAAGATACTCCATTGGCAGGAGTGGCTGTGGACCAGAAACTGCCAGACCAGCAGCAGCCACTGGGTCAGGCTCACACGGCTTGCCTGCACTCCAGACTCAGGATTTTCTCTTCAAGTCCCTTTTGACCCTCCATTTGCAACTATGTTTCTCCACTTGCAGGTGACAGCGACGGATGCAGATGGACCCCTAAATAGTGCCATTACGTATAGTCTCGTGGAAGGGGACCAGCTTGGGCACTTCACCATCCATCCCAAGAAGGGGGAACTACAGGTGGCAAGAGCCCTGGATTGGGAACAGGTGAATCTTGGAGGGAGGGGGCCCAACCTGAGCTCATCCCAGCAGAAACATAGTCATGCTGCAAGCCCAGAAGGTGAACTGCCACTCTGCCTGACACTTCTCCAGGGTTGCCTGGAGCATCTCCCACTTGTTCCTTGTCTGGAGTCTCCGTGGACGGTGAGGTCAGGGACAAGGAGAAGGACTTGTCACTTGAATAATGTCTAGCTTTCTCTGAGGAGCTCAGATCACTTCTCCCAGTGGCCAGGGGTCATAGTCCATGACAGTAGCAGTGACTATTCACTGGGTGCCTGTTCTTGCCAGCCGGGTTGCTAAGCGCTTTGCATGCATTATGCCATTTAATCCTCAAAGTAAGCTGAGGAAGTGGGTGCAGATGAGCATAGTCACCCCTCCCCCTGTCTCATAGCTGGCAAATGGTAGAACATGAAACTGCATTTATTTCTGCCTCACTTCAGCATCTGAACTCCAAAATGCTAGCTAAGCGCTTTGCATGCATTATGCCATTTAATCCTCAAAGTAAGCTGAGGAAGTGGGTGCAGATGAGCATAGTCACCCCTCCCCCTGTCTCATAGCTGGCAAATGGTAGAACATGAAACTGCATTTATTTCTGCCTCACTTCAGCATCTGAACTCCAAAATGCTAGGCTTGGTCAGTTGCGGTGGGCATAGAACAATGTCTTCAAGCTTACATTTCTGAAGACCTTTGCCATGAGTCAGCGGGGCCTCATTGCTAACTCTCCACTGGGCATTTTATAACAGACCCCTAGCTATTCCCTGAAGCTCCGAGCCACAGACAGTGGGCAGCCCCCTCTGCATGAGGACACAGACGTCGCTATCCAAGTGGTTGATGTCAATGACAACCCGCCAAGATTCTTCCAGCTCAACTACAGCACCACCATCCAGGTGAGCTCAAGGCCCTCTGTTTCCCTCCAAGGGGGAGGCACTCTTCAGTGACTTCAGTCCCCCACCCACCAAACAAGGCCTATCACCTTGCTGCCCTAAGGATAACCACACTGATGAAGGGGAATGGACTGTGGGATTAGAAACCCTCAGGCCCTGGTAAGTACTGTCACATCCATTAGCTTCGCTGAGGTTCAGAATAGCCATATATAGTAGGGGGTGCCCGCTGTACAGATTTAAGAACTGAAGGTACAGAAATGGACCACAACTAGAATGTGGAAACCTTGGGAATCTAAATACAGGAGATTGTACAGATCCCAGGTAATTGCCACCAGGTCAATGGTTTGCAAATACGATTTGGAGGAGCCATAAATCTCTGTGTGGGGATTGGCAGGCCCTAGAAGGGAAGGGTGCTGGTAAGATGGGCAAGGCCAATGTACATCACCCAGGCTTGTTCCACTTTTGTATGTTTTATACATTCTGGATATTAGAATGGTTTGGCAAAAAAAGATTAGCTGACTAAAAATTCATTAAGTCATAAGGCTTTCTTACATCACCTAATAAGACAGCATATAAAAATTACATTCTGGCATACATTATTTCAGTAGGAAAGTAATAGCATGGCATTTGCTCAACATCTGTGAAATTCCCTCACCTTCTCCCTCTTAGTTTCAAATTGGCTGCTGCAGACCCAGCACCATAGCCTCTTGCCTTCCAAGGTACATTGGAAGGACTCTTCTTGGAAAGAATCTATTTATCCAAGAAGACTTTAGAAGCTTCTCTGGTAGTCCTCTCCAGTGGTCCTAACTGGGTTATGTAGTCAGCCTTAAACCAAGACCTGGCACAAGATGTCATATTATATGACTACAACCAGCTACAGTCCATCTCCTCTTAGGAGGAGTTTCTCTGAACACAGCCACTCATTCCTAAAGAATGCAACATTCTATGAAAAGGAATGTCTGTTGGGTAGGCAGCCATCGGTTTCCACCCATAAAATTCTGTTTGTAGGCGAGATTGTGATGCTAGAAGGACAGTTAACAACCATTGTGTTGTAACATATTGAATTCCCCCTGTAATATAATAAAAGTTGGACTGACAGAGGCCAATTATTCATAGTTGAATTCCTAATCATTTTTTAAATTTGCCCATCTTGTAATGATCTTCTAAGCAAGCACAGTTTATATGGGTGTTCACCAATTCTGAAAAAAAAAATCACAAAAATCTCATGTACCTGAGGTCTTCATGATTTTCTATACATGGTTCAGCAAGTGACTTTTGAGCAAAGCACCTCTGCAGAATAGAGGATTGGATCTTTCATCTCCAATATTTCTTCCAGCCCCAATGGTCTTTGTGTCTAAGACTCTGCATTGCCCGTGGGGAGCTGCTGGCCTAGGCTGAGGAGTTGGCGGCTGACTCCGAAGCAGGTGGTATGAAGGAATGGGAGCTGGAGATTCAGGCACAGCCTGGGAGCAGCGAGAGCACTGCAGATTTATCCCAAGCAAGGAATCCATAGTGATGCAAGAACCAACACTGAGACTTGCTTTGCACTTCCGTTCCCATCTCTCTGTTGGCAGGAGAACTCCCCCATTGGCAGCAAAGTCTTGGAACTGATCCTGAGCGACCCAGACTCTCCACAGAATGGCCCCCCATATTCCTTCCAAATCACCAAGGGGAATACTGGCTCTGCTTTCCGAGTGACGCCAGATGGCTGGCTGGTGACCACCATGGGCCTGAGCAGGAGGCTCCAGGAATGGTACCAGCTGCACATTGAGGTGAGAGCTGTTTTGGCCTCTGCAGGTAGCCATGGGGATGGTCACTGTGCTGGGCAAAGCACAAACAGCGCTTCCAGACTTAGGAGAAAGTGGACAGAGCCTTTATACCATGTCAGACATGGGCTGGGTGCTTCATGGGCAACACTGCAGGAAAGCCTCACATAAAGCAGGTACTGGACAGACACCACTGTACAGAGGAGACACAGGCATACAGGCTAAGCAGAACTCAGTAAGGGGCACAGAGAAGTTGCTTCAAACTCAAGCACTCTGACCTCAGAATCCAAACTCTGAGGTGCCAAACACCCTCACTCCGGTTCTGACCTCTTGAGTTTTAATTGGATAAAAGTGAAAAATGGCCTGAAATGGAGTTGAGGATGTCAGTGCTCATGAGCCACAGAGGGGCTGAGGTTGAAGCTGGAGGATGGGCTGAATGAGCTGTGGGAGCTTCCCTACTTGCAAGACTGAGTCATAGACCCTGTCTTAACCCACTCAGGATGCACTAGAATGCCATAGGCTGGGTGGCTAAAGGACACTCACTTATCTCCTACAGTTCAGGAAGCCACAAGTGCAAAAGCAGAGTCCAGCATGGCTGGGTTCTCATGAGGCCTCTCCAGGTTATAGATCACTGCCATCTCGTACGCTCCCATAGCAGAAAGAGGCCTACTCCGCTGTCTGACCTCTTTCTGTTCTTTGTTTATTGAAGAGGCTGAGATATAGGGAGACGGAGAGAGTGAGCATCCATCCATTCATTAGTTCATTTCCCAATTGCTTAGCAATGGCTGGGACTGGGCCAGGCCAGTGTTAGGTGCTGGGAACACCAACCAGGTTTCCCATGTGGTTGGCAGGGACTCAGTCACTGGGACCATCACTGCTGCTCGCAAGAGCCTGCATTATCAGGAACCTGAAGTCATAAGCAGTGCTAGAGCCAGCCCGGTACTCTAGTATGGGACACAAGCACCTTACTAAACACCCGCCGTACTAGGCTCCTCTTACACAATCATTAATTTGTTCACTGGGGCTCCACACTCATTATCTCCCAGAAGCCCCATTTCCAAGTATTATGCCAGACATTAGATTTATGAATTTTAAGAAGACATAATATTGATGCCATAACATTGATTGGTATAACTAATTAGTGATAATTGATCCACAACTGGTGAAAGTCAAGGCCAACCCTGGCAAACCACAGTGTACAGTCATCCTAATTATAAGTCTTGGCGGGACCTACAGATTCTAATCTAAACGCAAAAAGAGTGGTTAGTTGGCTTCCAATAAGCAAGGGCCCCTGCTTAGGGCTCAGGAGGGCCACTTGTGAAACTTTCGAGAGAAAGTGGCTGAAGGATAGCAATGAGAAATCGTCACATGCCCCGGAGATATTGGTGCCAAGACCTGGATGTGATGGTGAAGACATAGAAGTGGAAGAATTACATGTAAATAGACAGTAGCTGGTAATGCATTGGATGTGGGACAAGAATGAATCAGGGACAATTCTCAAATGACAATGAAGACAGAGTGGTAGTGCCATTTATCAGACAGGGAAGATTGGCATGTTTTGAAGTAAAATGAAACTTTTTCATATTCCCTTCCAGTTGTCTGTGAAATGCTCAAGTCAGTGTCCAGTGGGTCGCTGGGAATAGGAACCAATAGCCCAGAGGTCAGGGCTAACTTGGATAGGGAATCCTTAAAGCCAAGAGCAAGAATACATACAGTAAGAAAGGAGAACTGTTTCCTGACCTCTGTGTTAGGCTCAGATCTAGCTGTGGGCTAGTTGGTGCTTGTTGACTGTCGGCGTTGTCACCCTCTCTCATGTTTGTTCTGCATTTCCACTTCCATTCACTGGGATGCAGCATAGACCAGCAACAAAAACACAGGCATGCATGCTTTGGGCTTCTGCTCAGGACTTAGCAGCAGCCCTATGACCTTGAGTAGGTTTGTTGCCTTCTTTGAGAACTGAGCCTCAGATGGGTAGCAATCTCATCAGAAAGACACACTAAGATAGTATGAATGGTATTACTTTGTGTTGCAGTTCCTGTGAGCTATGTGATTAGAAGAGTAAATCCTACTCCCTCTCCAATTGCATAGACAAAGTGGGGAGAAGGGTGACTTTAAAGAGAATCTTCTCAGGCTGGACAAGAAACCAGGAAAGAAGTCACTGAGAGACCTCTGTGATGCTGGAGGGCAGACAGAGCTAGGAAGTTCAAAAGCAAAGGAAGCCCAGGTGTATGTGACTGGAAAGATATCACATAAGGGAATAAGAACACCCTCCTGCTTCCTCCCCCAAACTGGCATATGGCAGAGCAGCATGTTTGCAAGTAAACTTTTCTGCAAGTGCAACAACAAGTTGGGAGTGGGACAGGGAGACACAGCTGCCCACACACTGGCCTGGTAGGGCCAGACTCAAAGAAGCTTTTCTGCGTGATGCCAGTGTATGTTTCACCCACAGGTATCAGACAGCGGCATCCCGCCCCTCTCATCTTCCACCTTGGTCAGCATCCACGTCACAGAGCAGAGCCAATACCCACCGTCCGCCCTGCCCCTTGAAATCTTCATCACCATCGGCGAGGAGGAGTTCCAGGGAGGCATGGTGGGCAAAATCCATGCCACTGACCAAGACCCACAGGACACACTAACCTATCGGCTGGCAGAAGAGGAGACACTGGGCAGCCGCTTCTCCGTGGGCACTCCCGATGGCAAGATTATTGCCATGCAGGGTCTGCCTCCTGGCCGCTACTCTTTCAACGTCACAGTCAGCGATGGGACCTTCAGCACTGTGGCTGGGGTCCACGTGCATGTGTGGCACATGGGGCGGGAAGTGCAGCAGCCAGCTGTGTGGATGGGCTTCCACCAGCTCACACCAGAGGAGCTGGTGAGCGACCACTGGCGGAACCTGCAGAGGTTCCTCAGCAACAAGCTGGATATCAGGCGAGCCAACATCCACTTGGCCAGCCTACAGCCTGCAGAGGCCGCAGCTGGTGTGGACGTGCTCCTGGTCTTTGAGGGGCATACTGGAACCTTCTACAAGCTGCAGGAGCTGGCAGCCATCATCACGCGCTCAGCCAAGGAGATGGAGCACGCAGTGGGAATTCAGATGAGATCAGCTATGCCCGTGGTGCCCTGCCAGGGACCAAGCTGCCAGGGTCAAGGCTGCCAAGAGACAGTGCACCTGGACCCCGAGGTTGGGCCCACATATAGCACGGCCAGGCTCAGCATCCTCACCCCACGGCACCGCCTTGAGCAGAACTGCTCTTGCAATGGTAAGTAATGGCCTTTCTTTGTGGCCTGCACTGCCAGGCCAACCTGTTTACCTCTCAACATGCAGGAGCCTTGGAGCCTCTGTAGGGTGGTTCAGTGGAAGTTAACTGGGCTAAATGCCACAGACAAGCATTAAGATGGGTAATAGATTCCCTTTAATCTAGTTGTGGAGTAACTGCCAATTCCTGACCACTTGTTAGAACTTTTGAAAGAATACTACAGACAGTTTAACATTGTGGCTGAGTTTAACACAGACCATGGCGTCAGAATATTTGGGTTCAAATACTGGCTGTTGCCTACCAGCCAGGCAACTTAAGAAAAGTCGTAACCACTCTGTACCCTTGGACAAGACTGCTGTACAAATTAAATGAGAATTAAATAGCAAGTGCTTACATATAACAGTGCTCAAAATAATACTTAGCTTCCTCTGCCTCCTGGAGTTGGTTTGGGACATGAACCTTATACAGATGTAAGTCACCTAAGCCATGGCCAGCACACAGTCAGCCAGGGACCCATGGTGGCTGTCACTCACATGGGATCAGCAGTTACTAGCATCCTGCTGTGGGCCAGGCTCTGTGAAAATGGCCTCTAAACTAAGCCTAGTCCCATCTACTGTTGTAACGGAAACACAGAAAGTGTACTGGTTTGCCTCAAAGTGTGTGGCCTCCAGAACACCTGGTTGTGTCTTGTGGGTCCCACTCTCAGACTGGGCAGTTCACTGGCAAGACTCAACGGTGTTGGCATGGAGATCAATGCTTCTGAACAGCTCGGAGCATTGAGGAAGGTGACGCTGCCTTCTGTTTACCATCAGCCCCGGCCAGTCTACCAGGCATGCTTTAGGGAAGCTCAGATCTGTGGGCTTTCCTCAGGGGTCACTGGACAGTGGCTGGGTGGGCTACTCTGAGTGGAGGAGGGGGCTTTTGCTCTATGGCCTGGTGCAGGGCAAGCTGTGGTGGCTAAAGGCATTCTCTGGGTTTCCCGGCATGAGACATTCTAAAATTAAATGTTAACAAAACCTGCCTGCGAGGGCGTTTTAAAATATACCTGCTGCTGGATGTCACCTCCAGAGTCCTTTATTTAGAAGATCTTAATGGGGCTAGGGGAGCCCTGGAACTGGCATTTAGTCTGAAGTAGATGACCCGAGGATTGCACTTTGAGAAAAACTAACTAGGTCATTGATCACCAGAATTGGGGAGGATTTCTGGTTTATTTAACACTTCCATCAAATAGAGTGTGACATGCAGAAGAGTGACTTGTGTACCCTAAGTGTATGCCTCAGTGTGTTCTCATAAACCAGATACGCCTGTGCAACTTCACTCGGATCAGGGGTCAGGATAGTCCCAGTCATTCCAAAGACTCCCTTCAGTCCCTGCACCCTTCAAGGAGTAGTTTTTAGTACAGTGGACTTCCTGGTGCCACCCAGAATGACTGTTGCACTCTCCAAGGGGAGCGCCTGGGGTTCTGCAGTATAAACTACTCTCCAGCCACTCCTGGTACTCAGCCAGGCTTGGGAAATCCTGACCCAGGTCATCTCCAACATCCCATCAACCATGGCCATCACAATGGACTTGGCCGGGTCAGCAAACTTTGAACTTCTGTTGTACTGCAGCTTTTGGAATCCCATGTGCCCCGGGCTTCTAGGTTCCTCCTCCTCCTCGCTTTGGTCCTTGTTCCCTCTCTTCAATTCCTTTTCCCTAGATTCTGAACCCTGGATCATGCATCCTTTTCCCCCATCATTGATGAGCTACACACACTAGGGGCTTGGGGATTTACCAGCTGAACTTGCTTCTGGGGGCAGAGGGAGGCCAGGGCTGAGGAGAGCTGGGCTTGCACATAGCAGGTCCCAAGCAAACACTGCAGAACACGCCGTCTGAGGCTGCTCCACAGGAGTGATCCAGGCTCAGAGATGCTTTGGGAAGCTCAGGTTTAGGCAAAGTCATGGGCTCCTTCCTATGCTACTGTGCATGACAGCTGCTGAAGTGGACTGGGGGCCTAGAACTTCATGGCTATTTCGGCCACACAGTCTTTCACTACCCTGCTGTTTTTTTTCACAGAGTGGCTCTTGGCCTCTCAGCCGCAGTGTATCTGGGACGTGCTTACCCAAAACGTTACACTCTGATACAAGGAGATGACTTGAGGACCCTGAAGCCTCACATGTGTAAACTTCTCTGCAGTTCTACGCCCTTCCTTCCAAGAGAATTAGAAATAACGTAGAAACAAGGCCAGATAAACAATGATGTATACCCATTCGCTGTACATTTCTGGCTTGATTCTTGCCTTCTTTATGGTGTAAGCTCATAGTTCCTGACCCAGACTAGGACCCAAGACAAGGATTCCTCTGCTCAAAGGCAGGCGTGATGCTGTGTAATGCTGGAAAAATTACCCTACCCCACTCCCAGGCTAGTTTCTTGGTGCATACCATGTGAATGGTAAATGCTACCCAAGGACTGAACAAGACAAAGTTAGGCTGCATGAGGAATGCTTTGAGGAGAGGTGACAGTTCTGGTCGTTTCCGCAGGCACTGCTGCAAGTTTCCGTGGACAAAGTTATGTGCGGTACAGACCACCTGAGGCTCAGAATTGGCACATCCATTTCTACCTGAAAACGCTCCAGTCGCAGGCCGTTCTCCTGGTCACCAATGAGACAGCATCGATTTCCCTGAAGGTGAGGCCCTGAGAATCAGACTTCATGGGGAGGGGGAGCTGTGGATGGCTAGGGAGTTCAGGAAGGGGGACATGATACTGAAGAAGCCATTTTTCTGGTGAAAGAATCCCTGCATGGTTTTCAGAGATGCTGAGTGGGACTTGGACCAGGATGTGGGCCTGTCCAGTCCTGGCCTGCCACAGCCACCCTACCTGGAGATGGATGTCCAAGGGGCAGCCAGAGGTAGGGCTGCTGGCTCAGAAGGGAAAGCCACAAAGACAGAGATGGATGTGGCCACCTTGCCCTGGTGCTGTGATCACTTTGCTGGGTCACAGACCAGCATGTTCTCTTGAGGCTGGAGGACTGGTGACTCCTGGGAGTGCTCAAGATAGCAACCCCAACGAGGTTCACCTCCACCCTCTCATGATGGTTAGCTACTGTTCCATTTCTTTCTTCCCAAAACTCTGCTTAGAAGAGTCTCTTTCAACCAGATTTTCAGGTCTTTTAAAACTTGTTAGTTCAGTCCCCAAATGGCTGCAGTGGGCAGGTTGAACCAGGCTGAAGCCAGGAGCCCAGAACTTCACTCCAGGACTCCCAGCTAGGACAGATGGGTGGCAGAGGCCCAGGTGTATTAATAGGGAGCTGCAGTGGAAGCAGAGCAGCCTTGACTTGCACCAGTGCTCCAGTATGGGATGCTATTTCAAGCAACAGTTTAGGCCACTGAGCCACGAGGATTGAGGATCGGTGGAAATGGTTTTTTAACAACAGATTGACAGCATGTTCCAGTAACAGCTCAGAGTTCTGTGGGGCTCCTCCAAAGTGAGAAAGAGAGATGGTCACAGTAGGAGTTGTAATCGGAGAAGTTCCGGTGGGGAAGGAGGCATGCACACAAAAGGTGTTATAGGCCACTGTACGGACTTCAGCTTTTGTTCTGACAGCAAAGAGTATTAGAAGGTTTTGGGCAGATCAGTGCAACAATCTAACATATTGTAAAAGGCTCATCATAGCTACTGTGCTAAGAACAGGCTTTAAAGGACTAAAGAGAGAAGCAGAAAAACCCAGTCACCGAAGCTAGCTAGAGTGAGGGAAGATGGGCTAGAGACAGCATCACCGGGAAGAAAAGTTTCAGATTCTGGAAAGAATGTAGAGGCAAAGCCAACAGGACTTTCTAATGAATTCAGTGGGAAAGAATGGGAGAATTGGCCTGAGCCAGTGGATAGATGGAGCTGACGCAGGCAGACCCAGGGAAGGATATGGGTGGCCCAGGTTTTGGATTAGTGAGTTTAAGATGCATACTAGACCTCCCAGTAGGTCTGGATAAACAAGCCTGATGTTGCAGGAGAGGGCCTGGCTAGAAATGAGACTTGGGAGTCCACAGTGAGTACAAAGCCATGAGGATGACATCACCAGTATAGATGGAGAAGATTTGATCAAGAGTTAATCTTGGATACACTCAGACATTAAGAGATCTGGGGGGAGGAGAAGGATCCAACATTGGAGGCTGAAACCGAGAAACCCGAGATGTTGGAGGAAAAAATCAAGAGATAACGGCATCCAGAAAGCCAAGTAAACAACAGGCATCAAGGAGGATGGCATGGTTAGATGGGTGGTGTGCTGCTGGGCGCACATGTGTTAAAGAGTAATTCATCATTGGATTGAGTGACACAGAGGTCACTGAACACCCAGCACCAGTGGTTTCAGTGGAAGAATTTTATTGCAAAGCATCACAAAAGGAAAAGTTATCAAGTTTAAAACTTTTAGAGAGGGGTAAAGAGAAATCTTCATCCACTGCTTCACTTCCTAGATGGCGGCAACAGCCAGGACTAAATCACTGTAGAGTCAAGAGCTGCATCCCCATCTCCCATGTGAGCACAGGGACCCAAGCACTTGGGCCATCCTCCATTGCTCTCCCAGGCAGCTTAGCAGGAATCTGGATTAGAATTTCAGCAGGCAGACCAGCACCTGTATAGGATGCTGGCATCACATGCAGTGGCTTTATTCATTATGTCATGACACCAACTCCTCAAAGCAAAGATCAGAGCAATAACAGTATATGTATAAGCTGATTGGGATGGACCAGGACAATGAGCAAAACAGAGTTGCAGAGAATGGAGAGGACACACACACTGGGTCAGTCACCAAATAGCCACAACAGCCAGGGCTGGGTCAGAACAACCTCTGGAAGCCTGGCAGGCACACAAGCACTTGGGCCATCTTCCATTGCTTTCTCGGGTGCATTAGCAGGGAGCTGGATAGGAAGTAGAATAGCAAGGACTTAAATTAGTGGTTATATAAGATGCCAGCATCACAGGTAGCTTAGCCCACTGTGTCACACTGCCAGCCTGTCAATCCCTTTTTTCAGCAGCAGGTGACACTGGTTTTTTTGTTTATAAGGAAATGTTTTCAGTTATACTAGAAAAGTTGCATTTAATTTGGTTATAAGTGCCAATACTTCCAGTAGGAAAAAACAAGTTTTTTAAAGAATTTAACTTAAGCTCCAAAGCCACATTTTCCAAAGTAAGAGAAAAGAATGGCATTGTTTCACACTTTTTCAAGTCAGTCTTGTCTCTGGCTGAATAGATGGCCACTGGCTTCTCCTGTCGCTTCTGCGTCCATCTGTGGTAATTGCACAAGTCTGGAAATCTCTGCCACAAGCTAGTAAGAAAGCAAGGACAAAAGGCCAGTGATGTCTTGGGATTATTATGACAGCAGATTTCCCTCATGGCTCCCCTGAAAAGGTCTCAGACTCATTCTGAAAACAGCTCAGCTCAGCTGTTGAATGGAAGTGGGAGCAAGGGGCAAGATTTTTGAAATCCTGATGTTTACCAGTGTGGAACTCTGGACAGGCCTGTGAGGGAGTCAGAATACAGGGTCTTCACCAGAAATGCTTCTCCAGGCCTCATTTACTTCACTTGTGAAATGCAGATGTCAGATATATCCATCCCATCCCACAGAGCCCATGGCAAGAGCCATTGAGACCATAGATATGGAAGTACTTGAGGATTTCCTTGGGCTACCAACACAATGTCTATCACAGTCTTGAAAAATCATTGGATACTTTGGTTCTCCTTCCATGAAAATGGAAATGGCATTCTTTGAACAGACAGCCTGTCAGCAGCTTTGCTGATAGCTCTCTTGGTTTTTTCTGCAGCTGGCCAATGGCATGCCCCAGCTGGAATACCACTGCCCAGGTGGATTCCATGGAAACCTATCCTCACAGCACCAAGTGAATGATTACGAGTGGCACTCCATCCTGCTGGAGCAGACAACTGCTTCCATTCAGCTGTCAGTTGATGGCGTGGCCAACACCTCCCTCCTGGTCGCAGAGAACTGCTATGCTCTGAGGCCCACAAGACACCTCCTGCTGGGTGGCCTTGTCTTGCATCCTTCCTCAAATGTCTCTCAAGGCTTTGAAGGCTGCATGGACGCCCTTGTGGTCAATGGAGAGGAACTTCTGATCCATGGCAAGAAGTTGGCAGGCTTGCTGGAGAGGCAGGCCCTCACCCAGTGCTGCTCCCCTCGAGACAACTGCCACCACAACCCATGCCTCAACGGCGGGAGGTGCTCCCAGACCCACGGGGCAGGTAAGGGTTGGGGTGTATGTACATGGAGAAGAAGGCTTGATCCCAGAAGGCTCTTCCAAGGAACCCCACATGTAGAGCCAGCAGTTCTCTGTCACTGCAGAGTTTACAAAGCAAGCTCCTTCCTCCAAGGTCCAGTAAGGAGCCAACCACATTTGTGTGCCACTGTCCAGCCAGGACACTGCTGGGCTGGCAGGGTACCTAGAGAAGTAAAGGAACTTGCTCAAGGCTGTGTGGCTTTCAAATGGTAGAGACAAGTTCAGAATGGAGACTTCAGTGAAGAAAAGAACTCCTGCCTTCCAACTCCAGGTGTTCCTTTTTGGCCCTTGCTGCCTTGAGAGAGAGGGATTGGGAAATGCCAGATCTATGCTAGAGGAAGTCAGGCTCCATGGGCAAGAATTGTTTTGAGGGATGAAAGAGGGCATGGACAAGGATCTTGGGGGTAGAGGGTTTGGTTAATCATGCACCTGTCACCTCAAGTTTTCTTCTCATTCCACCTAAATGTGTCCTCTATCCCTGTCACCTGACCTAACCTCAGAGGCCAACATTTGAAGGATTTCTATGGGTTCTTGCAGACTGCTTGTAACTCTTTTTACACTTTTTAGCTTACATAAGTGTCAGAACATCTTTCACATTTTCATTCAGCCACATGTTTTTCAGACTCGTCCACTGCCAAGAGCGATGCTGACTCATGGCTTTTAACTGTGGCTCAGTACTCCATGACGTGGCTCAGTCACATTCAGCTCTCCAGTCTCCCCATGGTGCTCCCCCAGTGGCTTCTAAGTCCCATCTTCTTCCATGGTGCTGCAGTGACATCCTCATACATGTCTCCCATGGACTCATGTGGCAGTCCCCCTCTCATGCTGCAGTGTGGAATTCACACACCCAGAGTACACAAGACATTATTTTGACTAAGTAGGACCAAATCACACACCAGTCTACACTTCTCCAGTATACATGTTCCTCTGTGCCCACAGCCGTGTCTACATGTCTCATTGCCCCATTTTCTGATTTTCACCACACTAATCCTACTGTCGTTTCTACCTGCACAATGTCTGAGAAATCCATCCCTTACTATTGCCCCTGTGCTGCCCACCCTCTCACTTTCCCTCCTCCTCTGGGCAGAGCGGACATGCCCCTCCTGTCAGGAACCCTTTCCTTAGGCTGAAGCCAAATCCCTACATTGTGCCTCCTGCCTCCCGTGTCCTGTGGCGTGTGTTCTCCCATCCCTCAGTCCTGGCTAGGAGGCCTAACTTGGGTGCTTTGGAGCTCCTTGGCTGTGCCACACCCTCTCCTGCATGCATTGCACACACTTCTCTCTCCAGCCTGAGACGTCTTCCCCTTTTTGGCCCTGTCTTCTTGCCTAGTTAATTTCCATTCATCTTTTAGGTTGCCACTGAACTGTTGCTACTGAACTATTTCCCTAGTCCATC
This sequence comes from Ochotona princeps, assembly GCF_030435755.1. NCBI lineage: Eukaryota > Metazoa > Chordata > Mammalia > Lagomorpha > Ochotonidae > Ochotona > Ochotona princeps. The sequence goes on from NC_080850.1 coordinate 22,336,978, forward strand.
AATTAAGCTAGCCCAAGCATTTCCCTTCACCAAAGCTAATTTTACCATAATGAAATACTACCATTATAGGTAACTGTCTGGATTTGAACCCCAGTCTTGCCAACCTCGTGTGATCTTGAGCCTTCGTCATACATTCCCTGTGCCTCCTCTTCTCCCCTGTAATCCCTGTCATCTCCTTGAACCTGGCTGCTGCTACAGATGGTAACTGGAATTAGTTCCTGGGTTGTCACGAGGGTCAAATGAACCCATACACCATGATTCCTAGAACAGTGACTAGCCTACATATTAAAAAAATAAGATTTATTGAAAGGCAGAGTTAGAGAAGGAGAAATATTGAGATCTTCCATTCTCTGGTTCATTCACTCCCCCATGGCCACAACAGTTAGACCTGGATCAGACTGAAGGCAGAGACTTCTTCCTCCAGGTCTCTCACATGCACGTCAGGGACCCGGGCACTTGGGTCATCATCTGCTCATTTCCCAAGTCATTTGTAGGCAGCTGGACTGGAAAGTGGAGCATCTGGGACATGAATTGGGGTACAAGCATCTGAAACAGTGGCTTAACCTATCACACCACCACACAGGCCCCAACTATTAATTATGATGATGTTCAGATGCCCGTTGGTGCTGTAGGACTGGAGACACTCTGAGGGCGGGCCCTAGCACTTCATGTGGTGACGGCCCCTCAGAGGCACTCGGGAATCCGTGGGCGTGGAACGACTTCGTGAGCCCACAGTGTGCATGCCCAGTGTCCGGAGCTACACTGCTGGCTTGCTCTCACTTCCCTCTTCTCCCCCAGGATATGTCTGCACGTGTCCCCTACCATTCTCCGGAAAGCACTGTGAACGAACACGGGAGAACTGCACCACCATACCTTGCCTGGAGGGTACAACTTGCGTCTCCTCCTCGGAAGGGGCTTCCTGCATCTGCCCACACCTCTCCACTGGAGGCCGGTAAGCACAGGCAGGGCCTGCACAGCCTGCACTGGCACCATTAGGTCACGGCCATATCACTGGAGGCCGGCGTTTCCAAGACCCGGCTACAACACCTGTTCTGTGTGTTCACCCTGCTCCCTATTACCCACTGCACTTGAATTCCTTGGAAGGAGGCAGATGCCACTCACAATCTACTGAATCTAGCCCGTGGGATGGGACCCATCCTGCTGTGTGAGCAGCCCCTCAGGTAGTTCTCATCTGTACTGAAAATGGCTGAGGTTTTTATTCTGTTGTTCTGTGGACTGACATCCCAGAAAGCGGCCTGGGACAGGCACTACTGGGTCTTCAACCCCTCAGTAAGCAGATTTGTGCCTCACACCACACAGGCTGTGGGAGACACACAAGGGAAATAAAAATAATTCCTGGAATCCTAGAGGTAAAAAGACTGACAACTCTGACTTCAGGAGTGGGAGCTTAGACCAACTGAGGGAGATGGGTGGAGAACACGTTCCTGAACCCACTAAATCAGTCTAAGAATGAGCCTGCCTGGTTGTTAAAAGATTTGTTAACTTGAAAGACAAAGTTATAGAATGAGAGAGGCAGAGAGATCTGCCATCTGCTGGTCCACTCCCCAAACAGCCACTACAGCCAGAGCTGGGAGCCAGAAGCCTCTTCCAGATCACCCATGTCAGTGCAAGGGGTTCAAGGCCTTGTGTAAGCTGGATCTGAAATGGAGCAGCCAGGACTCGAACCAGTACCCATATGGGATGCCAGCAACACAGGCAGAGGATTAGCCTGATACACCATTGCACAGGCCCCTGGATTCTAGTTTTTTGGAGGGTGGGGGCAGGATTTTTTTAAGCAAGCGTCCAAGCCCCTCAACCCCCTGCTTTCAGCCTATGTAAGAGAAAGTGATGTAAGCCACCTGCCATCTGCCCGGTGGGGGAGTTTCTGAGCATGCCTGCTGCTCCACCACAGTGCAGTGGTTGTAAAGTGCCAACACCCAGACCCCATTCATGGCAAATAGCAGATGTGCCCAGAATCCAGATTCTGGTGGTCACCGATGTGAATGGAGATGCTGGTGGAAGATGGAAAGTTTTGATATTGACATGTTTAATAATTATCTTATACTTGGAGAGGGGATTTTTTTTCAGGCTGAGGATCTCTATGCCACCAAACTTGCTATAAAGAGATATGGAAAGGGTAGCAGAATGGCTTGGCACCCTCACCCCTCCTCTGTCTCTGCAGGTGTGAAATGGAAGCAAGAGGCTGCTCCGAAGGACACTGCCTGGTCACTCCAGAGATCAAGAGGGGAGACTGGGGCCAGCAGGAGCTGCTCATTGTCCTCGTTACTGCCACTTTTGTCATCCTCACCACCGTGGGCTTTCTCTTCTACTGCCGCCGCTGCAAGTCACACAAGCCCGTAGCCATAGAGGACCCAGACCTCCTGGCAAGAAGTGTGGGTGTTGACACCCAAACCATGCCAACCCTCGAGCTCAACCCCCTGGGCGATACCAGCTCCTGCGACAACCTACACCAGCCCGAGCCCAGCAAGAGCTCGGTGCCAAGTGAGCTGGTCACCTTTGGGCCCAGCTCGAAGCAGCGGCCCATGGTTTGCAGCGTGCCTCCCAGGCTCCCACCCACCGTGGTCCCTTCTCACAGGAATGCCGAGCCCATCATCAAGAGAAGCTGGTCGGGAGAAGAGATGGGTGAGTACAGGCAAGATGGGGTGGTATATCTGAGTCCCCTGTTCTCTGAGGGATGAATGTTTTTAGCTACCATCCAGTCCAGGCCCTTGGGATGGGACCAAGGGTCATGGTACACTCATGAGCTGGACTAGATGCCAGGGTCTTGACTCAAGGTTCATGACTCGCTCTGCTGCACCCTAGCTCACTCCTAGATTCCAAGTCCCTCCACAGGCTTGAAGTTCATGGCAGAAACTTGTGAACTTAGAATAGGCATGAGTGGAGTCTCTGCAATAACAGGGAGACATTAGCACCTGTGTGCTCTCCACAGGGAGGAGATGCAGTGGTTCGAGGGGTGGTCATGCTTTCTGGAAGCCCAACGGCTCTGGGCCAGCCTACAGAGGGCCTTTCATCCTTGCTGGGTCCCTGGTTCGGAAGGAGGTGCATTTGTAAAGCCACCCAATACTCTCAGGCATACTCACCTACACTTACAACAGCTGTTTTTTTGTTCTCCACCCTGCTCGCTACAGATAATACGCCTAGGCTAGCCGTCCAGCTAACCACTGCTCTGGCCAGAGGAGCTTTAGGGCCAGCCACTACCTTCCCCAAGAAAACATCCAGTTCTCACACATCCCCCCCCCCACCCATCTTGCTGTTTCATTTCAGTGTACCCAGGCGGAGCAGCAGTCTGGCCCCCCACCTACTCCAGGAAAGAACGCTGGGAGTACCCACACGCCGATGCCAAGCAGGGTCCTCCGCAGCCCTCGCTGCACCGCCACTCCACCCCGGCGGCCTTGATGCCCGAGCCCGCAGGCCTCTATGGGGGCTTCCCCTTCCCCCTGGAGATGGAGAACAAGAGGGCGCCCCTCCCGCCCCGTTACAGCAACCAGAACCTGGAAGACTTACTGCCCCCACGGCCCCCCAGTCCCCGAGAGCACCTGCTGGCCCCCTGCCTCAACGAGTACACAGCCATCAGCTACTACCACTCGCAGGTCCGGCAGGCCGGGGCAGGACCCTGCCTGGCCGAGGGCGGCTACAAGGGGGTGAGCATGCGCCTCAGCCGGGCGGGGCCCTCTTACGCCCACTGCGAGGGAGAGGGGCCGCCTCCTGCAGTTCGCGGCCACCCTCGGAACCCTCCCAACTACGCAGGCTCCGACATGGTGGAGAGCGATTACGGGAGCTGTGAGGAGGTCATGTTCTAGTGTCCTGGCCGAAGAGGAAGGCAGGTGGGGAATCCAAGGACTTGACACCTGCCGCCTGCCTCTTAGGGAAGCAGGTCAAGCGTGGCTGGAAGACAGAGGGAAGTCCCATCCCCAGCGCAGACCGCCATCCCTTGAAATATGCACTTCTGGTCCCCTCAGCTTGTCCCTGAGAGCAGAAGGCAACTGAAGCTGGGGCTATAGGAACAGCACCAGAGTCTCCCTCCTCCAGCCCTTCGCCAGAGGGGGCTGCCCCGAGTGGTTCCCTGGAAAACCAGGATCCACTCATCCCATGAGACAGGCAAGACACAGGCTGGACTCGGGCATTCGGTATCTCCTGGACCTGAGCAGAGACTAGCTCACAGCTCTACAGTGGAGAAAGGCGGGCTGCCTGGTGGGGGTTGGAAAGAGATCCAGGATCATCAGATCCTCAGGACCATGGGGTGTCCTCCAAGGGCCAAGATGAGTAGCAGCTGAGCAGGTCCACAGCTACCTGCATGTGCACGTCCTGGGCCAAAGCGTGGAGCATTTGCCTGATGGCTGCTCTGGGTCAGACCTGGCGCAGGGACAAGGGCTCTCAGGAGCATCCCCAGGACCCTAGACTCCTGGAGGTCTTTGCCCCACTCCTGAAAGTTTCACAACTTTCTCCAAGCCAGGGCCTGCCTGAATACTACGCAGCCCTGAGCATTCTCTGAAAAGAATTCAGACCTCATGAAACTGGTTCTTTAAGCTTAAGTTTCCCAGGCACTTTTGGCCAAAGGCAGGCAGGAAGGAATTGCTCGTTTTTAAAAATGCTTAGGCACTTTTCAACTTTGCTGTCTGGGCGAGTTGTCCCTCCCCTGTCCCCCAAGGACTTTTTCTTCCCTGGACACAAGGAACTTGGAACTTCTACCCAGGTCACAGTGGAGGTGGGGAATGGACAACAGTGTCCAGGCGGGACCCCCTGCCCTTCTCTGCCCTTATCCTGACCCTCCAATCCCATATGCCTGCCAATCAAGTGTTACCTGCAGTGACTCAACCCTATGCATGGAGGGTCAGTGTGGGCACATGTCTACACACATGGGTGCCTGGGTGCAGTGTGTGTGTACACGTGTGGAGTGTATGTAGCCAGGTGTGGTGGGAACCAGGAGCTACTGTTGCCTCTGGAGGCCTTCCCCACTCCTTCCCCTGCTCACCCCCCTCTGTGGTCCACTGTCTTTTCATGTGTGTGGCTTCTGGAGACAGAAGTCGAAACGAAGAGCAATGGTGACACTCGCCCACAGGGTCCGGCTGTGTGGGTGGGAGTGCACCTGTGCGAGTGTTCATGGCTGTGAGTGTGACTGTGTGTGTGAATGAGGGGGATGCTTGGCTTGGGTGGTCTTTGAGTTTTTTAACAATAAAGTATCTTTTTTTTTTTTTACTGTTATTTTCTGTGTTGCTTAGCCTCTTTGAAGTTGGGGTTCGTGGGGACTACACAAGGGTCTACAGACCCTTCCAAGCCAAGGTGCAATGGAATAGGGGCAATGGAAAAGGATCCTGGAGGTTATCAGACACAGCAGTTCCCAAACCTCAAACTCCATTCTCAAGTCCTACCCCAGAACAGACCTCTGGAAGTCAGGCTACAGGAAAATAGAACACCTCCAACACAGATGCAGCTGTGTTGTGGCTTGAGCCTTAGTCAACTGATGGGGAAACCAAGGCTGTGAGAATGACAGTTCCCTAACCAGCAGGTAAGGCTGGGGGCTCCTGTCCCTGGTCTATACTCCTGGCACATTGTCCCAGGTCTTGGGAGGCCAGGCCCCCTGCTGCTTGGCCAGCTCCACACAGCTCACCTCATGTCCCTGGTGGTGATAACTTCCCTAGGCAACCATGGCCATGTACCTGCCGCTGCAGTTCCTAATCCATATCCATGCACTCTATATTTTGTCCTCCTGAGCTTGCACTGTCATGAACTACCCACCAGAGGGTGCTCCGGGGTTGAGATTGCAGAGAAATCTCCCATCTCAAGCCCCAAGGACACTGGTACCAGAAACCACGAGCAAGTTTTGCAGCCTGTTGGAATGACCCTCACTACCTCCAGTCCAGACTTCTACAGCGCCCCTGGCTCATCACGGATTAGGCACTGTGCCCGCACTTAGCATGTCTTATCCCACCTACTTCCCACACAAACCTCACAAGGTAGTATGTTGGTCAGTTTTTTGTGTTAGGAGGTTTATTTTGGCTCACAGGCTCTAGACATTTACACGAACGTGGGGTAGGCCACATGAGTTCTCTGGTGAAAGCGTTCTTGTTACAAGAGCCTCAAAGTAACCCAGAAAGTACCACCGGAGCCTGTGGGTGTCTGCGGAGAGGGTGTCTGCAACCACCAGGATTTAATCAGGGGACTCAACCTAGGAAGCCAATCCCATCTAACTACTTTCTAACAACCTCACTTCCGGACACCGTACATTTCCTTCCCTCTGCTACCTTTAACATACGGCTTGGGGTTCAATCTCGGGCATGAAGCAGGAAGCCAGGTCATAATTTGAACAATGCCAGTTGGATATGGCTACAGCCTACACAGCACAAACCAGGGTTTGAAGAGGGGGTGACATAAGACATTTTTGAAAGCATAATGGGTCAAAGGGCTTGTCTTACAGAGAGAAAGCAATTTGACACCTGTCCCCAGAGCTTCTATCCATTCGGGGAGCCTCATTTCCTATCAACTGCATTCACGTATGGGGCGTGTGTTTCCCACTGCCCCAGCCAGGAGGGCCTCAGGTGGGGGCATGAGAGGAGATCAGAGTACATGGCCAATTCTCTCAGCAATGTAGGCTGCTGGGTCTCTGGCCTTGCCAGCCATGGGCCTCGTCTTCAGGGGCTGGGACTCCCGCAAGCTTCCATCTCAGGCAGATGCTGCTGGTCTGTCTCGGTCTTTCTCTGGCTCCTGTTCACTTTTCCAACTGACTCCCAACATTTGAACCATTAACATTTACCTCTGTTGGCCTCAGCTTTTGGCTGGCTGCCGCCCCGCACGCAGGAAGCCCCAGCAGTTTCTTCTTCAATCACTCAGTTTCTGCCTGCAGCACCTTCCCCCCTGGCTTTTCCAAATGGCAAAGGAAGGTAACTGGTTACAGCTGATAATTAGTTACTCCTTCAGCAAATTAGTTTACCCAACTTTACATTCTCTCTGATGAACAGACCCAAACTGCTGCCACGGATATGGGGCTATGACCCCTTCAGCTGCTTTCTGCTGAGACGGGGTGGTACTGAAGGATAACACCAGAGCATTCTCAGGGTTTCCAGGGGTTCCTAATAGAACATGGGTATTTCCAGGGTACTGTTTCAGGTCTTCAAGCTTGAAGGCCTCTCACTGTCCGGTCCTGGATAACACTGGGTGCCAGGAAGTTATAATCCCTCCCGATTGAGAGCCTTATGTCTTGTGAGGGTTACATGTTAAGGCTTGGCCCTACAACTTTAGTTGTGAAAGAATCTAAGGATTAGATTCAAGAAGTGTAGCAGAGATGAAAAAAATCTGTTATTTATGTCAGTTACAAAAGCCCTTCATTGATAGAATCAGCACCTGGTCCTTGCTACCCACTGGTTCCTTTCCTTCACAACACATTCCCTCCAGGCCTGTACATCAGGAGGCCATCTCTTACCACGCAGAATTTTAACCCATAGTTACTTGAAAGTAGTTTTGAATCTTTGGAAACTTTTAAACAGTTTTTGCAACCGGAGTAGGAAATAGGTAAGTGATTTTTACACAATCGTATTTTACTGAAGTCTTTGCATTGTCAGTCCCAAGAAGGAAGCCTGGGACTAAAAAGTAGGACAGACCAGTAGCATCCCACGGCTCCTCGCCAGCACACACACACTAAATACATCAGCATGGAAGCCCCTTGTAACAAGTATTTGCCAACAGGCAACAAGACTTAGGTTTCAATAGAAACAGTTAAGGAAGGGCTCCATCCCAGCCCTGCTGCCTTCAGCTGATTCCACACCATAGCTGATGTGGAATCATCTCTCCCTTGCTAGTTGGGAGCAGACACGCTGCAGACACACACCCCTAGGAGGAGACCTCCCGAGCTTGCTCTTGCTTTCCACTTTTCGCCCTTTGTTCAGTCTCAATAAAACTTCACTTCTACTCTCCCTGTGGGTCTGGCCTCCGTGTCATCGACACCAGATCATAAACCAGGCTCCTCTCCCCAGTTCTTCTGCCACAGCACTAGGGGCTCATCAAGATTTCTCCTGCAGACACCAAATAAGGGGCCCCCAAAGGCCTATCGCTCCTACTTGCTCTTTCCTAACTGCCTTTGTCTTTGTGGAACAATGTTGTGCGTGCATGTGACCCGAGGGAACCTGGTGGGGCATTGCAACACCAAGGCTACTCTCCAGTGAATTCCAGATAGGACCACCCCACGATGCATCCCCACCACTGACTTCCCCTTTAGTTGCCTTCCTGAGTCTCCTGGGTGGAGGTAGACTCCTGGGCTCCCCTGCAGGAGTCCCCTAGGAGTGACTCTTGGGAGATCTGTCTGCCCCCCAAACTGAGAAAGGCACCAGCCTCTTTACTCAGGCTCCCTGTCTCAGGACTCTGCCCCCTAAAGGGTCTCTTGCCTCCATTTCCCTGTGTGCCAGTAGGCCCTAAGCGTCCTTAGGTCTTGTACCTATCTGAAGTGGTTGCAGGGAAGGGCAGGGTCCCCTTGTCACTGGTTTTTGACTATTGTTGCAATCTTGTCAAGAAATTTCCAGGCAAAAATCCAGGCACCAACCACACCAGAGTCAAGTACCGATTCCCGTCCTTCATAGTCATGTCTGGCAAGCCACCTCTCCTCCATGGAGGGTGAAATGTCCACGTTCCCCATGTGATTGGAGAGCCACATCGGTATCTTGTCTCCTTGCTCTAACACCATTCCTTAAGCCTTCCCTCTCCAGGTCTCTGACCTTACTTATCAGGCCTAGATTGGATTACCTCTCTGAAAAGTCAGATTTTCAGGACTAATCAGAGGCCACACTCCCCCCCTCCCATGCTAGCAGGACCATAAGCAGCAGGTGCACATGTTTGAAAATATCCCAAACACAATGGCTTATGGTCATGTGTAAGCACCAAACCCCAGGTGGTCCTTACAAAGATGGAGGGATAGGGCCACCATTTCCATTCAGTGTCCCTTCCAGGCAACCTCGAGAGTGGGAGATGCCTTGCTGACCCTTTACAGCTGAAAGAAGCTTTGGGGACGACCAGAGATCCCAGAATGTTCCTTGACATTCCCACCCTGCTAGAATTTGATTTCCTTGGCAGGAGCCACAGCAGAAAGGTGGCTAAGCATGGCTAAGTGTACCTGCTCCTTCCTGCCGGCTGACCTCTCTCTCTGTGAGCTCCCACAGCCCAAGGTGTGAGTGGTGGTTGCAGTCAGGAGGCGACACCCATAGCAGCCAGGCCTCAGCACCCCTGTCAGACCAGGACCTAAAGATCAACCCAGGGAGACATGAGAACGGAGTGTTAAGGATTCCAGAAGGGCTACCTTCCCCCTGAACTGGGATTTCCACCAGATCCCTGGAACTCAAACATAGCATGGAACTGGCATCATGTTTTCATGACCTAAAGATCTGTTTTCAGGTTGTGGAGATGAAGGTCTACAGGGTCAAATCCCACTCCCTTCCCTCCTCAGCTTCTGTCTTAAGAAAAAAAAAAAAAAAAAAAGCTCTTGGCATGTTAAAAGCACCCTTTCTCAAAGTCAGATCTCACAGGTGAAAACTGCCAGGGTAATAGCTTTGTGCTAATTTGGATCAGCTGTAACTGAACAAGGAGTTGCAGATTTCTGTTTGGGAGCTAAGAAGACCACTACTTACTGCTTCATGTCAAAAGTTTATCACACACCCCGTTTGGGGGGGCTCTGTCCTTTGTTTTGCACCCTGAGCATTTAGCCTTATTTAGATTTGTTTCCTAGACTTGAAGCAGTAAAATCCTAGGCAATCATGTGCATGAAACCTGGGATAGAAATAGACTACAGGCCCCTGGAGAAGCCAGCTCCCGTTTGACTGCAAATCCCTCTCTGTCCTTACTCAGCTTGAAGGGGCCACAGCAGCCACTGCTGCAACCCTCTGTCGGCAGCCAGGGTTTCCACAAGCAGAGGGGGAAATGAGGGCGCCCGAAACTGAAAGCAGGCCAGACCAACCCCACCCCACCCCACAGCTACACACATACTAACAAGGAACAGAGTGAAAGCCTCTTCTAACATATTTCCCAACGGCTTTGACAGGATCAAGTTAGAAAGGGCCCATTAACAGTGCTTCACCTCCCCTGCTGCTTGGAGGTAACTTGAAGACATACACACACTCTAAGGCTGCGAGACCCCAACCCCTTGGTCTTCCTTTCCACCAGCCCCCTCCGTTTGGCATCTAAGTAAAATTTCTCTCACTGTGGTGTCCGGTCTCATAAATTGCCATTCAGACCAGGACACCACCCAGACTCCCCTCAGCAGTTCTCCTACAACATCGTGTAAGAGATTTTACTTAGCAGACAGGACATTTTTAGTGGTAATTATTTTTGAGAGTCTCCTTGTAGAGAGTGTATTTCTTAGGAAGTTCAAGTTCTCACAGAACTTCATACACCTTTGGACAGTAACAGAGCTCTGTAGGTTAATGAGGCTTCTATTGATAAATGGAGAACAGGAAACCAAGGGTATAGACAAGAACTTTACCAAATCTTCCTCTTCCCCCCGCCCAGCCCTTTCTAAGAGTAACAGATCCCTTTAAATAGCTCCTTATAATATTATTCACTCTTTTTAGCTCTCCTGTTGCTTGCTCCTCTTTCTTTGGGTAGCAAGCCTTTCTTTTCAAGAGTCGCTGCTGGCCAGTTTTAGGAGGGAGTGACGTGCCCGTCCGATTCCTCTGCCTTGCTGGCTGGCTGCATGTAAGATTCGCTTTTATTCTGCCCACTAACCTGGCTAACAAATCTCACTAAACCCGCGGTGGTTCTGACTCCAGGATGTTTCGTGCTTCTGCAGTTGCCCGATGCCTGTACCTTGCTGGCTGCTTACAGTATTACTCATTTTCTGCCCATTATCCTAACACGTCGGGGATGTTTTGCACTTCCGTCGTCGCCTGGATTCCTCTGCCCTCATTCCCTGCACTGTTAGCCTGACCGCACCTTTCCCTTCTGCTGCAATGCTTACTTGGCAAGGGTCCCTGTTCCAGGGCCTCTTGCCACGACCTGCCCCTCTGGAGAAGATACAAGAGAAAATATTTTTTGAAAGCAGGGAGTCAGAGGAGTCCTCTTTGAGCGAGAGAGAGAGGAACAAGTCAGGGCCTGTCCAGGCAGCTTTTATCCACTCGGTGAACCACATTTCCTGCCAATTTGATTCACCTGTGGAGCTTCACGCTGCCTCCTGCCGGGAGGTCTCAGGTGGATCATCACACTGCCAGAGAGGAGAGCAGGGTTTCAGTGTGTGTGCTGCCTTGGGCTCGGTCCCACCACCCAGCCAACCTCAGACCTTCCAGCTTCCATGTGAGACAGATAGCACTGGTCTGTCTCTGTCCTTCTCAGGCTGTTGCTGACCTTTTCTTACTGACCTCTGAATTTGAACCTGTTCTCTTTACAGCAACGCCAGCACTTGAAGGCCTCAGCTTTTGGTCGAATTGTTACCTTGCATGCAGAAGGCTCTAGTAGTTTGTTCTCAAAAACAGTTTCTGCCTGCGGTGGGTCTGTTGTCTCCCTTTCTAGGTACAAGAATCCAGAGAAACTGTATCATTGTTAGACACTGTTAGTAATGTAAGTTACCGGGCTCAGGAGCAACAGGGCCTGGACTCCAATCTCCAGGCCGGCCTGACATGTGGGTTCATGAAGGAAATTTCAAAGCAGGACACCAGAGCGTTAATGAACACGCAGCAAGCGTGACGTCGAGGGTTGAGAATAAGCCAAGCCCACCCACTCCGTACTATCAGCCCAAGTGCTCACACCTGGGGAGGCAGGCTCTATGCAAATTTGGGGTGTGGCTCCAGGCTGCTCCTGAGACCAGCATCGGTTTTGGGAGTCAGACCAACTTTTGTGATTTGAACCAAATGGGACAGGAGTGAGGCTGGTGCCCCACTGCAAGGAGAAATTTTTTTAAAGATTTTTTTTTTTAATTTCAAATTACAGTGACAAGGAAAGAGATCGTCCATTTGCTGGTTCACTCTCCAAATGGCCACACAGCTAGACTGGGCCAGGACAAAACCAGGAGCCTAGAACTCCATTTGGATCTTCCATGTAGGTGCAGGGATCTCAACCTCTTGGGCCACCTTCCAGTGCTGTCGCAGGCACATTAGTGAGTTGGAAGCACAGCAGTCCAGAGCTTCAACTGGTGCTCTGCTGTGGGATGCTGGGCCACAACGCCAGCCCCATTATTTAACCTTTTAGGCCCCACTGTGCAAAGTGAGGATGCCACAGGCATTTTCCTCCCTGGATTAAAGTACCAGTGGAAATATTGTAAAGTGCTCAGCATGGTTGGTAAAGTGAATGCAGTTATGGTAGATGCCTCACCGTTGCTATTCAAAGGCAGTACCCAGATCCCTACTTAGTTTGTTCCAGGGTCAGGGTAAGAAGACATCCCAGGTAAGGGCAGGTAGAGGAAAATATTCAAAGACTTCAGTCTTCAGGAGGGCAGGGGGAGTTTCCATCCTCTTACCCTCCACCAAGGGGGCAGTTGGCAATATCTGGAGATAGCATCCTGCCTGTTCTACCTCTGATCTTGCTCCCTGCTAATGCAGCTGGGAATGCAGTAGAAGATGGCCCAAGTGCTTGGACCCCTGAAACCCACATGAGAGACCCAGATGGAGTTCCAAGCTCCCAACTTCAGCCAGGCCCAGCCCAGACCATTACTGCCATTTGGGGAATGAGTCAGCAGACAGAAGATCTTTCTCCCTGTGTCCCTTCCCCTCTCTCCAACTATGCCTTTCAAATAAAGAAATCTTTTTTAAAAAGACAACAAAATTCATATATGCAACAACTTGAATCAAAATCAATGGAATTTTACCCAGTGGAAGAAACCAATCTCAAAAGGATACAAACAGCATCATTCAACGTACAGGACACCTGTGAAATATCAGAGCTATTGAGATGAACATATTGGGGGTTGCCAGGAGCTAGGGGACCTGGCAGAGCAAAGGGGCAGCATGAGGGAGTTTGTGCTGATGGCAACCACGCACTAGGTGCTGGTGGTGTCTACATGCTAACACTGCCCAGAGCTGTACACAAACACACACCCACACACACCCACAGACCCATAAGTGAATTCATGTAACAACTAAAGATATGTCAAGGTTAGGCTGTGCCAAGGTCAGCTTCTTGCTTTGATGAGGGACAATAGCTTTTTATCGCAAGATGCTAACTCTGGGGGACACTGAATAAAGTGTGTATTTGACTTTCCTATACTTTTCTATTACCTTCCTAAGAATCTGTATCTCTAAATAAAAAGCAAATGAGAAGAAAATTAAAATTTAAAAGGAGCACAATATTCAAATACTTCTCTGAAGAAGATAGACCAATGGCCAGTAAACTCATAAGAAAATACCATCACTACACATGGAGGATGAAAATCCTAGTGGGATGTCACTTCACATCTACAGCATCAATTAGATAGAAGATACAGGGACGCTCCCCTGCACCGATGAGGGAAACCCAAAGTGGTGAAACACATGGTTGGCATACATTTACTTTAATACCCCACAATGCCACTCCCAAGTATTTGTCTACAAGGAAAAGAAAACCTGCACATGGATACGTCCAGCAGCTTTATTCATAATAACTAAAACCTGGAGGCAACCACAACATCAACTGATGAATGGAAAAAGTATGGTTCATCTATATAACGGACTACTACTCAGGAATGAAAGAAACACGTTACTGCTACACGTAACAGCAAGAGGAATAGGCTAAATGAAAGAAGCCAGACACAAAGGGTTACACACTTTGCATGTATGAGACATTCTAGAAAAATCAACACTAGAACCAGAAAAAAGTAGATGAGTGGCTGCCAAGCCTGAGGGAACAGGGATGGGATTAACTGCATAGACGCACAGGGGAATTGTGGGAGGTGAAGGAAGTATTCCAGGCCTTGAGTGGGATGGCAGTCACAGTACTATGCATTTGTCAAAATCCACTGAACACTTGAAAAACAGGATAATTTTTGTAATACACGAACTATGCAGAGGGGAGACCAAACACCAAGGGTCTAACATCAAAGACACACACAGTTCTTCAGTACTCACACAATGGATTGAGTAAAAGCCAGCCAGCCTACCTAGTAGAGTCCCAGGTTCAAATACAGTCCTGGAACGATGGATTGCAGCCATGAGGTGAGAATGTGAACAGGAACATCCACAGAGGGCCCAGGGCCCTGCACATAAGCAGTGAGCAGGACAAGAGTGTAACCAATGGGCTCACCGCCAGCCAACAAAGGAAAACTCCCTTCTGAACCTTGGTTTTCCCCAACTCTGAGCGTTACAGAAAACAACTCGTAGTACTTTGCCCTCATGGCAACCCCTGAAGGTAGATTTTCCTAGAAAGCTTTGTTGTGCACCCAGTGTTGCCATTTCTAATGTGGTGGTTTGGAACAGTTTAATGAAAACCCTAGACTCTCCAGGTCCAGAACTGATATCTATAAGGGAAACAGTATGAAAACACACACATCTACCTCCTCTCCTGGTAAAAAGCATTAGCATGTGCCCTACGGCTCAGGAGCTAAGGAGGATTTCTTTGTTATTCAGAGACTACACACAGGGGTCCTGTTTTTTCCTCTTCCATGTGACAAACAGAAGGGAGTGTCTTGTCCAAGTTCCCAGTCTGAAATCAGTGTCTGCGTTTGTGGAAAGTGGATCATTAGGTATTATAAGAGTTTTCCTGAGAAACAGAGATTTCAGGGACTCAGCACCCTTGCCTTGGGGCCTGGCAATCCCAAGATCTGCATGGCACGCTGAGCCTCTGCCAGCCCTGGAGCAGGTGGCAAGGCTGTGGTCTTCAGCCAAATCTTCTTCTTCCTCAGGAAACCCCCAATTTTGCTCTTCAAGCTTCAGGTTAGAGGGAAGAAGCCCAGGCACATGGTGGACACTAACCTTTGACTTAAGGGCAGCTGACTGTATGTTAGCCACGTTCATGAAACACCTTCCCTGTAGCACTTGAACAGCCATGCCTTTTATGTGAGGTCATCTCCCGTGCACAGAGGGGTTGAGAATTCCCATTCGCTTTGGAGAACAGGAAAAGTTGTAGCAGAATAAAGGATTTTCTGTTCCCTTTCCTGGGCACTTCTCAATGCTGACAATGGTTCTCTTGTTCAGTGGTGTAAGCCAAATGCAGGTCAACCTAAAACCTAATAAAGGATCTGAGTACAATAAGAAAAAATGAGGTTTGAAAAGAAGTCAGCATTGTGGCATTGTGAGTTAAACCACTGCCAACGATGCTGGCATCCCAAATGGGGGCTGGTTCATGTTCCAGTTGCTCCACTTTTGATTCAGCTCCCTTTTAATGCACTTGGGAAAGATGCATTAGATGGTCCCAGTGCTTTTGCTCCTGCCAGTACATGGAGACCCAAATGAAGTTTCTGCCTGATTCCTGGCTTTGGCCTGTATATTGTACCCATCATTTGGCTTACACCACTGAGTCCTTACAGAGAAGTAGCACGAACAAGACTGAATCGGCAGATTGAAGATCTGTCTGTCAGTCCTATGCCTTTAAAATAAAACAAACAAACCAAGAGAAACAGAGATAGAGAGAGGGGCGGGTGGCATTGTGGTGTGTTATGTGAAGCCGTGGTCTGAAGTGCTGGCATCTCACATGGTTGCCAGGCGCGTCCTGGCTGCTCCACTTTGACCCAGCTCTCTGCTGATGTGCCTGAGAAGGCAGCAGAGGATGATCCGAGTGCTTGGCTTTCTGCACCTGTGTGGGAGACTTGGAAGCTCTTGCTTCTAGTATAGTGTTAAACACATACACTGATATTACAGAAAGGGAGCTTCATTCTGGCCAAGCCCCAGCTGATGCCGCCATTCAGTGGCTGAACAAGTAGATGCAAGGCAGCTTTCTAACTTGCCTTTCAAATAAATAAATTTTATTTGAAATTTGTTTTTATAAAAGAATGCAGATTGCAACCTCTCACAAATACAAAATAAAATTATTTTATTGAAAGGGAAAAGTTTTAACACGTGACCCATGTGCAGGAAGCAAAAGAAGAGCTTCTATAAACTCTGGCAAGATCCACACCTTTACACAGTCATGCTAGAAGTACCACCATGTAGGCATGTGGCACACGTGGTACTGCTGGGTGCTCAGGACCTGCCAGTGACAGCTTTCATTCCTCTGAGTCACACACCCAATGCCATGTTCTTCAATCATCACCTGATTTTATTGTTCACCAAAAGAAAACAGCTTCCCAGCACCTTCTTTGTGAGCAAAAACACCGATGGAAACAGCCACACCAACACCCCTCCCCTTCTCCCACAAGCTCCCACTGCCACACCTCCCTTCCCCGGGAGCCTCCTTTTAGCACCATTAGTGTCCTCTGGCCAGGGAATGACTAGGGTAGTGCAAAGAAAAAGGAAGAAATGGAGCAGGTTGAGGCTGTCAGAGCCAACAGCCTCACAACTAGCAGGACCAGTGGGCCTGAGGAGAGTACTGACCGTGACATCAAACACAAACCACATCCCTCTTTTCTAATGGTCCCGGAGCTACATAATGCACTTTGGAAAATTAAATTAGAAGGCAGACTTGAAGTCGCCTTCCTAATTGCTAAGTACCGCCACATGACCCCATGTCTCCTCTTGCAGGAAGCAGTGCTTTGTTCCCACAGGGGCCAAAGCTGAGCCTGCCTGGTCGTCTCCTTGGCTATCAAGTAAATCCTCTGGCATGGAACCCTCTGCTGTGTGTAGTAAGTACAGAGAGCTGTAAACAGACATACACTGAGATTTTTTTGCACTTCCCCAAAATATGAGGTGAGCATGTAGTGTTAAACACATATACTGATATTACAGGAAGGGAGCAATAGGAAGGTAAGAGAACAGTGGGGGGGGGGGAACAACTTTTCTAGCATACCTGTTTGGGAGCAGCAATTTATCACTAACCATGAGAACCCTATCTTCCATGAGGGTAGAGGGACTAGTGAGCACTGGCCAGCAAGTGTGGCCGAGGGGAGCTGGGCAGGGGTGCCGGCCTAGGCTAAGTCGTACCTAGTTGGATGAAGAGCTCCTAGCAGAAGTTGAACAGCTGCACAATCTACATGATACCACTTGTGTGGGTGACAACTCCCAGGCAAAGTGGATAACAATGCCAGGTCATCTCTTCTCAGCCACCTGCCCCCAACAGCAGTGTTTGTAGGAGGGAACCAGGACAAAGCTCTGAGAAGGCTCCTTCTGGGCTCATGGAAATGTGCAGCTGAACTGGGTATGGGGACACAGGGTGCAGCAGTGCCTGCCCGGAAAACCCACGGTTAGCCTCCGGTCTGGCAGACACTGCCCCACAGTGCGGAGCCTCCACAGTGTGGCTCTGTGATCAGGCATCTACCTACCCTGGTGCTTTCTCACCAGGGGCCAGGGGCAGGGCACAGACAAGGGCTAGGAAGCTGGTGCCCAAACAGCCATGGCAACTTGAGGCGGGCTTCTCAGCCTCCCAAAGCCCTGGGGATCATGCCCCAGCAGAGACTCCAAGGGCTGTTTGCAGAGGGAGAAGGAATGCTACAAGCAGTGCAGCTGCTCAGCCAGGCTGCCGGGGCCGCAGGCACACAGGAAAGTTGGCAGGCACTGCCATGCCGCCGAGCCAGCTTGCAGCAAGCCCAAGGCTGGAGACACCTTCCCCACATGCCATGCTCTTGGGGCTCGGTGTCTTGAAGCACTTTGCTGAGAACTGCAGAACCCCAGCACTCTGCTGCCTAGTCCCCAGGAGCCAGCATCTCAGCCCTCACGCAGGCAGAACTGCCTCCAGCAACTCCAAGTACACAGACACCTCTGGGAGAAGCTCCAGGCAAGCCCCAAGCCTGGACTCCCAACCACAGCACACACCTTCCCACCAGAGGCAGATTCCAGGGCAGCTGGTGGCAACAGCGAGTCTGGCAGCAGGGCTGCCAGAGCCCAAGCTTGGAAGATGGCAGCCTCTGAGCCCCCTCTGGTAACCTCTGAGCTGGAGATGTCAGATGGCGGGGCCTCCATGAATCCCTGCGAGACTCTGGGTCCCACAAGCGCACCTGTTAGAAAGCAGAGACCATGGAGAGCCGGAAAGCGCTACTCTACAGAAAAACAAGGCCAGTGACTGCCCAAGGAAGTAAGACATCAGGTAGGTTAAGAGCCGCTGCCTTGACAGGAGACTGCTTTTCCTGGCCTTACCTCGGGAAGTCAGCTCTACTGACTTTGGG
The DNA here is from genome assembly GCF_030435755.1 of Ochotona princeps. NCBI lineage: Eukaryota > Metazoa > Chordata > Mammalia > Lagomorpha > Ochotonidae > Ochotona > Ochotona princeps. The sequence goes on from NC_080850.1 coordinate 22,355,129, forward strand.
GTAGAAGAGAAAGAAAAAGCTGGGGCCACGAGGGCAGGTCCCAGCTCTGATGAGCTTTGGTGAAGACACAAGAACAAAACCCTGACAGGCGCCTGCCGCTGCTCCCTTAACTGACAGGAGGAGAAGGGCTGCAAGGGGGGGTCGTGAAGGCCTGGAGACAAAATGAGGCAGAGAACCAGCCCTGCCACCCGTGCTTTTGCCCACATCGCAGACAACGGGGCTCACAGAACATGTCTGCCTTACACTCGCAGGGAAGACGTGGCCCAAGGCAAGGCAATGTATCCCCTTTGCCCTCCGCAGGCCAACCTGGAGGCGACACTGAGGGAGGCCAGTGGGGGCAGCTCAGGGGTCACCGTTAGTGCTCAGTGGCTGCTTTCCAGGCCAGGTCACAGAGGCAGCGCGGGGTCCCTTCTCTTGTCCCTAGTGCTTGTAAACAAGTGAGCACCACACAGCATCAGACCTCCAAGGATCGCACTTCCAACTCCAAGCACACCGACCTCAATTCCTCATCCCTGATCACAGCAGGTGTCTTCCCACCACAATGGGGGCAACGGAATACTGTGACCCCTTTGGGTTATCAGGGGCTGAGGCTGAGAAACAGGCTTGGATGCACACAAACACCACATGAGGAGCCTCCCCTACAGACATGCCTCGGCGACGCCATCCTTCCACTGGCCCCAGGTCCTTCCTGAGATCTGCAGCATCTTCACAAGATGAAAGCCAGATGCTCAATGTGGGGACATAGCACAAGCCTCTCCCAACCCCCACACCCTGGCATGCAGCTGATCCTGAGTCAGATCTCCGGATCACCAGCAGGGGGCGCTGAGGACCCCACAATGACACTCCCTGGAGCAGGAGAAGCTGGGTGAGGTTTCACCACCGAAGCAGTCATTCGTTGTGACTTAGATTTACAGTTAGAGTCTAAAAACCAAGAGCTACACTTTAAATACGATGTTAATGTTTTCCACTGAGGCAGCACTTTGTCTTTTAAGAGCTAAAGCAAATCAGAATCCAGTATTGTGTCCCACCTGGAGGGATCCAGAGAGAAGGTCTCTGCACCAGGACACACACAAAGAGAGGGAGGGAGGGTCAAGGACTCCTCCTTGGGGCACAGGTTTGCAACCCCTGGGCAGGTGCAGGCACCCCACGGATACTTGGGCAGGAAGGAAAATTCTGAGGAGCAGTATCTCGGAGGCAGATGAGGGAGAGTCCTTGTTTCACAAGGAGACATCCCACTTAGATAATCTAGGCTTGGCCCAGCAAAGGAGAAAACATGAGGTCAGGGCCACTACATCCTTAAATAAAGTGAGCTGTGCAATCACCCGGGTGAGGCGGGTCAGGGAGGGGGAATGATGACGACAGGGCTGAAAAGTTTTGAGTTAAAACAAGTACAAATGAACAGTGGCAGCACTGCTACTAGTGGTACCTCCCACGTGTCTGCCTACCCACCTTGCCCCTGCCTTCAGTCTTACCTGGCCTAGGGTACCCAGGTACCAGGCAGAGTGGTGCCCAGTAAGCAATCCTGCCCTTCCCCCACAGAGCCTGGCCCATCCCTAAGGATCAGCGACGGGTGCTGGGGGACACACAGCAGTGGGGGGGGGAGCAGGTATGGAGAATGCACCCGGTTCACTATGCAAAGGCACTGGTGGCGTTGACGATGATGGGAATGTTGCTCGGCTGGATCAGCTCGTAGAGGGCCTCATAGGTCCCTACCACAAAGCCCATGAAGCCCAGGATGCTGATCAGCGCGTCCTTGGCGATGGTGAGGGGGCTCAGGCCCTCAGAGTAAAAGGTGGTGATTTCCAGGAGGGGCGGGATGATGAGGGCCAGGGCGCTGCTGCTCACAGAACCCACCAGGGAGATGACCAGGTCCAGGCGGGGGATGAGGATGGCCAGGACGCCTGCAGGGAGAGAAGACACACAATGTCCTGATTCTAGAAGCCAGAAGAGACTCTCTCAGGGACCCATAAATTCCCCATCTATGCATCTTCCAGCATGGTGAGCTTGAGATACACTCGGACAAGACCCGTTCTGATCTCTGGGTCTGGGTCTGAGTCTTGGACCCCTGGAAGTGGAGGATCAGCAGGGCTTCATTGCATGGTCAGCAGACCTAGAATAGGGACCCAGAAACTTTGACCTTCAGACTTTCCTGCCTCGGTGCCTAACATCCATCCTTCTGAGGAATGGTACCCAGATGACATTCCGAGACAGTCTCTACCCGGTGGAGTTAGGGGTGGGGCTGGAGAGAGCAGGAGAGCCAGCCAAATACTTAGTAAAGATATAGAGGCAACTTAGACCCCTAGATCTTTATTCTGTGAGTTATAGCCCCCCCAGGCCCCCAGAGAGAGACAATCAGGAAGGTAGAGAGCTCAAGAAGCAGCCAATGGAAACACCCCTTCCCCCACTCCTTCCACACAGAAAGAGGAAGACCGCACATCCCAACTGCAGGTGCTCCTCTCTCAGCAGAGCCTGGCTGCTGAGGACAATCTAAAGTAGACCCACGATTAGCCAAGAGGGCTCCAGGGGCATTGCTAAAAGCCTTCCTCTGGGGTTGGGAGACCTCTGGTCTTGTAACTGCTGAAGCAATGCAGGGTCAACCGTCAACTTCAGAGAAGGAACTCTGGGATTCTGGAGCCTGTGAGTTTTACATCAGCAAAGGATGAATTAAGCACAAGAGAAAGAGAAGTGCACTTAAAAGAACAAACAGAAATACCTGAAACATCCACAATTCCTGCAGCAGGAAGCTCTTTCTGCGGTTTTACTGCAATCGATGCTGGTAAAACCCACTGTACTACTTTCAATCGTCTAGAAACTTGCCTTTAAAATTAACCATGGTCTTACACAAATAATTTGATTTAGAGAGGTTACAAACAGAAAAAAATACTAAAGCAAGAGGAACAACCTACATGTTAAACATTAGAGAAGTAGCGGTAGCCTGGCAGCTAAATCCTTGCCTTGCATGCACCGGGATCCCATATGGGCATGGGTTCAAATCCCATGGGCCTTGCTTCCCATCCAGCTCCCTGCTTGTGGCCTGGGAAAGCAGTCAAGGACGGCCCAAAGCCTTGGGACCCTGCCCCCACATGGGAGACCTGGAAGAAGCTCCTGGCTCCTGGCTTCAGATTGGCTCAGTTCTGGCTGTTGTGGCAGCTGGGGAGTGAATCAACAGAAGGAAGATCTTCCTTTTTTTCTCCCCTCCTCTCTGTATATCTGACTTTGCAATAAAAAACAAATCTTTAAAAAAAAAAGAAGTAAATACCATCCACCCACACAGAATAGTAGTCTTAAGAATATTAAGGAAGGATATGTATACACATGACATAACATGAGATTAGATGTGGGAGACAAAGTTATTGTGATTGCAGCGATTGTTACAATGTACATAGGAGGAATGAGAGAAGACAAAATGCAGAAGAAACCTGTTTTGCTAAGTGGGATATTGGGAATTTCTTATTTCCAAATGTAATTACATTAACTTAATTTTTAGAGTAGTGTCTGTGGAAATGTAAGGACTGACTTAAAATATTAGAATCACAGAATTCTGTAATTGGGAGAAACTGCGTGGATGAGGTGTGGTTGCCCTTCCTCTCAGCTGAGAAGGCTGCGGCCTGGCAGGGGTCCCTGAGGCAGGCAGGGGGCACAGCCCGGGACTGATACTGCCCTCCTTCCCAGGAGCTGCACATGGAGCAGCGGGCAAGGCCAGAGATCCTGAGAAACCACCGAGTTTGGACCAGGAGGCTTCCTGCTCTAAAAGCCTGACCCCTTGGCATGTCCTGTCATGCACATCTGGCCTCTTTGTGGATACAGTTTGATACTGCATCTTCAATGACAGGTTTCCGAAATTCTCAAAATCTAACTTGAAGTAAAATGTTGCACGCGACAAATGCCAAACAGAACTAGTAAGAGACATCAAAAGGCCAAGTTAATGCCTTGAGAAATTGGGAAAAAAAATTTTCTCTTACGTTTTCGTACTCTCCCAGGGAGAGCGAAATCACCACTCCCAGCACCCCCAGCTGCCAGCCTCTGCTTCTGCACAAGTCCAGGTCTGCTGAACACACACTTCCACATTAGGGGTTAGAGGGAAATACAGTCCTAGATGCAATTCTAACACAACAAAACCACTTTCTAAACTGCTTGTCTTCCCTCCCCACCTCCCCGACAGTCTGCAACTGGTCACCAAAGAGCAGCCATCAACCACAGCAGAGTGGGGTGTGTGGGAGAGCTGTGAGACAGTTCAGTTCCAAGGAGGAAAAAAATGAGACTGTACCAAATCCTCCAGTTCCTCTTGGAGACGGAAAGTGATGAAGTTGGGAGAGAAGACAGGAGAAAACCAGAGACCTCAATCTAGCAAACTGCTGTTAAGATAACAGGTACGGGCCCAGCGGCGTGGCCTAGCAGCTAAAGTTCTCGCCTTGAACGCGCTGGGATCCCACATGGGCGCCGGTTCTAATCCCAGCAGCTCCACTTCCCGTCCACCTCCCTGCTTGTGGCCTGGGAAGGCAGTCAAGGACAGCCCAATGCTTTGGGACACTGCACCCGCGTGGGAGACCCGGAAGAGGTTCCTGGTTCCCGGCTTCGGATTGGCGCGCACTGGCCTGTTGCGGCTCACTTGGGGAGTGAATCATCAGACGGAAGATCTTCCTCTCTGTCTCTCCTTCTCTCTGTATATCCGGCTTTCTAATAATAATAAATCTTTAAAAAAAAAATTTAAAAAATAAAATAAAAATCTAAAAAAAAAAAAAAAGATAACAGGTACAAGTGAAAGCAATCAGTGACATCAAATATCTAAATTCATAGAGCAGCCAGTGCTGAAAGACCAGAAAGGACATGGAGCACCACACAAACTCCCACACACAGCAGCTGGTGCTGCTGTCAAGCACCTCCCTTGTTCCCACAATCACTTCGGGGAAGGTAGAAGCCAAAGTGCATCTCTTCTCAGAGATGAAGAGGCTGTCTTTTTTAATAAGACAACGCAGCAATGCTCAGCCATTACAGATCCCAGCAGGGGGAAAGCAGGCACTGCCGCCTGCCCTTCAGAAGCCGCCTTTCAGCATCCTGCCCTGGGAGGAGACCCCCAGATAGGACCGGGGAAAGCGGGGCAAAACCAAGAGGCATCCAAAGATAGCACAAGATCCATGAATCAGAGACTGCAGCCTGGCTGGGGGCGGAGGTGTGCGACAGAAAAAACCCCCGGCAGGAAGCAAGGCATATGCTGCAGGGAAGCTGAGCCAGGCTGGGAGGGCAGGCCCAGTCCCTCCGCCCCAGTTCTGCTGGGCAGGGACTGGCAGCCACAGAACATTTCACCTAGACAGACCTACTTTTTCTTTTTCTTTTTTAATTTGAAAGGCAGAGTTACAGAAAGGGCGAGAGGGCGGGGGAGGGAAAGATTTCATTTTGCAAAGCTGCAACGGTCAGGGATGGGCCAGGCTTAAAGCAGGAGCCAGGAATTCCATCTGGGTCTCCAACCTGGGTGGCAGGGGCCCAAGGACTTGGGTTCCCCAACTCCCCACCCCAGGCCCATGTGCAGGGAGTTGGACTGAAAGTAGAGCAGCCAAGACGTGAACTGGTGTTCAAAATGGAATTCCAGCTTCACAGGCAGTGGTTCCATGGGCTACACCACAACACTGGCCCTGACCTACTTTTTTTTTTTTTTTAGAAAACCCACTTTGGATTTAAGAAAAATGAAAAGCAGCTTATTTAACTGTCCCCATATTCTTTTCCAATGCTCTTCAGGTTCAACAATTTAGTCCTTGGAGTTCACATTATGAATAGTGTGTAAGCTTTTTCCTCATGTTAGCTGAACACTGATATATTTCACATGTGCTTGAATCAAGGCATGCAGAGTTGCTGCCAGACAACAGGATGAACACACATTAAGGCCGCTTACTGGAAAAGCAAGATAGATCATATTCTTTCCCTTCCAGTCACATGGAACAGCATCTGGCTTTCCACAGCCCTGAATTGGTTGCTGCACAGGCTGTTTCTGCAAGTCAGTCTAGAAGAGGACCTGAAGTCTGCCAAACAGAAGCTACCAGGAGCCAGGGTCACGGGTGCCATTAGCTCTCCGGAGCTGCCCGCCTCTGCTCCACTCCTGCAAGAAGCCCTTGGGAGGACTGTGCTGCGCAGTACCAGAGCCAGGCCAGGGAAAGGCCTGCACTGCATCAGGGCCGGAGTGCCCACCCCACCCCACCCCACCCCCCACGAGATCCCAGATGCTGTGCTTCCACCCACTGTCCTCAAGTAAGGTAAGAAAGGGAACCGCAGGTGGCTTGGCGGTAGCTTCTGGGACAGGAGTCCGCTCTGCTCGCTGGCCTGGTTGGGTGAACGGACGGCCCCTTGCTCCCCTTCCCCTGCACTGACAGCTGTCCAAGAAACCCACCAGCGACCTCCCAAACTGCAATCAGACGCTCTGGGCACATTCACAGTTTTCATCCCTAAAACATCCAATGCTGGTTCCATTAAAGAAAGAAGATAATCATACAGATCCATCTTCACTTCACAATTAAAATTTCCTAGGGAAATCTGAGTATAGTAAGCCAAGAGGTACCTGTCCAAAAAGAATGAATTTAAAAAATAAAACAGAACCAAAAAAAAAAAAAGTAGAAGCAGCAGCAAAATATAACTGAAGAAAAATCTATGCTTGCAGTATTTCAATTAGGAAGGCATTGAAATTCCCTCAGTAATTTAGCTTTTAGCTTATCAATGCATTGAAGTAGCCAAAAAAGTTTTTTACTATTTTCATTTTGTCAGTTTCAACCAGTATCAAATAGGGTAATATCCTGTCTTTTAGGTCATATTCCTTGGCATGAGGTCAGGGAAGGAGTTACAATAAGATATAAAATGATAAACCAAACATCTGGGTTAATCGATAGAAATTCTCTAAGATACCTGTTTAGTAAGACTGATAAGGAATTCTCATACTGGAAAAAACATGTATTTGAAAACAAACATGCACCCCTACCAAATGCCCATACTCATTATATATGTCGGTAAAAGGGCTTTTACCCCTCACCTTAATTTTTTGGGGATAGTAATCTGAATTGGGACTGTCTCCACGGAAAGTTCTACCATGACTATAAGTGAACAACTACCCTCTTTGCTATGTTGATTAGTATGTGTTCATTAGCATGTACTATTAGTTTACTTTATGGCTGCATATGCCTCACCTAAAAATAAGACAAAATGCCTGGTTTCCTGCCTATATGTCGAGATAGTGTCACCCCAATACACACACACACACACAAACACACTCTCTCTCTCTCTCTCTCTCTCTCTCTCTCTCTCTCTCATGTATGCCCTGGGGACCGGGAGCCCCTTAAGAAGAAAAGACAAAGCAATGATTTCATCTTCTACTCACATGTCAGACAGACCATCACTGTGCGTACAAACAGGTCCACCACCAACTCACAGTGCTCGGGCACTTGTGACACGAAGAAGGGGATGACGATCTCAGCTGGGACATAGAACTGGATCGCGTAGGTGAAGAAGATCCCGATGGAGTAGAGCAGTTTAACCGACTGGTACAACCTGCCAAGACAGCCAGGATGCATTCAGAAGCCTTCCCAGCACCCGTAGGCATTACGGAGCCAGCACACCCCAGCATGCTGCCAAGGCCTGCATCACCATTACAGACACACCTGCTCTTTAGCTCCACAGGCTCGTACCATTTCCCTCACAGATGCATTTGCATATGTGCTTGGAAACTCATGTTCGGAAGACTTCACTTGAGACATTGTTTAAGAAGGAATGACTAAAAAGCAATTTACATGCTAATCAGAGGGAGCCCCTTAAAAACAAATCACGGTGTCCTCATAGAGCTCTTAAATAAATCTAGCAAGTGAAAAAATCATGGTGCATACACAGCTACAATCTGTCTAAGAAATAGGGACAAGATGTTTAGCCTAGCAGTAAGGATACAGTTCAAAATATGCACGATCCACCTGCAGCATCAGGGTTTGGAACCCCATTCTGGTCCTTCATTCCAGCTTCTTTGTGCTAATTCAGACCTTAGGTGGTGGAGAGGGCACTGACTCAAGTAATTGGATTTTTTGCCACTCATGTTGGAGTGTGTTCCTGGCCCCCAACTGCAGCCCTAGCCCAGCCCTGGCCCAACCCTGACTACCATGGGCATTTGGGGAATACCTCAGTGAGTGAAAACTCTGCTTCTCCAATAAAATGAAATAAAAGAAAGAAAAAAATCTCTCCACCCTCTCCCTCCAACTCTCAGAGACACTAAACATCTCAGAAACACCAATACACAAGAATGAGGTCGCCAATGGAAACCGGAACACTGGGGGCTACAGAGATGGTTGGGTGAAAGCTCAGCACCCCCTCTATTTCTCTGGAACATTCTGAACCTCTGTCATGGACTCTAGGCTTATATCCCTTGAAAATTAAAATGTGACATGCCAGCAAGCCTGTTTCTATGCTTCCCATCCATTTCCACCTGCTCTCCAGAACCGGAGGGACTGTTCAGGACTAACGGCAGGAGCACACTGCATCTTTGCACCCCAGTGTGTCTGCCCTCTCTTCCCAGAGACACTGCTGATTCCCCAAGGCCAGCACGGGGTACCCCTACCATCACCTTGGTAGAGAACAGACTGCGACTGATGAGTTTCTAATCTTCTAGATGCACTGTGGCCAAGCACACACACCCTGGAAAGTCTACCCTCTTGGGGAGCACCTCAGCAAGACTCAGGGCTTCCTCATGACATATTCACCAATGAAAGAGGGGCACAGAGGACTCCCTACAACCTGGGCTCTACAACCACAGCCCAACTGTGTATCAAGCCTGTGCCTGCCAAGGCAAACACTTAGGCCCTTTGGGCTCAGGGCTTTCCAGGAGAAATGGCTTATTTGTCAGCTAGTCAACCCACAGACTCAGAAGAACTGTGCATAGAATGCAGTTCGGGGTAGCCGAGAGGTGGCGAGAGGGCCTGGGGTGGTGGCGGGCTGAATGAAGAGACAAGCTAGAGAAATGACCCACATTCTGACTCACCAAGTTTTAAAAACGCCCACTGCCCCAGCTCTCCAGCCTCCCCCACGTACCAGCAGTTGGGCAGGTTGAGGGTTATGCTGCCTTGGATTTTAGCTCCAAACTGCAGGTAGCCCAGGCACCCTAGGCTGATGTAGAGGGTGGTGACGATGGCCATCCCCGTGTACAGGATGACTGGAAATTTCCGGGGATCCTTCATTTTGTTTTCAAGGGGCAGAACCTATGAGACAGGAGTGAAAAAAGAGCACAGGGGAAAAGGCAGAATTAAGCGACATAAGACAAAGAAAAAAAAAAACAAAAAACACCACAGCCTAAGAGGAAGAAAAAAAAACTTCTTCATCCACAGAACTCCCTGTACCTGTTGCAATCTTCACCAGACAAACTGATTGCTGATTTCAACAGCAGTTGTATGGTCAGGGCCCCCTGCCTTAATAGAAAAGCCTGAGGTCAGGGTGGGCAGGACTACAGCCCAGGACCCCAAGTCCAGGCTGGCTCTGTCCTGCTGCCTTCTGTGGGCTGGGAGCGTCCCATCCTTGGCACTGAATGCATGGAGACCAACAGGCCTTCTGCAGCATTGCCCACCTGGTACCTGGCCCAGGCTGCAGCTCCCTGCTAATCCGAGTAAGAATGGGACATGTAGGTGAAGAAGAACTCTCTCCAGCACTCAGAAACTTCTCCACAGGGACAGGCACCAGCGGTGTCAATTAGACCTGAGTGATAAGCATCCTGCCTTCACAGAGGCTCCCTGACTTCACACATCTTGAGAACAGGGTGCTTAACTAGGCCCTGTTTCCACATTTCCACTTCAAGCCAGTGCCTCTGCTGCCTCCTGGGTCCCAATGGTGGCCACACTTTAACCTGGTGAAACAAAGGCAAGGCCTCTTAGGTGAGCTCATTTAGGAACTGGGGTACAGCAGAGAGGACCTGGGGACAGATGTCTCAATCTGCTGTCAGCTGAATCTGGTTCACTGACACCAATCAGTCTCTCACTGCACCACATACTGTCTTTTGCTCTCATTACAACACTCACTTCCCACCTACGGCCAGGAGGCACCAGAGGCTCGTATTTTTGCTGCAGGCCCAGTACCTTGGAAGGAGTCCAGAGCTCTGCTGTTGCTTCGGGCCCTAGCACCCCCCTCTCTCCAAGGTCTCAAGCTTCAGCTAACCCACACCCAGGGAGAAGCTGCTTCTAAACTCGTCCATCAGTTTCTCCTGACACAGGAGTACCATGAGGTGGGGGGCAGGGAGTTCTCCCCTGGGTGTCCCATCAGGCCTGGGACAGTACAGTGGACACAGAAGGCACACTGGACACAGCATGCAGCCTGACAGCTCACCTAGAACCTTAAATAGCAGTGTTTTTTCTCTCTCTGACCCTAAAATGGAAGCTACAGAGGAATACGCGAGTTTGCAGACAAGGATACTTACAGAACAATTCTGCCTGCAAGCTTTGGCACTCATACAGGAGATTTGCATTGAGTTCCTAGCTCCTGGCTGGTTCTGACCTCAGCCTGGGGTCATGCCCGTGAATCAGTGAATCAGAGCTCTAGCTCAAATAAATTAATAATACTTTCACAATAAAATCAGTATTTGTTAACAAAAAAATGTATTTAATATTTGCCATGTGTCAGGGACTATACCTAGCACTTTAAAAACATATCATGGGCCTGGCACAATAGCCTAGTGGCTAAATCCTCGCCTTGCACCCATCAGGATCCCACATGGACACTGGTTCGTAACTCGACTGCTCCACCTCCCATCCAGCCATGTGTGTGAACTGGGAAAATCCCATTTGCCTTTAAGCTCCCTGCTTGTGGCCTGGAAAAGCAGCAGAGGATGGCTTAAAGCCTTGGGACCCTGCACCTGCGTGGGAGACTCAGAAGAAGCACCTGGCTCCTGGCTTCAGATTGGCTCAGCTCCGACCATTACGGCCACTTGGGGAGTGAACCGGTGGACAGAACTTCTTTCTCTCTGTAATAGATCTGCCTTTCCAATAGGAAAAAGAAACGAAATCTAGAAAAAAAAAATCCCAAAACATATCACTTAATGCAATCAACTCCTAGTCTTTGTGCTCACTTCCCAGGGGAAAACAAGGCTGAGAGGTGCGACCTTCTCACAAGGTCACACAGTGCCCCCAAAGCAGTCTGCCTCCAGACCCTGCACTGTCGACTGCCTGGTGCTGCTCCTTCAGCACACACAGACGACAGTGCCAAGAGGGAATCTGAATGTTCAAAAAATTGATTAGTTAGGTAGCAGTCAAGTGCGAAAGCTGGAGTTGGCAAACTCGAATGGACCATTGAACTAACTGGCAAGTAAGTTCTAGGAGCCCAGAACTCCAGCTGGGTCTCCCCCATGGGTGCAAGTGACCCAAGTGCTTGAGCCATTGTCTGCAGCATCAGGTAGGATGCTGCATGGCAGGCAGAGGGCTTGGAACTCAGACACTCCGACACGGTGACTTCACTCACCTGCGTCACAACCCCTGCCCTCCACAGAGCCTTCCAAGCAGCTTTTCCTGCACACTAAAGGAGAGAGTAAGGATACCAGAGCACAGTGCCAGTCTTACCATCCCGATGCCTTCAAACGCAAAGATAGCTGTGCCAAAGAACAGGGGGTAGGTCTTCCAGGGTGCCACCAAAGGGAGGTTGCTGGGGTTTGGGATCGCCTGAAAGCGAGAAGGAAACAAAGCAAAAAGCTACGCACGGATCTGAGACTTGAACTCCCGACCAGAGAGGCTGTACCTTTTGCCGAGGCCAGGAATCTAAAGGAAAGGATGTGGTTTCTGACCCACGACTTGGCGACACTGAGTCCTGGTAATTTTTCTCTCTCCAGGTTACAAAGACCCTGCTTGTTCTGGGGAGAGTCTTACCCAAAGCTCTACTAGAAATGCAAATATTGGAACTGCCTAAGGAGAGTCACATGCTTTTACTAGGCAGTCCTAGCCCCAAGTGGGGAAAAAAAAAATCAAAAGATGAAAAAAGCTACTTAACAAAGGAACTGAAAACTTGAATGCTCCCAGACAAGTCACTCAAGTAATCAGCCACACATCAACTGCGCTGCAACTATTACACGGGCTTAAAAAAGTAAAACCTGAGGTGATAAAGCAGAACATAAAAAGCTGCTTATGAAACAATGAAGAGAAAAATATGTTTACATTTATATAGCCACTGTGATACAATTACATAAACACATCCCGTAGATACAGCTGGAAGGGAAGCCAGTCAACTTCAGCAATTTTCTTCTCCTTTTCTTTCCTTTTTTTTTTTTAATTCTGTCAATGAGTTTCAACACTTGAAAAATAATGTCAAGAGGCAACATGGATAGGAGTATTGGGGAAAAAAAATAGCACACAGAGCACTTTAAAAATAGGCAAGTTAAAGAAAGACAAAAAGGGGCCTGGCACAAAGGCTCAGGGGCTAAATCCTCGCCTTGCAAGTGCTGAGATCCCTTACAGGTGCCAGTTCTGGCCCGGCTGTGCCACTTCCCTTTCAGCTCCCTGCTTGTGTCCTGGAAAAGCAGCAGAGGACGGTTCAAAGCCTGGGGACCCTGCACCTGCGTGGGAGACCCAGCAGAAGCTCCTGGTTCCAGACTGCCTTAGCTCTGGCCAGAGTGGCTACTTGGGAAATGAGCCAGCAGGTGGACTATCTTCTACTATGTCTCTCCTTTTATCTAAAAAATCTTTCAAAATAAAAATAAATCGATCTTAAAAAAAAAGAACAACAACAAATAAAGACAAGCAAGGAAATATCATTAGAGTCTCAGAATTGTATCTGTAGACTACATGGAATCTGTTGTCTTTGTATTAATATCACATTCATATGTGAATTGTGTTATAGTGATTATTACACATTTTCTGTCTCTGAGAATTTAGTGTGTCTAAAAAATTTTCCTTTAAAATAAATAAATAGATAAGCACTTCAAATAAGACAGCAAGGCAGTGGGCGACCACTGGTACTCCATAAGGTTGTGCAAGCCCAGATGCACAGTCACGGAACCCTACTTCTCCCACCATTGAGCAACAGTCGGCAGCAACAGATTGCATAAAAAAAGGTGACGGGGAGGACAGAATTTTGCTTTTTAAAAAACTATGTATTTATTATTATTTTTGGAAATGCAGAGTTAGAAAGAGACAGAGAGAGAGAGAGAGAGTCCATCTGCTGGTTCACTCTCCAAATGCTGTAATGGTCAGAACTAGGACAGTCCGAAGCTGTGAGGCAGAAGCCTCCTCCCATGTGGGTCTCTCCAGGGGCCCAAGAACATGGGCCATCTTCTCCTGTTTATCATGCCATAAGCAGGAAGCTGAATCAGAAGTGCAGCAGCCTGGACTTGAACTCACATAGGATGCCAGCACCTGCAGGTGGAGCCTTAGCCCGCCATGGCTCCAGCCCCTTGAGTTCTCACTCTTTCAGGAGGAGTGGATTAGTTACTGTGGCTCCCCCTCATGTTCTGCCCTGCCCTATGTGGGCCACCCACTCACCCCTCTGCCCCTCTGACTTGCTGGGAAGCAGCACCAGGCCCTTCCCCAGAAGCCAAACAGGTGCTGGTGCTGTACTCTTGGACTTCCCAGCTCACAGTCATGAACCAAACCAAGCCTCTTTCATCATGAATTACCCAGTCTCAGGCATTCTTACAACAACACAAAACAGACTAGGACACAAGGTTTTAAAATTGCTTTAACTGGGGCTGGCGTGTGGCATAGCAGGTTAAGCCTGTTACACCAGTATCCCGAAAGGATGACAATTCAAGTCCCCGCTGCTTCAGTTCTGATCCAGATCCCTGTTTCTCGCCTGGAAAAGCAGCAGGGCATGGGCCAAGACCTTGGGGGCCTGAGCCCAAATGGGAGACCTGGAAGAAGCCTGCGGCAGGCTTCGGACTGGCCCAGAACTGTTGGTTGTGGTCATTTGGACAGTAAACCAGCAGATGGAAGATTCTCTCTCTTTCTCTGTCTCTCTTCCTTTCTTTGTAATTCTTTCAAATAAATTTTTAAAAATCAGTCTTAAAAACATAGAAATATCTATACAGATATTTCAATAAACATAGAGCAAGCTCAGTTTGAGGATAACAACAGGTGAACAGACAAAGGCCTATTGTTAACCTCCATGGCAGGCTTCTCTTTGAAAGATTTAAAAGCAGGTGTGTTTTAGTCTCCTGAAAAAAATTAAAAAATGAAAAGAGAACTATTTTTATTGGGCCCCTGGCTAAGGAAATTAGACTGCTTTATAAGAAATATTTCCATACCTGACAGACCAGTAAGTGTTTGGAGAGTGAGACTGGCCTGTAATTATTCCTGAGTCAGGCATACCTCAGTCCCTGGAAACAGGTGCTGTCAGTTAGCTGGTAGGTAACTACTGTCCGGGTCACATACAGAACAAGTTGAGGTGTTGCCTGGAGAAACTCACAATATATCTATCTGGGGATACTGTGGGAAGGACACCAGGATTGCTCCTGGCTTACAACCCAACCAACCAAGTGGGAAAAGCTTAATTTACATAAAAAAAGATCATTCTTGGAACAGGCATCCTGGTACAGTGGGTTATGCTACCACTTGGTGCGTCTGCCTCCTGTTTCAGAGGAGCTGAGATACAGTCCCCATCTCCACCTCAGTTTCCTGCGAATGTGCCCATCTGTGGCCATCTCAGTCACTTCCGTGTGTCCTAGGCACTCTTCAGAGCTCTAACAGCAAAATAAAAGCACACATGATTTGGCCCTTCCTGTATGATGATGAAAATGCACTCACAGGCTCAAAGAAAATGGGCCCCCGGAGAGAGCTGTTTGTGTTTGAAAGCACGGCTCTGTAGAACTGCCAGTGTGTGCCATCTGTCTGACATCACAGCAAGGACTCACAGAGGGCCTGCTCATCCGTCAGGACCCCAGCTGCTTAGCTCAGTGGGGAACCAGGTCACTTTGTGAAAATCAGGTAATGCTCACCTGTCAACTGACCAGAACTAAAAAGATGGACACATCCATTGCTGGCTAACGTGAGAAGGCAGAGGCTCGGGTAACTGCAGAAAGGAGTTCAAGTGAAACTGTCCAATAGCTTTTGGAAAAACAGCAACAACTTGGTAATAGTTAAAAATGCAAACGCGTACATTCTTCAGCAACTGCACCTCTAAACAGGCATCTTACTGGCCCTGAATCAAGACTAGCAGCTTACTGAAGCTGCTGGCTTCAGGCAGGAGCCTAAAGAAATGTCTCTGAATGGTCTGTTTATCATTTCAGAACTTTAGAAACGTAATGTTCAATTCCTTGAGAAGAAACAACAGAGTTGTTCAAAAAAATTTCTTAGAGCGGTACCTACATACTTCCTCATAAAGGAGAGCCAACAGTATTCACTGTCTTCAACTGAATTACAGAGAGCCTGATAACCCATCCACTGGGGAACCACAGCCTGTGTATTCCTGTGACAAGCAGCAACCAGAAAGAAGGAAGCACAGGCAGGTGGCAGGTGTGGCAACCCAGAGAGGCAGTACAGGCAGAGCAACACACAGAGGACATTGTAACTGCATTTAAAAACTTAAAATCAGAATGTCATGTTCTGTATTTCTCTATGTACTAAATGTACCATCAGCCTCATGGGGAGTCTCTCCCAGAGAGGAGACTTGGGGCAGGGACGTGGCTTCCAAGAAGTGTTTCTGGCATCTGCATTTTAATGAATATGTGCTGATCAATTATTTGGGTAATTAAATTAAAATACTGTCTTTCAAGTTATGGTTTTCTTCACCTGCTTCTGCTCTTAAGTATTATGCTTAAAGAAACAATTGCTCAGCCTGCTGGTCCACCTCACCACATACAAATGTTCTTTCTCACACTTTCCCACGAACCTGGTCACAGGGCTTAAGTGATGGGGCAGGGGTCAGGTGGGAGAGGAATGGAAAGGCATTGTTACAATAAGTGGACTTATAATTTTGACAAGTAAAGTCTAAAATGGAGTTGTTAAGGAATTATGTTAATCTAAATACAAGTTAGAAAAACAAAATTTTTATCTTGAAATATTTTCCCCTAGTTTCCAATTGCATTCAATAACCTTGCCTTAACAATGTAATTAGAAAAAATGTTGAACTAGTGACCTCAGTGGAGGCCACCTGCCCCCAGGGATGTCAGGAAAAGTCTGGAGACAGTTTTGGCCATCACAGTCACCAGAGCAGGTTGCCCCAGCACCTGCTGTAAGGAGACCTGGGACACTAAACATCCAGCGGAGTGCAGAAAGGTGCCCTCAACCAAGGATGATGTCAGCAGTGCACAGGATAACAGCCTCTAATCTAAAGTAACTATGTTCCACTTACTTCTCTCTTTGTCCCACTGATTACTCAGGGTGAGCACAGGGCAGGGCCGGGCTCATACCTGAACAATGAACTGGTAGATCATGATCAGGCTGACTAACATGGAAAGGTTGGCCAGCAGGGAGAAGATGGACAGGATGCGGAGGTTCCGGATGAAAACCAGCAGCACCAGGAAGGGCAGGAAGGAGAGCATGTAGAGCCTCGAGTCCATGGTGGGCGTCAGGACCACTGTCTCATTATTGTGGCAGTCGTTGGTGGTCCCGTTGGCCGCTTCTATCACCTGGAACCAGGACAAGGAAGGAGAAGGAAAAGCTACTCAAATAAGGAGGCTGGCCGGTCTCTCCCACTGGAAGAAGCTTCCAACTAGGCACTAGAGATGGCTGTGGCTGCAGGGCCTTCCTTCCCTGGGGAGCTCCAACTGGCATCAACAACCCGGCCTTTGGAGTTGGGTCTGATGGTATTGTACCTAAGACAAGAGGGGCAAACAACCCTGAAGCTTCTCTTGGCCCTGTATCTTTGACTAGGGATCAGAAAAAGATGCTGCTATAAGTCAAATGTTACAACCTTAACTCATCTGTTAACTGAAACCAGCTTGGGGAGGATTCCTCAACCAAAATTCCACTGCTGTCTTGCCATTCTTCCTCCTCCTGTCACATTCATTCGTGCTCATGCTCTCTGTCTATTTCTATGTGTCTTTCCCTTTTCCTCTCCCTTTGTGTCTCTCTCTTTCAACCAGGACCCTACCTACCTGTTTAAAGTTGTCGGCCAGAAACACAAAATAGACACAGCAGAAGCCCAGCTGCGTGACAATCAGGAAGAAGTCCACAACGTGCCTGGAGATGGTGAGGGGAGGAACACAAAGACCATTACCATGGAGACCAAGTCTCCCAGAGGCCCGTAAGCCATCACATCCAGACAGATGACGAGGGTGTGCATGCCCAAGGAGAAGGGAACCATGCCAGTGCCACTGGCCTGGGGCACCTGAAGGATGTGGAAAGAGGCATATCTGTGTGGTTTCAGAGCTTCAGAGCTCTCCTCTGCTGGATGGCTTCCCCTTCCTCACATCTTCTTCCTCACACAGACTTCAAGCCCCTGGAGGGTCAGGACGGCATGGTTCATCCCAGGGCATCGCCCCTGCCCACCTAGAACTACTCAGGGCCCCTCAGAAAAGAGTGGTTTAGTATACGTGTTAGACAAATGAGTGAAACAGACATAGCCACTGGTGGCAATCTGCCAGTGCAAGAATGGTCCACAGAGTTCGCTCCAACTAGATCCTGGGAACTACTGATGAGGAAACTGAGGTGCAGAAAAGAGAGGGGTTGTAGAGCACAAAGCTGCACAGCTGACCACTGGCAGAACTAAGCTAGGACCAAAGTCCACTGGTCCACACACCGCTGTCCCTCCCTGAAGGTCTTCACACCTCGGGACACGGTCAAAAGAAGAGAGAATGAGGTACCTTCCCCAGTGTGCATGGTTCCGGAGCCAGGAGCTGGGGCTGGATTCTAGTCCGTACATCACAGTATCCCCATAATCCACGAAGGGCTTGTTCATTCTGGGAGAAGGGGAGGCAGTGAGGAAATGCAAAGTGTGAGGGGCTGAACAACAACAGAGGCAGCAGGACAAACGGAACCACAGAGACTCGGCCAGTTGCCCCTCATGAGCCCTGAGCAGTCTAGAGGTACCAGCCCACGTACTGCAACTGGTGCTCTCAATGGCTCAACTACTGTCACTATGACCACATCATCTGGTAGAAGTGTCCCAATGGGCAAAGGAAATGAACAGACATTTTTCAAAAGAACAGATTCAAATGGCTAACACATATGAAAAGAGCTTCAGGCTTCCTAGCTGTCAGGGAGATACAAATGAAAACCACATTGAGATTCCATCTAACTCCAGTGAGGTTGGCCTACATCTAGATCTCAACTAACAACACCTGCTGGCGTGGATGTGGTGAGAAAGGTACCCTCCTTTACTGTTGGTGTAGGTGTAGGCTAGTACAACTACTATAGAAATCAGTATGGAGAGTGCTTAGGGAAGTGCAATATAAACCTGCATACAATGCAGTATGCGTCCCTACTTCCAAATCAAAGATAGACTCCCAATGAAACTGTTGGGCTTATCTAGACAATGGAATGCTGGACTGTCTGACGTTTTCTGTGCCAGCAATATCAGGGAACACTTAAATAACAGACTGATGGAATTATGACTGCTTATAAAGGACTATACTATTGTAATCATATTGGGAAAATTGGTTGGTGGGGAGAGAATTTGGTGGGGGAAAATCCCAGACCCTATAGAATTGTGCCATAAAATTAAAAATAAAAAAAAAATAAAAACAAACTTAACAACAACAAAAAAAAAGAAGTGTCCCAATGGGCAATGCGATGGACATCACTGAGCACACAGAACTAGAATATGGTCCCTGTATGCTGGACACTGCACATTTGACAGATGGCAGCAAGCCTCGAAAGAGCCTAAAAGCGACCAGAAGCTAGGCTGTGATCACAGGGAACCATCTTTGGCTTGTAGAAGGATCATGAACGATCTGCCTGAAGCCCTCAGAACCCCAAAGGACAAGGGCCCCTCAGAGGTGGCACAGAGGGCTCTCACCTGCGGCAGAAGTGGTGGGCACACTTCACCAGGATCCCCATGCAATGCACAGCCACAATGCCAATCACCAGCAGACTGAGGGGACCCATCTGGAAGGACAGAAGAGGGAGACAGCATATACAATTAGGAGGGAGCCACTTGATTTGCTGAGACACACTCCAGGGCTTCTGGCCCAGCCCGGGGGGAGAGATGGGTGGTCTCTGAACCTCAGCATGCCTTCCCAAGGGTTCATCTTGTGCAAGGTGAGGGCTCCAGGTGAGCCTGCTCTGCCACTGCTGTGAGTCGACAGGAGAGAAGCTCCCACAGTGACACTGCAGGAAGGAGAGATGGGAAAGGGATGCAGGAGGGGGAGGAGCACCATGCTTATAGCCAAGTCAGAGTCCCTGGCCCTGGCTGCAGCCCAGCCCAGCACAGGCTGTTGTGGACGTTTGGGGAGGAAACCAGCACATGGGAGATTCTCATTCTCGTCCTCTGTCAGTTGCTCTGCTTCTTAAATGAATAAAATTAATTAATTAAAAACTAAGAAAAAAAAAAAAGAAAGCTAGGCATGTAGCCAGGGACAGTCCACATGTCTGAGCCATTCTCCACTGTATAAAAGAAATCAGAATGGCCTCAGCCAGAGGCAGCGATCCTCAGGCTGCCCATTTGGGGACATTGTGGAGAAAACTGTCCAGTGAGTATACAGATAGACACTTCAGTTACTGACTTACAGCTCCATTACTAACAGGAACCACCTGAGTCATTTTGTATCATCTCCACCACCACGCAAGCCCCATCAGGCAGGAATCTTCATTTAATTCACCAATACGGTCTAGGCACTAGACTAGTATCTGGCACACAGAAGTCTCTTAGATGAATGAATATCTGAATTTTGCATTTTCTCAGAAAAATAATAATAGCTTCTGTATTTAAGAGTAAATTTAAAAAAAACAAACAGCTATGTCCTAAAAATGTGTCCTGCTACAAGGAGGGCTCTTACCAAGAGGCCAGCATTTCTCACTGCCAAAGGCAGCCCCAGGAGTCCTGTGCCAATGTTGCCTTTTAACAGGTGGATCAAGGTCTGGAACCATCTGAAATGGAAAGAAAGCAGACCTGAAAAATGAGCTAAGCATACAGCACAGTACCAAGTACCTGCAGGCATCATCTTATCCACCTCCCTTAACAATCCTAGGGGATTGTATGGATGAGGACCCAGCGAGGCCACACAGGGTTGGGCTGGGATTCAAACCAAGGACTCATGTATTCAAGTGCTTGGACTTCCCCTCCCTGCAGCGCCTTCTCTCTCTCTCAGAGAGGCCAGCAGAGGGCACTGGGGTCTCTCCAGGCTTCCCAACCTCTCCTGGTATCACTGGGGCCCAGTTCTAACCACTGAGCTGACCCCTGTCGGGATGCCCAAAGCTGCCAGGTGATGGCAACACACAGCCATCCACAGTGGGCAGAGACTGGTGTGAGAGAAAAAGGAAACAAACATCTGGAGCCCAACCCTACAACAGAGAGTTGAACTCAAGTGAACACAGAAGTCAAAAGTCCTTGGAATACTTTGTAGTAATATTAACGATAAAGTTTGGGCCCTGCATTGTAGCCTAGTGGCTAAAGTCCTTGCCTTACATGCGCCGGGATCCCATAAGATGCCAGTTTGTATCCTGGCTGCTCCACTTCCCATCCAGCTTCCTGCTTGCGGCCTGGAAAAGCAGTAGAGAACAGCCCAAAGCCTTGGGACCCTGCTCCTACATGGGAGACGTGGAAGCAGCTCCTGGCTCCTGGTTGCAGCCACTTGGGGAGTGAACCAGCAGATGGAAGATCTTTCTGTCTCTGCTTCTCTCTGTAAAAACCTGACTTTCCAATAAGAAATAAATCTTTAAAAAAATAAATAAAGTTCTATGCCCTAGAGCTCAATGATTTAAGAGGTCTGAGAAGGGGTCACGTGGTTTATCTTCCTGCCTTGGGACCAGGGTTTTCTCTCTGTACAGACAGTCCTGATTAGCCACCGCAACTGGAATGCTTTTCACACTGCCCCCTTTGATTCGTTCACTTAGTCAATGCCAGCTACTCTGCCTGAGACCCCGTGCTAATTGCTGTGGGAGGTAAGTGTGGATCAGACAGAATTCAGGCTGCAGCAACCAATGTCTCAGGGAAATAGAACACACACCCAAAGCAGCAGGATCCCTGGCTTCAGGAAAGCCAAGGAGCAGTTCCTGGCAGGAGAAGCTGTACAGAGCCAAGCCCTAGGACTGGGCCCTGGGAAGGAAGACCCCCAAGGCAAAGGCATGGGTTTGGTGACAAGATTCTAATAGAACCATGTGGTGTTAAAGAATTCTTGGGTTAGCCTGGTGAGCCCATGCAGGGGGTTTCTCTGCGGGGAGAGAGAACAGCAAGGGGCTGGAGCAGAGCACTCCTGCCCTCGGTGCCTTCTCTGCCCTGATACCTCCAGGACAAGCTCAAGGGCAGCTCACTTTGTCCCCAATAACTCGGGGTTTGGCCCTTGGCAGTTTCTGAACATTCTTTTGCACACAGAACCTAAATCTCCCAGCCTGGGTAATCACACACATTTTTCCAATCTTCAGCCCAGGAGAACTGAATGCATTTGCCCTTGTTTCACGGAGAGGCCACTGAGCAGACCTGGCGGCACCCTCCTCCCCGAGCCTCTTCCCAGAAAGACCAAGGATACGACACGGATTCTGAGTGAGAAGAGGAGACCCTCTCTCCGGGACTCTTCCTGGAGAGCGCTTCCGGACGGCAGGGACCTGGCAGTGACTCCTACATTAGCAGCATCCAGAGGCCAAGGAGACGGTGGGCCTATGAAATTCTTGGCTTGGCAAATGTCTGTCTAAGATCTGCCTAAGATGCCTCTGAGCTGGTTTCACAGAACACCAGGTCCCTCGAGCACCTGGCTCTGCCCTGATTCTGTGGGGGGAGTTCCGATCCCATCTCCAGGGCACAGTGAGGGACCTGGACTAGGACAAGGCCAACCCCCATGGTCAGGGTCAGTTGAGAAACAAGGAGTCTAGGAAACTAACCAAACTTCTCCTTTTCAACAGATGGCCCCACACTGGGGTTACTCAACACGGTGTGAGCATGTCGAGATCCACTCTGGGTTCCGCCAGGGATTCACCGCGAGTGTGGACTCCTCCCCCCGAGGGCCGGAAAGGCCGGGCCTCTCTACAGTCCGGCTGCTGCTCCATTAGGAGTGTTCCAACACTCTGGTCTCAGGACTCCTTTATGAGCTGATAAATTATTCAGGGCTCCAAATAGCTCTGGCTTATATAGAGTCTATCTATTAGCATTTAGCATATTAAAAATTAAATGTAAAAAAAAGTTTAAATATGTAACAAAATAATGTTACATGTTAATATAAATAACAGATTTTTAAATAAAAAATAATCTGCTTTGGAAAAAATGGAGAGAGAATCTGATGAGAATTGCACTTTTTGTTGTTGCTGTAATAGATCTTTTCCATGTTTCAGGCAGCTAGACTGTCTGCTTCTCCACTCAGTCTCTTGTGATACAGTTGTTCTGGTTGAAGTATTTGCAGAAAATGTGTTTTCATAGACACAAATTTTAAAAAGGAAGGGGCATTTGAAACACTATGAATGGACACTGAAAATCTAGAGAATAGAAAAATTTATTTATTTTATTGGAAAGGCAGATGTACAGAGAGGAGGCAAGACAGAGAGGAAGATCTTCCATCCGATGACTCACTCCCCAAGTGGCCGTAACGGCTGGTGCTGTGTTGATCCAAAGCCAGGAGCCAGGAACTTCTTTCTTTTTTTTCATTACACAACTTCTAAATAAAATTACATCCAAATGGTGGTTACAAATCACTCATCTCATCAGAAGAGCTTTCAAGTAGGGACAAGTTGAGAAGTTCACACCAGAGATCAAGGTTTGGCTTTTTGTTTGTTTTCTAATATTGCTTGAAATAAACAAAACCACTGGATATTTTTCTTCAGGTGATGGCTTAATATCTTATTTTTAAGATTTATTTTATTTTTTTATTGGAAAGTCAGATACACAGAGAGGAGGTGAGACAGAGAGGAAGATCTTCCATCTGATGATTCACTCTCCAAGTAGCTGCAATGGCCAGAGCTGCACCATCTGAAGCCAGGAACCAGGAGCTGCTTCTGGGTCGCCCACATGAAAGCAAAGTCCCAAAGCTTTGGGCAGTCCTGTGCTGCTTTCCCAGGCCACAAGCAGGGAGCTATATGGGAAGCAGGGCCGGCAGAATTTGCACTTCCATATGGGACCCCGGCGCATGCAATGCAAGGACTTTAGCCACTAGGCTACTGTGCCAGGCCCTGATGGCTTAATATCTTTCACTTTCAGAAAGCCAGCCCTGTGGCACATCAGGTTAAGCTTCCGCCTACAGCACTGGCAGTCCATAAGGACAATGAGTCTCACCTGCTCCGTTTCTGATCCAACTCTGCTAGCAGCCTGGGAAAGCAGCAGAGGATGGTCCAAGTGCTTTGGCTCTGACGCCCACTTAGGAGACCGGAAAGAAGCTTTTGGCTCCTGCTTTGACCTGGCCTAGCCCCGGCAGCTGCAGCCATGTGAGTAGAGAAACAGCAGTGGAAAACTTCTCTTTCCTTCTTTTTCTCTTTCTCTTGCTCTCCCTCTCCCATCTCTGTAACTTTGCCTTTCAAATAAATAAATATTTTTAAAAAGAAATACATGCAAATAATCAGGTCTGAATAGCCTAAAGTTGACTGGCTGTTCTTTCTAGCAAAAATAGTGTTTTACGGGGCCAGGTGGCGTGGCCTGTCGGCTAGAGTCCTCACCCTGAATGCACCGGGATCCCATATGGGCGCTGGTTCTAATCCCGGCAGCTCCACTTCCCATCCAGCTCCTTGATTGTGGCCTGGGAAAGCAGTCGAGGACATCCCAAAGCCTTGGGACCCTGCACCCGCGTGGGAGACCCGGAGGAGGTTCCTGGCTCCTGCCTTCAGATGGGCGCAGCACTGGCTGTTGTGATCACTTGGGGAGTGAATCTTCGGACGGAAGATAAAAAAAAAAATAATGTTTTATGAACAACAACAAAAAAAGAGCTCAATATCTGCTGACAACTCAATAATGACCAAGGTTACTGTCTCTGGTAGATAGAAGTGTTTCACACGTACTTCCCATTTTTGCCACACTGAATATTAAAAGACCTGCTCTAAATGGTCACAATTTAATGAAATCAGCAATTTGCCCCATTCAGGACATCCTTGAGTGAAACGCTTTTTTCTTGCAAACACATTAGTATAATGTGGAGCCATTGTCTCAGTTCTTGTAGTACCCACAGCCTTAGCCACACTGCTTCTGCATCATTAGTACATATGTCACACAGTGAAAAGACAGTGTCTCAGTGTTACTATGAAGACAGGTCTGTCCTCCAAGGTTCCCCAAAACAGTCTTGGGAACCCCAGCATGTCTGCAGACCACACGTGGCAAATGGCTATTCCACATCATCCAGAGAAACCAAGAATCTGCCAGCTGGCTTCTCCAGCTTCCAGCCTGGCGAAGAAGCAGGAGGCCCAAACAACAGCTGCTATTACATGACTCAGAAGGACAACGAGAAGCAAACTGGCCTAACTGTGTACACCAAGACTACTGTCCAAATAGTCAACAGCTCTGTCACACACAAGGTTAGGACACCACTTCACAGAACAGCCACGCATGTGACTGAGGCTTCAACATGCAACCCATAAGCCGAGAACTTTACAGAGTCCCTGACTCGCAGAATAACCAGTAGGCTGAGAAGTACTTCTATGTACTTTGTTTCCTGACAAACCATGGAACAGATGAGACAAGGCACAAATAGAAAAGGAATCTGATGGGCTCAGCATGATGGCTCAGTGGTTAAATCCTTTCTTTGCATATCCTGGGATCCCATATGGGCACTGGTTCATGTCCCAGCTGCTACACTTCCCATCCAGCTCTCTGTTTGTGGCCTGGGAAAGCAGTCATGGATGACCCAAAGCCTTGAGACCCTGCACCTGCGTGGGAGACGTGGAAGAAGCTCCTGGCTCCTGGCTTCAGATCAGCTCAGCTCTAGCTGGGGCAGCCATTTGGGGAGTGAACCAGTGAAAAGATCTTTCTCTGTTTCTTCTTAACTCTGTAAATCTGCCTTTTCAATAAAAATAAATATTAAAAAAAAGACACCCAAAACAAAAAGTTCGACACTTTTTGCGTATTAGATACTCACTTGGATTAGTGAGATTCCCAAATCAATCTGTAGTTTCAGTGTATATGGTGTATCATCCACATAAACGTTCATGTGGCTCCTGTGTCCCTTGCTAACATGCTCAACCAATGCTCCAAGCTCTGGAGCAGTGCTTTCCCTTGTATCATCCAGATCAGCATGGCGATACCTGCGATAGCTCATAGCTGGGCTTCCCTGGTCACCTACTTTATATAAAACAGCATCAGCATCAGGGCAGGATGGGAACCTCAGAACAAAGAATGCCCTGGAAATTTGGGGAGAACCCAAGTATCTATGTAATTGTGTCACATAATACAATGTAATTACTGAAGTTAAATAATAAATATATATATAAAAAAAAAAAAAAAAAAAAAAGAATGCCCTGGAAAATGGCCCAACACAGCCCAAGGAAGGCACCTTCCAATTTGCTGAGCTAATAACAAACCAGTGGAAGTAAATGTGGATCGAGACCTAAACATGATTTTAAAAAAAAGATATTCAGAATTGTTAACAGGCATGAATCAATTTCTACGTGCCCAACACATGCGAGCTACTTCTGCTCTGAAGCCACCAGGTGGCTGGTTTCGCACTTCCGAGAAAGCTGTAGAAATCCACGTCTGGGCACAGGCACTTGGCGTGGTGGTTAAGATGCCACTCGTGCTGTCTCCTGTACTGGAGCGCTGCCTGGTTTGAGCCCTGGCTCCCCTGCAGGTGACGCAGCTTCCTGCCAGTGCACACCCCAGGAGGCAGGCAATCACTCAAGGATTTGGGTGGAATTCCAGCTTCCTGGTTTCAACCTGGCCCAGCCTCAGCTGTTATAGGCATTTTGAGGTTCAACTGTGGTTAGAAGAAGTCTCTCTCTCTCTCTCTTGCTCTCTCCCCTCCCCCTTTCAAATAAAGTGAAAATAAACAAAAATTTTTGAAAAATCAAAATCCAGACCCCATATTTCAACTATTGTACATTAGTGTCGATGCCTAAGAACAAAAGGAGCAAAAACTGGAAGGGGAAACTGCAGAGGGAGAAGGCTGAAGTATTGCACAATCCTGAGCATGGCCCTGGAGGGAAGCTGTCACCTGACAGTGTCTGGAGCTGCTTCTGTCCAGGGATGCTGACAGATGCATACAGTTAAAGCAAAGAGAGGGAAGACATTTTCCACCAACTACAAGGCAAGCACATGAACAATCTATAAAAGCATGCTGCAGGAGAAATGACCTTCTGAAACTGGCGTCTTGGCGAGCAGAAATCAGCTAGCAGTGGCGAGGGGCCAGTCCTGTGGACAGACTACATGCCCAAGATCTGCAGCAGTTCACAAGAGAAAAGCCTTGCATTGGAGCAGGCAGAGGGGGCTTCCTCAGTGAGGAGTTGGGTCCACTGGGAAGCTTCCAGGAGCCCCTTGGGAGGTCACAGGGAAGCACAGGATTCCAGGACACAAAGAACCCCTCAGCCACTCACACCCAACACACCAGGAAAGACAGAAAAGCTAAGCTTGAGGAACAAATGGAAGGCTTGCTTTAATAAAGGGCCACTGTGGTCCTGAAAGCTGTCAGAATCCGTTGCGGTTGGCAGGAGGCTGGGAAACAACAGAAAAGAAAGCCTACCCTTGAGTTTTCTTTGGGAGGAGGTCCTCAGGTTTTCTTATTTGGGTGGGTGGGGGTGGGGGAGTTAAATGAAGCCCAAAGAGGGCCAAATTCAGTCCAGAGAAGTCTGGAGTTTCCATAGGCAACGTTCAACTGCTCCTTAGGAAATGCAAAGTACATCTCCTCTTCTGCATCAGCCAACTCTGTTATGTGCAGTGTCCCTCCCTCTTCCCACTTGTTCAGCCAAGTGATGGAGCTTTCCCCATCTGCACAGGAGCTTCCCCCGCTGGGCTGGAGACACCTAAGGTTCTAGTTCAGGGGACACCCAGTGCTAAATCCAGAGTGTCATCTCTAGGGGCTGAAGTCTGGGCTCTTACTCGGCACCTGCCTTCTGGGAACCACATGGCAAAGCCAAAGGGCCAAAAGAGACCAGAGGGATGGACAAGGAGCGTCTGTCTCCAGGGCCACCACCGCCCAATCTCGTTTTCTTACTTTTTTATTTTATACACATATATACTTTTATACATACTATATATAGTATATATTTGTATATATCTCATTTTCAACTTAGATTAGTAAAATAGGAGAGGAAATATCGCTTTAAGGGAGACTTGGAAAGTGGTATGACAAGAGAATGGTACTTACGTTGTGCTGTTTCCTTCCCCGAAGCGCTGGTAGGAGCCAGAGGAGAAGTTGCTCAGGCCATCCGACGGGCTCTCCTCGGGGCTCACGTCCGTGGAGCTGTAGTCATGGTAGTCTTCATTCCGCAGTCGCTGTGTGGACATGGTAGCTGGGGAGACATGACCACCCCCGTTAGGACTTGCAGCAGTGGCGGCCTTGAGCTCCATGTCTAGGGTGGGCTCTGAGGCAGGAGCAGTCATGGTCCCAGATGCTCACTGTGACAGCTGCACTGGGGATTAAGTAGGTAACCAGAGTGCCAGAGACTAGGTTAAATGGAAAGGGGGCAAAGTACACGGGGGCAGGCTGCCCGAGCCTGCCTGGCTACAGCTTCTCAGCCTCCCCGGGCCGAGCCTCATGCACACATGTTTTAATGTGTCGTCGTGCACCTGAACAAAACAGAGGTGAGGCGCTACTTGGCAGGGGCGGGGATGATGCAGATAAATGCTTCCTGGAAGCCGCCCCGCTCCTGAGGCCCAGTTAACTGCTCCTTCCTGGGAGCTGACTTGTGGGCCTTGAAACAATAGAAGCCTGTACCCCTTTCCCAAGGAACAGCCCTCGGAAGATGGGAGGCCAGCATTTATCATGCATGCTTTGGGTTCCCTTCCCTCATTAAAGTGTCTTGTAAGAAATCCCTTTTCAACATGGTTAGGATCAAACTGCCCACTGGGTCCCAAAGCCACAAACAGCATCTTCCTCTTCCTGCTCTCAGCCACAACCTCAGACCTATCCTGTACTCTTTGGGGAAACTTTCCTGGCTACACATCTGAGAAACAGCAGCAGAAAGCAGCTCTGAAACCACTCCTGGCATTTGTCTTCATGTCTCCATGACTCCTTGTTGGGGCTCAGGTAACAGAACCCCAAAATATGGCACCTTGACATCCTGAATACTTTGAACTAAAGGAGATGGGTAGGCCTCAGAAACAAGGTTTCCATCTGACCTTTCCTGCCCTCCTGTCTCTCTGATCCTTTCTCCTCCCCTTACGCAAGTCTCAGATGGGATAATGTCTCCTCCCCCTGCGGGTCCAGATGCTAGAACCTCCTCACCCACAGCCAGCCAGGAAGCCTAAGAAGTGACTCTCCTCCTGCTTTGAGGACCCTCCTTTTTTGAGGGGCCCTACCTTAAGTGGGAGGAAGGAAAAAGAAAGGATGGGTCTTGTCGTTCTTCTTGGTCCAGTCCCAAGACATCACCCCCATGTCCCACCACGTGTCTGCAACAGCTGGCCACGCTGCACCAAACCTGGTGGTTTTCTCTGGAGTCTCTGTTTCTGAAGGCTCCCACACCACACTAAATCTCTGCATAAGAAAATCTGTTATGACAAGCTCCTTGTGAATCTGCCTCCTGCTGTTCCGGTGGGGCCTTCCAGCATCCCGCCTCTCCCTCCCACACCGTCTTCCTTTTTCAGAGATGGTGACAAAAGAGACCCTTCCCGACGTGAGCTGGGGAAGCCAGGTGTCGGTGGTGTCTCCTTAGGGGACGCGGTAAAGCTATTCTAGAGAACAGGTGCTTCTCTAAGACACACAGGGAGGACATGGAGGTCCCTGAAGTCCTCAAGTCCTCACTAAAGGGACCTTCAGAGGTCACACTGGTCCCTCACTTCATAGACAAAGAATCAGTTTCCAGAAGAGAAACTGACCTGCCCTGCTACAGCCAGGTAGGAGCAAGGCAGGACAGCTCTCCTCAGACACCCCGTCTGAACCTGGAAACATCTCCTGCGCGCAGTGCCACCCGCCGGGGGTGGGGAGGGGGGAGGACAGTGAGAGACTCACTTGCCTGCCCTTCAAGAATCTGTACTCAGTCGGCAGGGGTGGGGCCGGGAAGGCCCATGCACAATGAAAACCACAATAAAAATCATCCACCTCAGGCAAACTGGCACAGCTGCCTGCCCGTAAGGGTCTGCACCCCACTCCACACGAATCTGTCTCAGATACCCGCTGAGGGGGGACATGCCACCAACTGCCACCCCAGCACCCACTACCAGTGGACACTTCTGAGCTGAGGGCTTTCTGGAGTTCCAATCGCAGAGAAGCTTCTGGAAACTGGCCCTACTTGGCATCTGAAAGACCTGGCAGGGGAAGATTTCATTGTCTCCAGCCACCTGTGTCGTGGGCGGGGAGGACTCCCAGCACTCTGGCCGGCTGCCAGCGAGGCGCCTGGTGAATGCGGGAGGGCATCACTGGCGTCACTGCCACCTGCAGCCTGGCATCTGAAGGGGCTGCGTCTACTCGTATGCTGGGAGCATCTAAGGACAGCCTCCGGCTCCAGGACAGCTAACCTCAGAGGGCCAGGGCAGACAGCAGGTGGCCTCACACGGGCAGGATCCCTCGCGTCACAGGGGTCCTGGGTTACAAGCCTGCCTCTATAATCAGTTTGTTTTGTGTAATTTTGAACAGTTTTCATTGTCTACAATCTTAGTTTCCAAACAGAAAAAAAAAAATGAAGAAAGGAGGGAGGGGTATGAAATACCTGCCAGCTGCCCCTGGTCCTACAATTCCAGGAATCAACGCGTGCAACGGTTTCCACGAACAACAGCTATTTTGTATGAGAGGTGAGGAAAAGAACCTTCCCAAGGCATATGGCCACGTTTCTGAGCGCACAGGGGCACAACAGCAGCTGGGAAATGGCCCAATCCCTCTCCTATCAGCCAAGAAATCACACTGCTGTTTACTTGGTCCAGATGTTCAGTTTATTTCAGATGTTGTCAAAAGGCCTCTGAATGCTGTGTAGGGAAAAAAGTTCAAGTTACCCAGAGAAGAAGGTTGCTTTAAAAATATTCAAAAAGAAACTGAAATCTATAGATTTAAAGCTATTATCAACAACTGCAGGATGTGGGAGATGTGGCTTGGTAACTGCACACAAATTTAAAAAAGAAAAATGCTAACGTTTTGGCTAATGATAAATTCAACTTAAGTCCATGATATAAAAATAAATGCAGCAGAGCCAAATGAGTGAATACAACTTTCAGTTGTATCAGGACAAGAGTCGATTCTACCCAGGTAGACGACAGCCCCACCCAGCCTCAGCACACACTGTATTCTGTCCTGGGGGGCATGCAAGAGAGGGAAGAGCAGCAAGTGTATAGCCAGGGCCCAAACCAGCAAAGCCTTGGAAACCAAAAGCCATCCTGTTTCCAATGAGGAATGCTTGGAAGGACTGAGAAGGCTCCACGAAGCCACTTGTTCTCTGGGGCCTCAGCGCTAGCGAGGACTGACAGGTGGGAAATGGAAGGAAGCAGATCCTTGGCAAGACCGAAGGAAGTGCTTTCCATCACAGACGTCCAGGCAGGTCCCTCCGACAGCCCGTACTGCCGAACGGGGGTTGCCGGAGTCCTGTGCTGAAGAGCAAACCATGAAGAAGCCCTGCACTGTCACCTCCCTCCTCACTTGCCAGAACATTGCAGCCTGAGTCCTTATTCAAGTTCAAATGGAAGACACCACTCTAGCAGAACGCAGGTGCCCCCCGCCCCCTCCATCCCTAGAGAAGTTCAAGGCAGAGCGGCTACAGAAGGATTCAAGCTTTGGAAAGGGTGGGCCACCCTCAACAGGTCTTTCTGGCAACCCAGGACTTCTTCTCATGCTCCCTTTCTGGCCTCACAGCGTGCTGACCCCTGTGGTCACCCTGCCCCTGGGCTTCTTTTGGTGAAACCCTGATCTTAAAGACTGTTGTTGGAACTGCCGGTTCCTGCCCAGTGTGACACTGTAACAGAGCCTATAAACTGTGAAATGAGGGTTGTGCTTTACAAGAGGGGAAGATAAGCTTGTCCATCAGGTTCCCAAGGACAATGAACAGAGCTTATGAACTACCAATGGTCCAGGTACACACATCAACATCTCCATAAGGAACTGAGACTCAGAAGAGTGACTCGTCAAATAAGTCTGAATATTTGGTGCAAGAGAAAATAAAAAGCTTCAATTGTACATCCAACCAAAATTGCGCTGAATGTCAACATTTGGTATGGCCCTGATATTTTTCCCCTCATATAAATTATACCGTTGTTGCCTCAGTACACCGGAGCTGCTTTGTAATTCATAAACTACGCCCCGATTTTAGCTCGGCACTAAAAAGGAACAACTGCCATCACTTTGTGCAATGGCTGTTAACAGGAAAAACACATTTGCTAACTGAATTTTTATTTTTAAAAACTGTTGGCAGGGGGTCCTGAGGAGCCCGGGTGCTTGGGCCTGCTGTGAGAACTTGTCCTCCTGACTGGAAAAGACAGAGCAAGTGGACGGCAGGCCCTGATGCACATGAAGGCTATGGCAGCCCTTTGGGGCCTGCAGAGGACATCCGGTCCATAGCAGAGGAAGGAGAACAGAACAAATGGACAACTACCCCAGCCAAACGATGACAGCAAAAATCCAGGCGAATAGAGATTCTAAGATCAACTGTGTCAGGCAACAGACATTGGGAGGGTTTCCTCATTCTTGGGTCAGCAAGATCAACACCATTTCAGAACTATCGAAATCACCAGGGAGGAACCCTCAGAGTGTGAGCACTACACTGGGAACCTGGGTCGATATCAGGTGGCTGCTGCCCATCCCGGGTGCTGGGCCGGTTAGGAGGCTGGATATGGCTTCTCCCTTTATCTCCCCCTCCTTTCCCCAGAAACAGGAAGAATAGAAACTTTGGAAACAATGATCACACCCACTTTTCCCTAACCCTCTATCCCTCCCACACTGATCAACTATGTAAACATCATCTAAAATTAACAAAGTTTAAAAACACATTGATTTTCTGAAAAGATATCATTTTTCTTTATTTGAGTGGCAGGGAACCAGAGCTCCCATCCACTGGTTTGCTCCCCAAAGCTGGAAGCCAGGAACCCAATGCAGGTCTCTCACATGCGCACCAGGAATTGAATCCTTGGCATATCACCTTTGTCTCCTAGGATCCACGCTAGCTGGAAGCTGAGGGTGTCTTAATCAGAGTCTTCAAAAAAAACGTTTTTATTTGCAAGGCAGAGCAACGGAGAATGAGAGGCATCTTCCATCTGCTCATTCACTTCCCAAATGCCTGCAACACCCGGGGCTAGACAAGGCCAAAGTCAGGCGCTGGCTTTCCCACATGTGTGGGAAGCTACATCTGGTTTTCCTACATGTGTAACAGAGATTCAAGCACCTGAGCCATGACTTGCTGCCCCCCTCAAGATACAGGCCAGCAGCAAGGGGGACCAGAAGCAAAGACGATTCCATTCTGGGCACCCCAGGTGGGATGCAAGTCTCTCAAGTGTTGGCCTAACGTGCCGTGCCACGGTGACCACAGGAACTTCAGCCACTAGGCCAAAGCCCCTTCCGTAGGGGCGGACAATCTTCAGGGACATTTCTCTAGTGACTGCTTCTTTAAGTAATTCTTTTTATACATTTAAGAACCAACCTTTTCATTTTAAAACTGTATAGTGTTCTGGGGCTCAGGAGAACAAAATCTAGCTGTCAGAAAATCCTGCTTTCCTGTCCGATTACTGGTTTATTATTTAGGTGTTGGAGCAAGGGGATTTCATCAGATAATTTCTAAGTACATTCTCCCTTTGAAAAAAAAAAAACATAATTCCAATTTCAAATTTTTAGTAGCCAGAGAGGCTCAAAAAGAAAAAAAAAAGGAATTAAGCCTTAATACATTAAAATATTCTCAATCTGTGCCATGCCATCTGATAGCCAATAGCTCCCGAGCACATGAAACAGTTGTCAAGTTGACATATGCACACACTGGATTTCAGTGACTTGGTATCAAAAGCTGCGAATTATCTTATGACTGATTTGCTATAATGATAACATCTTGGATATATTGGCAGTGATAAAACAAGGGAAATACCAAAAGCAAACATGTTTCTGTGCCTATCTGATTCTACCTGAGTTTATGGCAGTAATCATCTTCCTAAAAAATCCTGATTACTGCTTGATTTACATACAACTCCACAAAAGAAGTAGCTAAGACGTTATTATGATAGGTACACCCAGGGCTCGCCTCCTCCCGGGGTCATGCATTCACAATATTTGCAGAGCAAAAGTGCTGTTCATTACTCTGGAATAATCACATCGGGTTGGACTTTGGAACCCAGAGAAGCAGCAAATTTGCTAGATGCATTTTCTCCTCTCTGTTGCTGTAATTCTGAGGTCACAAAGGGGGAACCCAGGCTGCAGTGCTCTTTGTGGCGCATGAAGAGGGAAGCAACAATGCACAGCTTCTCCATCATTCGCTTTTAAAACAACATCAGTGGGGGTGGTGTTGTGGCATAGCACATTAAGACACAGTTTGCAACTACTATATCCCATGTTGCAGCACCAGTTCTAGTCGGGGTTGCTCTGCTTCTAATTCAATTTCCTGCTAATACTCCCTGGAAAGGCAGCAGCATATGGTCCAAGTGCCTGAGCCCCTATGCCCATGTGGGAGACCCAGATGGCGTTCCTGGATCCTGTCTTCAGCCTGACCCAGTCCTCACCGTGTGGTCACCTGGGAAGTAAGCCACTGGACAGAAAAACCCTCTGTCTCCCTCTCTCTGTCACTCTGCCTTTCAAATAAATAATCTTAAAAAAAAAATTTCATTTACTTTTATTGGAAAGGCAGAGCGACAGAAAGAAGGAGACAGAGAGAGAAAGATCTTTCATCAGCTGGTTCACTCCCCAAATGGCCGCAATGGCCAGAACTGAGGTGATCTGAAGCCAGAAGCCAGGAGCCTCTTCCGGGTCTCCCACATGGGTGCAGGGTCCCAAGGCTTTAGGCTGTCCTCTACTGCTTTCCCAGGCTACAGGCAGGGAGCTGGATGGGAAGCGGAGCAACTGGGATACAAGCAGGAGCCCATATGGGATCCTGGAGTGTGCAAGGCAAGGACTTAAGCTACTAGGCTACTGTGCCAGGCCCTCAAATAAAGAATTAAAATGATATAAATGAATAAAGCAACACCAGGTACAGTCCACCAAGCCACCCACAGAAACTTAATCCAAACATTGAGACCACTGCCAGAAATCTTGTGCTAGGGCAGCCCCAGGCCTCAGCAGGCTCTGCCCAGAGCAGCTGCTGAAGGTTCCAACATGCTAACTGGTCCCCCCACCTCCAAATCACAGTGACCCCTGAGTTCAGGACAGGGTGTGCCAGTAGCGAGGATGCTTCCCTTTCTCAGGTGAGAACACTGAGGTCCAGCCCGCCACAGTCCAGGCTTGTTCCCTCCACCACACCATAAACCATGAATCTTCTTTCTCTACAACCTCTGGAGCAAGGCTGGCCCTGAGCTCGGATCACAAGCAGGTCAGCAGGAGGCATTCTGCCAACCAGAGAAGTCTAGCACCCAGGTGTGGGGGTCCCAGCAAGTTCCCTCATCTCCCTCTGCTTCAATTCCCTCACCTGAAAAATGCTGCCCCCAACACCCACATCAGCGCTCTGATAGCGAAGGGAAGAGAGGACAGATGGTAACTGGCCACCCGGCTCACAGGAGACCCCTGTCGATGGCAATGACTGCGATGACCACGACAGACAAGTGTGAGGAAGGCAGGTGAGCACCTGCAGGGCTCGCCCCACTTCACGCTCTGGAGCACTGAGCCAGGTCCCCACCGTGGACATGGTGACTATTACTCTGACTTCACAGAAAAGGGGCAGGGAGGTCCCTGAGCACTGGCATTTGGGGGATCAAAAAGATGACAAGACCAAATGCAGGGGTCGGCATTATGTCATATAGCAGGCTAAGCTGCCATGTGTGGTACTGGCATCCTATATGAGTACTGCTCAGAGTCCTGGCTGCTCTGCTTCTGATCCAGCTCCCTGCTAATGCTCCTGGGAAAGTGGCAGAGGACAGCCAAATGCTTGGGCTCCTGCACCCACATGGAAGACCCAGATGAAACACCTGGCTTTGGCCTGGCATAGCCTGACCATTGTGGCCATATGGGGAGTTAGCAAGCAGATGGAATACCTGTGTCTCTTCCCCACCCCTCTTTAACTCCATATTTCAGATAAATATAATAAATCTTTGCAAAAAAAAAACACAGCATCACGTGATTTCTTTTTGCTATGTTTAGAATGTTCCAGCCCCCAGACCCCTCACTCCTGAAACAGAAGGAGTTCTATGCTTAGCCGGGTGCAGCCTGGCCAAAGGAGGGACTGAGGCCAACAGACCCAATGTGAGCTGGTTACAAGGGAAGGAGAAGAGCCTGCCCAGTGCTGGTGGGGTGGTCACAGACATCCTCGGGTCTCAGCGGCCCCAGGCCAGTGAAGGCAGAAAGAGCAGATGCTTCCCTTGGCCCAAGTCCAAGATCCCGCTCCAGCTCACGGGGAGAGAAGAAACGTGTCCGTCACTGCAGGGAATTCTCAGCACCTGATCCTTGAAGCAACGCCCAGCATCTAAAGGACTGAGACAGAGGGTGAGCACTTGGTGCACCCATGGCCGCCTGGCCTGGGACGCCTGCATCCCATACAACAGTGTCTGGGTTCAAGCCCTTGCTCTGCTCCGGTCCCCACCGTCTGCTCACGCACACCCGAGGAGGCAGCAGGTGATGGCTCAAGCAGTTAGAACCCTGCCACCCACAGGGGACAGGCTGAGCTCCTCACTCCTGACCTTGGGCTGGCCCAGCCTCAATTATTGGGGACATTTAGAGAATCGGTGAGTGGGAGATCCGTCTGCTTCTCAAAGAAGAAAAGCACTGATGTGAGAACAGTGACCTGAGGCAAGGGAGAAATGAAGTAATCTCACAGATGGACATCTCTAACCACTCTCCTTCACATCCCACCTGCCAAGGAGCCCAGGCCAAGAATTCTACAAAGCCTCTGAATTGGAAGAAAACCAGCTAAAGCTGCCGCCCCGCATCAACTCATCCACAACATCCCTGCAAATAACTCCCAGCAACAGCGCCCTCTGGTGGCAGGGTATAGTCTCTGGAACACTACAAAATAAAAGGAATCCAGGAGGGCTGGTGCCATGGTGAAGTAGGCTGAGCTTCCACCTGTGGCGCCAGTGTTCCACTAATGTCAGTTCGTGTCCCGACTGCTCCACTTCCCATCCAGCCCCCTGCTTATGGCCTGGGAAAGCAGCAGAGAGCGGTCCAAAGTTTTGGGACCACACACCTACGTGGCAAACCCGGAGGAAGCTCCTGGTTCCTGGCTTTGGACTGGCCCAACTCCAGCCACTGTATGGCCATTTGGGGAGTGAACCAGCAAATAAAAGATCTCTGTCTCTTCTCTATATCACAATGCCTTTCAAAGAAATAAATAAAAGGAATCTTGCATGCCAACACCACCACTGCAGCACACACAGCACTGGCTACTTCCAGAGACAGGAGCCCTACAATTTTAAGGGAAAACAAGCGGTCAGCAGCAGGCCATTGTAAGTGACACTCTGAAGACAGAGAGACACTTCACACGTCATGGCAAAGGACCTTCATCTCACACAGTCCCACCCTCAGACCCAACAACCATGCCTTTTTCGTGCCCGATCTTCCTGGTTTTGAGAGCATCTCTAAAGAAAACATGTTCTAAATGGACAGGTACACTAACTACTACAAGCCAGGTCCCAGTCAAGAAGCCCAAGGGGGCCTTCATGGTGTTTAAAATCATAAAAGACAGC
This sequence comes from Ochotona princeps, assembly GCF_030435755.1. NCBI lineage: Eukaryota > Metazoa > Chordata > Mammalia > Lagomorpha > Ochotonidae > Ochotona > Ochotona princeps. The sequence goes on from NC_080850.1 coordinate 22,391,990, forward strand.
TAAAAAAAATCACTCGGGGCTACTGGCATTTAACTCAGACAAAATGCTGAGCGGAGGAGGACTTCGTGGTAACCCAAGAACACACTGGCAGAGACCACTTCCTGGACAGAGATGAGATGGGTCTCCTTGCAAGCTTGTTACTGAAAGCACACAGGAAAGAAACAATCTCTCAGAACAGAAACACACACAGAGAGAGACCTAGATAAAGAGCCTGAGGGCGGAGGGCCCTCAAGGACTCAGCAGAACTGGAACCCAGCTGAGGGTGGGAGTCCCATTGTGGCCAATAGAGAACGGCCTCCCAGTTCTCCTGTCCCAGTTCTACCCATGACACCATGCTGCTAGTTCACTCCAGGATCCACACAAGCCACCGGCCTGGCTCAAACCTAGCGAGTGGCAAGCCAAAGAAAGCAAAGGTCTTTCCACTCCTCAAGGGACTGCCAGGCTCTGCAGCCTCAGCCGAGCCACCGAGCACCCACCGAGTCGCAGCTCACATTTTGGTAAATTTGCACGCAACTGCAGATCCCTTAGGAAACGGCCCCACAGAATGATGAGTTTGCAGAAAAAAACGTAAGCAAACAGGGGAACCACACCCGCAGCCAGTCCAACCAATGGAGCCCGCGAGGGAGCTACAACCGGACAAGGTTCCACGAGAACGGAAAGGGACAGAGGGCGCTGTCCACGGGTCCAGGTCCCTGCAGGAGGCAAGCGGCTGCAGGAGCTGGCCGCGGATCCCAGCCCCGCTCACCCGTGACCCCAGGCAAGTCCCTACCTGGGCCAGGTGCACCACAGGACCTTCCAGGGCGGGGAGGGCTGGCACCACATGAGAGCCCGGCTCCCCTCGGGAAGGACGGTGCGGACGAGAGGCCCTACTGAACACTACCGCTCCCCGACGTGCCCCACAGCAGGGCAGACCCCAACCCCACCGGTCCAGAGGGACCGCAGCTGCCACCCGGCATCCCGGGGAGCCGTCCCAGACCCGGAGCACCTGCTCCCCCGGGCGGAGGACGAGGTGGGTGGACCCTGCCCGAGGCGCTGGTCGCAGTCACTCACCGCTGGATTACGTGTCCAGCCTGGACTCCTGCCGGCGTCGGACTGACCCCACCTCCCAGCCTCAGCGCCGACCCCTCATCATCCTCACCGGGCAACCGGACAGCTGCTTCCGGGCCCTATCACGTGACCGGAGCGCTCCTGCCGGGGGCCAGAGTCACGTGCTCCACTTGGCTCGCTTTGCTCAGCACCCCTGCCCTATAGCACCACCTGGCGGCCTACTGCTGCCACTGCAGCAAGGATCCTGTTCTGAGAAGGAGGCGTTGATCTTGAAAGATGCAGCGTTTTGGGAAAAATATCACTCCCCGAGTTGTGAGCTTGTGAAAGACTGCTAATTTTCACACTTGCTATATGTGTTTTAATACATCTTAAGAACACGTCTTGCATTTACAATCAAGAGATAAACAATTTTTTAAACATCAGCTAGTCCAATGTCTAAATACACAAAAAGTTTCACCTACACCTGATTCTGGAAATGGGAACGTGAGGTCAGGGAACATTTGTGTTTATATATTTAAATTTTAAGGTGATATTTTAAATAGATGGCAACATCTAATATGTATGAAAGGTATTATCTAGATGTATCCTCTTTCCTACTCCTGTTTGCAGGTATTTCTTAAAAAAAAAAAATAGAATACAAGTCAAAACTTGCCATAAAAGACATTCATCACTTAATGATAAAATGGTCAATTTATCAGAAAACATTATAGCTGTAAATATACGTCCCCAAAGTTGGAACACTTAAATATGCACAGCTAATATTAATGACCATAGAGGGAGGAACAGAGAGCAGAAACAATTAGGAGGAAACTTTAGTACCCCACTTTCAACAATGAGATCAACCAGATAGGAAATTAGTAAGGAGAAACTGGGCTTGGACTGCACTTTTGATCAAACGGACAGACTCATGCAGAACTTTCTTTAGTGCAGGAGGAAGATTCTCCAGGATAGGCCACTGAAATGCCTTTAGAAATTCAAGAACATTGGGACCAACGCAATGGCTCAGTGGCTAAATCCTCACCTTGCAACTACCAGGATCCCATAGGGGCGCTGGTTGTGTCCTGCTTGCTCTGCTTTCCATCCAGCTCCCTGCTTGTGGCCTGGGAAAGCAGTCGAGGATGGCCCAAGACCTTGGGACCCTGCATCCATGTGGGAGACCTAGAAGAGGCTCCTGGCTCCTGGCTTCAGATCAGCTCAGCTCCAGCCACTGTGGCCGCTTGGGGAGTGAACTAGTAGATGGAAGATATTTTTCTCTGTATCTCCTTCTTTATATATATCTGCATTTCAAATAAATAAATCTTTTAAAAAAAAAGAGTATCTCCCCAAAGCTTCTATTAAAAAAAAAAGAAATTCAAGAACATTGAAATAAGATCTAGTATTGCCGCCAAACACGATGGAACGGAAGTAGGCGTCCATTAGGAGGAACTGGGACCAGCACCATGGCAGAACCTGCTAAGCTTCTGCCTATTGTGTTGGCATCCCATACGGGGCCCAGTTTGTGTTCTGGCTGCCCCACTTCCAACCCACCTCCCTGCTAAGGACCTAGGAAAGCAGTGGTGGATGGCCCAAGTGTTTGGGCCTCTGCACCTATATGGGAGACCCAGAAGAAGCTCTTGGCTTCAGACAATCCCAGCTCCAGCCATTTTGGCCATTTGGGGAGTGAACCAGCAAGTGAAAACCAAGAAATAATTGGAACCCTCCCAACAGAGGAAAGCCTGGGACCAGCAGGTTTTCTGGCTAAATGTCACCAAGCATTTGAAGAATACAAGCGCTCTGAAACCACCTCTGCTCAGAGCTGGGCTCGCTGCCTCACACCCACGTGCTCAGCCGGCATGGCCTTCATGCCTCACATGAAAAGAAAACTACGGGCTCCTTTCTTTGATGAACAGCATATAAAAGCCTCCAGGCAAAGATGTACACACTGAATTCAATGACACATCACACACATTGTGCCTTGAGACCAAGCATGACTCATCACTCCCTGGAAGGAAAGGATGTGAGCTAACCTATATGAGAGCCCACACTAAAGGGGGAAAGGCATGTGATAAAGCCCAAATCCTTGTACAGATAGAGAAGGAAAGCCTCCCCACACAGAAGTGCACATTCGGGGGCCCCACTCCACACCTGCTCCATCAAGAACCCAGGTTTGGATTTGGACATGCTGCCCAGGGAACTGGGATGCTCCCTCACGCTGGCAAGCATGGTCCTGGAGGCTGAGCTTCCAAGTTCCTGCTTGGGCCAAATGCTCACATGCCAGGCGTGGCCCTGGTGGCTCCCTGTTGGGCTAGCACCCTTCAACCGAGTGGCAGAAAAAAACTGGAAAGCCTTTCTCCGTCTCCCAGCCACATCTCCTGAGTAAGATGTATCTTTTCAGGAAAGTGAAGATGAAAATCCCGCCTGACCTAGCCTCTCTCCCGGGATCGTCTGAGCATCAGATGGGATCCGGAATATCAAGCTTCTGTCTACACCAAAAGGGCTTGTGCTGCTCGGAAATCTTAGGAGAATTAGTCCTTTTGCACTTAGTTACTTTGAGAGACATAAATTTGCCTTTGTCCTTCCTGCCAGCCCATGCTCAGCCCTCTGCAGGAATGGGCCAGGAGATGCCCCAGGGTGAGGCCTGCCCAGTGGGTTCCTGCCCATCTTCCTGCACACTCTGGACCGATGGCACACCCCTTCCATCCATCTCTTCCGGGAGCCTGCTCTCTACAGTTGCTTCCAGCTCTGAAGTTCTCAGATTTTGAATCAAAATGACCAAGGGCATGCATCTTCAAATGTGAGTATGAATTTAAGGCTACATTATCTGGGGGTCTCTGCCAAGAAGTGATTGGACTCGCACTGCCCTGTCCCCAGCTGACCTGTGGTGACCACTTCCCTCCCATGGACCCCTCTGACCTGTCACTCAGCCAGCGGCCTGAGTCCGGTGCTGTCAGTCAGGGCCACCTGAGGGGAGGCAGGTGGCATGGGTGAGGATGATTCCAGCGACTTTAAAAGATCCAGAGTGACCTGAAAGCCCCCCTGCAGGGTGGGCAGGCCCTGGGGGTTACCTCACAATGGCAACAAAGGGCCTGGGTACTGGGCTAAGAGGCTGCTGTGTGAGACCCGAGGGCAAGCCCAGGCCAGCTCTGCCCCAGGCAGCCGGCCAGTCTCTCTCTCTCTGTCTCTCTCTGGGTGGCAGCTCCTTACAGGAGAAGCCAAGAGAAGGATGGTCACCCCTCCCGTCTGCGGCTCTCTGAGCCCTCTGCCCTACTTCAGCCACATCCCCATCCTCCCCCACAGCCCCCAAGGGTGACCGGGTGGGGCCAGGCCAACGCCAGAATCATCCCACAGCACACCTGAGCCGCTCTCCGAAGCATATGCGGCACTGTGTCCATTTCACACGTGGGTAGCTGAGAGGCCAGCAGCTCTTTGAGATCACACCTGGTGGCCAGGGGAAGAATCTGTGGCTTCACCTAGCCCTGCCTTAGTCCCTGTGGTCCCACGGCTACAACTTGCCAGATCCACCAGCTGAAAGCAGATGACACTGTGACACACAGAGCCGGGATGTGGTGGCTTAGCCTTTGGCACCCACTCCAGCCCTGCTGTGCCGCAGAGGCCGGGAATCGGAGAATTCATCCTGCACTTAAGACTAGGCCAAACGGATCCAAGATGGCCAAAGTTAAATGCAAGTGGTTAGAGGGCGAGGTGCAGGTGTGCTGGGTCGCCAAGCAGCGAGTCGGTGGGATGCTTGTAACCTGCGCGTTTCATGAAGTGTCAAACACCTGTCCTGGAGGGGTGGCCTTGGCATTGAGACTTTGCCTGGCGTGTGGTGAGCAATAAGTAGCAGCAGTGGCAGGAGTGGTAATTATTCATATTAATGTTGCTATCTCAGCTTCCTTTTTGATATAATCTGCCTGGTAAATCTTTTCCATCCTTGTTATTTTCAACCTTTCTGCTTCCCAATGTTTTAAACGTATCTTTCATAAACATTTTCTTATGTTTCAAGGTCTATTGACCCTTGTCACAATCACAGGTGTATTTGTACATCATAGCTCCCGTCTTCTGCATGTTTGACCTATTCCTTTTTCATGTATATGTATTCCCTTTCCTATCCATTTTTCTTTTCCTCTCTGTTCCCCACAACTGCTGCCTGAGTGCCCAAGAGCCCGTCACCTGGCTGAGTCCTGGGACCAGCAGTTCTAGACAGGACAGGCTGTCGCCCAGAGGGCTCAGCTGGAAACCAGGAGTATTAATCAAAGGTGTTTAATGGTGATCTGTGGTTGCAGGGCCCCAAGGACTTAGGCCGTCCTCCACTGCCTTTCCAGGCCATAAGCAGGGAGCTGGATTGGAAGTGGAGCAGTCAGGACATGAACCAGTGGCCATATGGGATGCTGACGCTTGCAAGTGGAGGATGAACTGTTTTCAAAGGTGTCTTTTTTTTTTTTTTAAGGAAAAAGCAAAAACCAAGTAAAACATTGGTGATTGGAATGCAATGAGGAGCAAGGTTGCAAATTGCCTCCTGGCTCAGCAGTAGGAGGGGTGAGAAAGGGGTGAGGCATCAGGCCGTGTCCTGGGCACCTGGGGACAGGCCGTGTCCTGGACACCTGGGGACAGGCCACTTCACAGTGGCTTGAAGGGGGTGCTGAAAGGAGGATGAAAGGGGCTTACCTCTCGCTCGCCAAGCCTTTGCTGCCTGCTTTGCAAGAGAACCCTCTGTTCCTTCTAAGAATCTATCACAGATCACCTTTAACACCTCTGATTAATAGTCATGCTTTCCAACTGGGTCCCTCTGGGCGACAGCCTGTACTGTCTGGAACTGCTGGGTCCCAGGACTCAGCAAAGTGACGGGCACTTGGGCACTCAGGCAGCAGCTGTGGGGAACAGAGAGGAAAAGGCAGTGGGAGAAGCCTCCATGTGCGTGGAGGAGAAGCCAGCGGCTCCCTCGCCTCATACTTCTGCCCATTCATGCTTCCCAAGAGCAGGTCTGGGCCACAGTGGGCTAGGGCTGGGGCTGTGTTTGAGCTCCTGATCTCAGGAAGGCTCAGCAGCCAAAGCCGCATTTTGCAGTAATTATAGTCAAAACCCATTCTTGTTCATGGCCTCTGCCAAGCCTGTGGCTGCTCCAGTCCCCTTAAGGGCCCAGTGCCTGGGGCTGAAGAGCGAGGCATCTTAGAGCTTGGGAAGGGCCTCCCTCAGTGCCAGCGCCTGGCCTTGCTGCTGCGTGGAGACCAACAGGATCCTTCAGTATCCTTTCCTCCCTAAGAGCTTCTGGAACTTCTGTGGCTCCAAAAGGAACCTTTCCTTTTTTTCCTTGCTACAAATCAAAACTCTAAATGTGGGCTTTTCTCTTTTTCTAGGCAGACAGGCCAACAGGAATCCACGCAGAGAGCGTGACCCGGAGGCTGCCTGGAATGTGGCCCGGTTCCAGCATCAGGCGATCGGATGCTCACCCCCTCACTCACGTGCTGGGGCCTTCCTCACAGTTCCTGTCCAGCAGTTTCCCTTCCGTCCTCTTCTGCAGGAGTGTGTCATACACAGCCAAGGCACCCCACACTATCGCTCTAAAACACAGAAATGGCAGACCACAGTGAGCAAGGGGCTGGAATAAAGGAGCAACACATCAGAGTTTTCTAGACAACGTGCTTACCGCTGGCACCGGCACACTCTCTTTGGTCGGGAGCCGAGGTATAATCTGGTATATAAAGTACCCTCCTCTCCACCTGCAAACAGAGGGAATCCCAAATGAGCACACAGCTGCCTTCCTCCTGGAAGGTCACCTTCCACCTGAAATTGGGTTGGGGCGCCCCCTCGTGGGAAGAGTGGGGAAGCGCCGTTCCTGCAACAACGTATTGCTCTGGTCATTACCTTGCAAGGGGCACAGAGCTGCCTAGAGGGGCAGCGTTTCCTCAGTATGAAGGATACTCGCGCATGCACGTCTGGGCTAGAAGACCTTAAAGGTCATTTTACTAGTTCATGTTACAATTCAGTAGTTATTTAAAAAAAAAAAAACAATTAGTTACCTGAAAGAATCAGAGAGCAGAAAGATCTTCCACCTCATAATTCACTCCCCAAATGGAGGCAGTGGCCATGGCTGGGTCAGACTGAAGCCAGGAGTCGGGAATTCCTTCCAGTCTTCCACATGCTGTAGCGACCCAAGCACTTGGACTATGATTTGCTGCCTCCCGAGTGCGCTAGCAGGGAGTTGGATAGGAAGTGGAGGAACTGGGACTCAGTGCCCACATGGATGCCAACACTGCAGGCGGTGGGTTAAGCCCAGTAGTTCCTTATTCTTAATAGGTTTGAAGCTAGCATCACCTCTCGGAGGTCACTGTTTCTGTTTTCCTTTTCCTGAGATATTTTGTTTCTGCTTTTTCTAATCTTGAGCTATTTTCCCTGGGTGAACTTAGGCTAGCAAAGCAGCTGTGAGCCACTGTGCAGCGAGCGGGGCACTGTTCCAGCCCCTGTGCGGTGAGCAGGGCATCGTTCCAGCCGCCGTGCACTGAGCGGGGCACTGTCCAGCTGCCGTACACTGAGCCGGGCACCATTCCTTCAGGCGCAGAGTCTTCCTCTGGAAAGCCAGGGGTGGTGCTGGCACCCAGGTTCCACGCCATCTGCACAAGGAGATGGACATGGTCACGCCCTGTGCGGAAGCCTCAAGACCAGGGGATGCATCATGCAGGGGAACCCTCGCCAAGCTCCCGCTCAAGCCTCCAAGAAACCAGCATTCCTGGGGTGCGTGGGCTCCAGGCCGGTGGTTTGGTTGTTCCTGCTTCTGAGAAGGAAAAGGAAGGCCCGTAAGGAAGGGTCAGGTCACTAACACGGGGAGGAGAGGACTAGAAAGAGGCAGCCCTGACAGCAAGACCCGGTTGCTGTCCCACGTGACCATGCAGCCCCTTTGTTCTGGGCAGGAAATCTCCCTTGTGTACCCTAGTTTCTCCTATCAAAAAAGGGATTGGACTGGAATGGCTCCCAATTTTGATCTACCGGTCAGATCTCTTTTATGGGTAAGCAACGAAGTCCAACCCAACCTGACCTAGGTTAGAAACCAAAACGCAAAGTGGCAGTGTGTGGGGTGGGCCTGGCTGTGCGCTCTCCATCTCTGGGGTTTGCTTCCCCCTAGTGGCATCACGCGGTCACTGCCCTTTCTCCCATCAGCGTTATTAGGCTTTTTGGGGAAAAATCATTCCTCCATCAACATAGACATCCTGAAACCATCCTATGCCAGGCAGCAGGTGCACAGGATTTGCCCCCTTTGCAGACAGAGGGAGCGCACTGCAGGAGAGTGTAAAGAAGGACGTATTCGGTGGAGGCACAGTGAGGAGTCCAAGTCTCCCATGTGGCTTTTCCAACATAAACTCAACCTGTACCCTGCGGAGCCCATGCAAATTCAGTTGTGGAAGCTGTTTCACCAACCCGCTCATTCAATCAAGACCCCGAAGGAGCTGAGGTGGAAAGCAATGCCCCATCTTCCCTGAGGTCCTGGTACCGTCCTCCCCTCAAACGCATGGACATGTCTAAAGTTCTCCACTAGAGGGCCCCTTTCCCAGAGTCCGTTTGGATGGGTCCCAGTTTCTACCTCCTGCTGTGGGGTGGAAGCTCTCCCTGCAGTCCTGAGGGGTCCTCTGCGGGTGCCTGGGAATGGCTCTCCTGGGCCCCTTAGCCTCCCTCAGGCTGCACCCACCGCCGAGCTGGTTCACGCAGGTGGTCCCTGCCTCACCCTAGCCCTGTAGCTGAATGTAACTGCAGAGATCATCCGGGGCCCATCCATGTCACAGGTGAACGGAAGGCAGGTAGCCTTGCTTCTCTCCTGTTCCTGGTCTGGCCACCAGGGTCTCCCTGGCACATGTGTAGTCTCTAGAAACAGCAAATACTTGTGAGATTAAACTGAACCTAAGAGAAGGTCTTCGGTTTCTTGGGTGGCACGCTAGACAGCATAAGCGAAGCCAAGGGCAGACAGAGGCGGCTTGCAGTCAGGAAAAGCTGAAGAAGCCAACTTTGAACCTGAAGTAAGAGGAATGCAGGACCCCTCCTCTAGGATGAACTTCTGTCGCCTGTTTTCTGTTCTTGCATTTGATGCTCAAGATGCAGACTTGACGGTTGGTCAGAAACCGATCTCACATGTCCCCATACTCTGGACAAGCACAGTCCAGCCGTTCTGATGGGTGATCCTCATGCAATGAGAGCAAAAGCAGGGGGTGGGTGGGGGATTCAACACAGTTGGTGTCCACATGAGGTGGACAGCACTGCCCAGCTGATAGGGGTCACTGGATGAGGGGAGCTGGGAAGCAGCAAGGACTCAGAACCTGCCCTTGGCTAGAGTGGGCTTCTTCAAGCATGGCACAGCCATACCTCTAGATCTGAAGGCGATGCATCTCACCTCCAGCCCTGTTGATATAGAAGGCTTTACTGGGTCTGGTGTTGCTGGGAGGCCCCGACGCCACTCCGGGATCCTGGTCTCTGCCTGGTCCATGCCTGGCTGTTGCTGCCATTTGTAGACTGAGCATGCAGATGAAAGATATCTCTCTCGTTGTTCTGCTTTTCAAATAAATAAGTCTTATTAAGTAAAATTTTTGGTTCTAGCTGTATTATTTTGCTGCAAGAACTCCTAGTGCCTGCCAGCCAGGTCAAGGTCACAGATTTCTGTAAACAAAGTGGCTGCTTACTCAGGCCTCAGTCACATGGACAGCAGGAGGTTAGCAGTTCCCAGGAGCTCCCATGAAGCCCTCAAAGGCACTGGCTACTGAGATGGGGATCCTGGGTCATTCCCCTTGGAAGTTCCCAGTATCTCCAATGTGCACACAGGGCTAGGTTTAGGCTCGGGATTTTCCTCTCCCTGCCCACAGGGCCAAGTTGAGGGAGGGCCATTGAGAGATTGGAACAGGGGGCTATTGCCCAGAGATGAAGGGACACCTGTGTGGCGACAGCCCGGGATTGGTAGGGGCAAAGGGAGAGCATTTCCAAATCTAAAACATACCAGAGGTTGTGTGTGTGTGTGTGAACCAGTAAATCCTTCAAATTTTCAACAGTGGCAGCTAATTCCATGAGCATGGCCCTCAGCTGGTCAGCTGATTTCACTCCCAAGTTATTTATGAAACACCCTAACTTCTCCCTCCCCTTGCCCCGCCTGCCTCTCTCTCTCTCTCTCTCTCTCTCTCTCTCTCTCTCACACACACACACACACACACACACACAACACACACACACACACCCTCCTAGTCCCGACTTAAACCGAAAGGTGCATTAACAGGCTCACCAGGTGACTTGCAGGCCTTTGTGGGACGATCTCCAGCGTCCCCTAGTGGCTGCCCAGCAAGAGCAGAGCAGCTTGCAATTTGAGCAAGTTTAGGGGTGCGCGGTTAGTACCACCACGAGCTGGGTAAGAAGGGGCTAGTGTCTTGCACGTCTCAAAGGATGTTCCTAGGTTGTCCTTACAAGTCAATCAAGTACTGTCCTCGAATCCCGAATCCGCATGGCGGTGCCTGTGGAACCGCTGCTTGATGCAATGAAACACGAGACAGTCGTGAGACACAGCTGTGTGCCCCGAACACGCTCCCTTGTGAGCTTTTGTTGGTCAAATGCACAACTGGCAGTTCTGCTGCCTGCAGTGTACTTTTCCCGATCACCCGGAACATCTCAGGGCTGCTTCAGACCCCTCGGACAAGCCAGCTGTCACCGTGGTTGCGGATCCGCAGTGCTTCTGGGGCCCCAAGAGTGAATGTCAGGATTGGGACTGGAACGTCACTGCCCCCATTCCTGACCCGGAGTCCACCGGATCTCACGTTAGAGGGGACTTTTGGAATATAAGGGCATTTGGGGAGTGGGATGTTTGTATTATGTCTCACTGTTCCAAATGCGGCAAAACGGAGATGGGAAGTTAGCGCCTACTTTACCGCTTCGCAAGAATTCACCTGCTGGCTACTGCCTTCCCTCTCGCCTATGCAGCTACCTACACGAATGTGCGTGAAGTTCACATTTTTAATCTTTTCAAAAATTTACTTTTGTTTTCATTTGAAAAACAGAGGGGGGATTTCTATCTGCTGGTGCACTCCCCAAATACCCGTGAGAGCCAGGGCTGGGCCAGTCTTAATCCAGGAGCCAACAGCCAACCCAGGAGTCCCATCTGGGACAGGGACCCACGATACCCAAACCATCCCGCACCTGCTGCCCCCCAGGGTGTGCACCAGCAGGAAGTTGGAACTTGATACAGAAATGGGACTCAGCCAGGCACCTGGGAAGGGACATAGGCCTCTCCAACGCAGTCGCAGCCCCTGATACCAAACGCCCATCCTGGAAGCCACAAGCTCCTGACGTTCTGGGTACAGAAGGCTGCGTGCCGACACTGTGTGCGTCTGCAGGCACACACAGCCACATCAGGCCAACTCCTGAGGTTCCTGTGCTGGCCTTTGCAGCTTTTCCCCTCAGTCCGGGGATCCCCAAACACCTGGCATTGCATTGTGTCTGTCATCAGCCTACTTTAACCTAGAATAGCTCCCCCGCTTGGTTTTATGTGGCAGTGACTTTGGAAGTGTGCTCGTCAGTCGCTCACAGGTCACTGTGCTTTGCTCGCACACTGGGCCTCCCTCACTGCCCGGTTCCCTCGGTCCACTCTGCCCCACCTCCAGCCTGACAGGCTGCGCCTTGCAATTCAAACCTTAGGCCGCAGCGCCGCCTGGCGGACACATGTGAGAAGGCAGCTGCTGGGAAACCACACCACCCCACATGCTAGGTCCCAGGGAAGGCAAGCTCCTGTTCCACACTGGGGAGACCTGGAAGGAGCTGCAGGCGAAGCTTCTGGAGCTGAAATAGGTGGACTTCGTCCTGCGGGGCCGCCAGACCCGCCGCTTCAACACCCAGTTCAGAAACCCCAAATTTAGAGCCCACCAGAGGCCAGCCCCTGTAGGCCACCATCATTATGGGGGACCCAGGCACACAAAACTTGGGTCAGCTTAAGCACGTGCAACAAAAAGCTGAGGGCCACAGACACTTTCCTCTGTGGTATAAGGCTCTTCCTAGAGTTCCTTTATTATGCTTTTAACGCCACTAGGATCTAGTGGCATCCCATCATTTGTTTCTGATTCCAGTAATCTATGTTTTCTCTTTTACTCCATGATTTGGGTACAGCTTTATCAATATTATTCATCTTTTCAATCGCTTTCTAATCCACTAGTTTTTTCTCCACTGTGTTTGCTTGTCTTCATTCCAGTCGTGCACCGCTTAGTCCTCAGGAACAAGATGTAAGAAATGTGTCACTCGGACACTTCATCCTCATGCAGAGATCACAGCACACATGGCTGACTCATGCGATGACATCACTAGGCAAGAAGGTCTCGAGACCCGCCCTTGCACATGTGGTCTGCCGTTGACTCACACCCGAATGTGGTGTGCGACTGCACTTTTCCCCTTCTCTGGTTTGTTTTGGATTTACCTTTCTTCTTTCCAGTATCCTGACGTGGGAATCCTTTTGATTGGTGAGTTCACTGAAACTTTAACACTGTCAAGTTCCCTCTAAGCCTGTGTGAATACAGTGGTCACACAGGTGGCTCTGGAGAGAATGAACAGAGACCGGCATGAATTGAGATGTGCCACAAGCACAAGGCAAACACAGGATTCTGAAATGACATATATATATTTTAAAAGGTAAGCTATCTCAACAATTCTCAATAATCTTACATTGTTATACAGTGAAATAGAAATATTTGAGTATAATGACATTAAATATATTAAGGTTAACTTCTCTTTCTGCTTCATTTTTTGTAACTACAGGACAAAGTCATGCACTTCGCTTGCCTCGGTGCCTACCCTTCTGTTGTATTCGAAGCTGAGGCTGAAATGACCAGAGTCATGGTGTTCCCGCAGGGGTTCTGCTGAAAATCTGCACCCCCGTGGCTGTCCCACCATGGAAATCCCTCCTTGTAGAGTCATGAGAAAACAGAACAACAAGAATGTGTGGATATTTAGTTCTTATCACTTCCAAAGATCCTCGTTTCTGTTGTGGAGATTTGAGTCCCTGTCCTGCATAATATTGCTTCTTGAAGAATTCCCTTGAACTTTCTCCAGCACAAATCTGTTGCTCATGAGTTCTCCTAGTTTTGTCTAAAATAGGTCTTTATTTCTCCTTTATCTTTGAAAAACTATCTGTGGATCAACAGGGTTCTGGTGTTACATCACTGTCTGAGGGTCTGCATGATTTCTGCTAAGGATACTGCATTTCTTGTGTGTTTATACCTGCGTACAGAAATGTCTTTTTCCCTTGGTTCCCTGCAAAGATTTTTTTTTTCCTTTTTTGGTTTACAGAAATCTGAATACAATGATCTAAATAAATAAAAACACCTATGCTGCTCTGAACTTGGTCAGCTGAACGTTTGTTTGGGTTTGCTCTTTAATGGTAAGCTCAGTTTTTAGTTGTGTAAGTGGCAGAGAGAAAGAGAACTGCAGAGTATTCAGTTGCTGGGTCACCCCACCTGTGGCGGCCATGGCTGAGCAGAGCCCACAGGGGGGCGCTCAGGGGATCCCGGCTCCAATCCTGAACTGTTATTCATGCCCACCAGATTTGAGCTGGGCCCCTGGCCCCTGGGACTTACGGTGTCCCAAGTGCTGGACTCAAGTTCCATCTGGCCCTGCCCGGAGCCTCAGTGCCAGAGATGGTACGGATGAACAGGTTTTTAATGGGTAATATGCTTTACAACTTTTTACTGCTTCCCTCTTGTTCTGGGAAGGCCAAAAGAGGCTCAAAGGGACCCTACCTGTCACCCAGCCATGTTTCTATCGCCAATACGTGTTCTCCTTTCTTCTGCGAATCACTCCAATCTTCCTTTGGAAAACCACATCTGCCATGCTCAATCCACATGGTTCCGAGAATCATATTCTCTGTGACTCCTAGAAACAGTCCACAAAGGCAAGACTACGGTGACAGCTGCAGGATCAGGAGTTTCCAGGAATTGTGGATGGGGGCAGGGGAAGCACAGGTGGAAGAGTGCATTTTTAGGGCAGTGAAACTGCTCTCTATGACACTATAATGGCAGGTGTATGTCTTACGGCTTTGTCTAAACCCATGGAATACCCAACACCAACAGCAAGCCTTGGAGTAAACCACAGACTTTGGGTGGTAATGATGTGTCAGTATGGCTTTGTTGGCATAATCGGTGTACTGGCTTGGTGTGGGATGTTAATGGGAGTCTTTAAGTGCTAAGTGTGTAGGGCAGAAAATCCATGAGAATGCCCTGTACTTTTTCCTTAGTTTTGCTGTGAATATAAAACTGCTCTTTAAAAGCTTTATTAATCTTAAAAAAAAAAAAGATAGCTCCAGGTTTGAGTAGATAATATCTAAATTGGAAATCATATTTTAAATTCTGTTCCTGACTTTTGCAAACGTGAGGTGTGTCTCAATATCCCTACCTCGTCTCTTTAGGCTTTAATTTCTTGACCTGCCTCTGAGTGCTGCGAGTCTAGGATAGATAAGGAAGAATGGAGGGAGGAAGGGAAGAAAGGCAGGCAAAGAAGTGTCCACAGAACATCAAGTGGTAGCCAAGGGGCTGGGAGTGGAAGGAGTCTGAGACAGCCAGAGCCAGCAGCAGCATCCTCTGAGTCAAGCACAATGCCCTTTGGGTGAAGAAAATGGGTTTGGTGCAGGAGTTCAACTGGGTCTTTAGTCCTGACTGCAGGAGAAAGGCCTGAAAGCCCTGAGGGAGACGTTTTATCTTATCTGATGGGCTCTACTTGAAGAGCATCTTGCAGCAGGTGGCTAACCCAGCCAGGGAAGAGAACCAGGTAACCCAAACACTAAAGTGGTCAATAGTTGGCTTTTAGAGTCAGCCCAAGCCTTGGCTGGAATTAGGAGAGGTTGAATCATTGTCTTGAACACCCTGAGACTTTGCAGATCTGAGTGTAAAACAACAGCAGAGGGCCCGGTGCGATAGCGTAGTGATTAAGGTCCTTGCCTTGAATGCACTGGGATCCCACATGGGTGACGGTTCTAATCCTGGCAGCTCCACTTCCCATCCAGCACCCTGCTTGTGGCCTGGGAAAACAGTTGAGGATGGTCCACAGCCTTGGGACACTGCACCTGCGTGGGAGACCCAGAAAGAAGTTCCTGGCTCCTGGCTTCGGATCGGCGCAGCACTGGCCATTGCAGTCACTTGGGGAGTGAATCATTGGATGGAAGATCTTCCTTTCTGTCTCTCCTCCTCTCTGTACTTCTGCCTTTCCAGTAAAATACATAAATCTTTTTTAAAAATAACAGCAGACATGAAGAGAATATTCTGGATTTCCCAAGTGGGCCCTACTTGGAGCCAGAGGGAACTGTGACCACTAACAAGAGATAAGATCACGTGACAGGTGTAGGGCTGCTACACCAAGACCAAGGAAGGGGCCAGGAGCCCAACAGTGCACAGAATGTACTTCCAGAAGCTGGAACAATCCAGGAACCAGACCCTTTTGACAGCTTAACCCTACTCCATGAAACTGATCTTGATATACACATTGTTTCAAGACACCCTGTTGGTGAAGATTCCTTACACCAGTCATAGGCAACTGATGTGAGCAAGGGAAAGGATTCAGCCTTGAGGCTTACACAAATGGAAATAACATCTTCATTCATCAAATCCTTGTGGAATTCCCCCCTGAGCCAGGCAAGGGGCTAGGGGACACAGAGATGACTGAGTCCCCCAACTTCTATGAAGTTTAGATTCTAGCAGGAGGAGACGAACCTCAATCGGGAAGCCAGTCCATCAGCAGGAGAGTTCTAGCTGTGAAGCAAAGACCAGGGCTGTGGCAAAGTGACTGGGTAGGCAGAGGGGTTGGCTGCAGAAAGGACGGCAGTGGAGACCCTGGGAGGAGAAGAAACTTGAGTCAAGCCCAGCCAGGCCAACAGTGGAGGATACACAGCATGGGACTAGGGAGCAGCAACATGGATGGTCCAGGGAGAGAAGGACAAAGTGTGATAGATGCAACAAGCAGATGAGTGTGGAGTGGAAGGTTCCAGGCAGCGGCATCAACAAGGTGAGGTGGTGGATGGCAGCGTCCAAGGTGTGCAGGGCATGTGGACTGTGGTGAGGAGCGCCAACTGCGTTAGCTAATTTCCGCCACAAACCCAAAACGCCAGACACAGTAAGTAAGCCACAGGAGAGGTCTTTCTTTCCGCCAGAGAAGTAGCTGAGGGACAGGGAGAACGTGGGAGCAGAGAGGAGGGAACAAAGAAAAGAGGCATCTTTTATAGCCTCAAGATGGGATGTGGGGAATGTGGGGTCAGGGACTGGCAGATGAGGCTGCAGGTGGATAAATGCCTCAGGGTACTGGTGGAGCACACAGTTTAAACCTGAAGGTCACTAAGCTTAATTAGGCAAGTGGGCTCCAAGGGGCAGACACCTAGGGGATTGTTGGTTATGCTGGGTAAACAGGTATTCAAGCTGGTGTTCCTTATAACTCGCCTCCCACCCCCCAAACAAAGCAAGTTGAGCAGGGCAGCTTCCAGACAGGGGAGTAGCCTCACTACTGGCTGTTGTGAGGAACTGGATTTTAGGCAATGACGAAAGTTAGAAAGTCACTGCTGCCTTCCAAAGGAGAGACTGGAAGGGCCTGGATGAGGACAGAGATGGTGAGGAGAGGAGAAGTAGTATGGTGAGTGTTGAGTCCCTGGCACAGACGTCACCCTCAATACACAGTAGCTCCGGTATTGGGGATGCTGATAGAGGAGGTGGAGGTGGTGACCATCATCATCATCATCACTGTGTTTAGTTCCTGCTGCAGGCAAACAGCTGCATGAAATTCAACCAGGTTGAATAAGCAAGGTTGACACAAGTGAGAGAGGCCCCATCCAGCCTTCATCCCCGCTGACCAGCAGAAAAAGATTGCTGAAGGCACAGAACTCTGTCTCCTCCCCAAGGTACCTTCTACCAACCAGTGCAATGAGTCAGAACCCAATCCACACACCCAGGAACATACAACACAGCCACTTAGGACTCCTGAACAAGAGCTTTCAGCTTTACAACTGCCACTGCAGGTCCAGTGGGCCCTTGGAATTTAAACTTACTGTGATACTTGAATGAAAACCACTTAAGCTGTCAGGTATGGGATCTGTGTGTGTGTGTGTCTCATATGTGAGCACACACATCCACACACAGCACCTTGAAAGCCGAGGCCCCCACCCCATGTTCCTCATCAGGTCAGCCAGCACCTCCTCACCAATCTCCCTGCTCCTCTCCTTTCATGTTCCATGAACCTCAGCACACATGAATGGCATTCTATTTTTTTACCTTGACCTGCACACACCCGGCCAGCCTCTGCCCCATCTGAATTCTGTCCCCTGATTTCACAGGACTCAGGCCACCCTGGATCCTTGCAGGGCTGGCAGAACAACACAGAGATACCTGAGCTGGGACATGGAACCTACTGAGGTGTCCTCCATGGATGGATGGATGAAAACCACATGGTATACGCACACCATAACATTATTCAGGCACAAAAAAAAAAAAGGGACAAAAGTCTTCTTGTTTGTGGCAGCATCAATAGACCTGGATATTATTAATGTAAATAAAATGAGTGTGGCTTAGAAAGCTCCCAGGAGTGTGGAGTAGAATTGCAGCTACCGAAGGGGAGGGCAGGAGTGGGGACCTGGCAGAGGCAGATTAACGAACAAAGTCACAACCAGAGAGGAGAAACATGCCCTGGTGTTCTGTTAACAAGTAAACATGGTCAAACACATTCTCTCATAGAATTCAAAACAGCAAGGGGAGAAGATTTCGAATGTCATCATGAAGAAATCACACATTTGAGATGAGGGACAAGCAGAACTACTCCAAGGACGGAGGGTAGCAGCCAGCGTCAGAGGCACCTGTGGAGCTTGCTGCACTCACGGAGGCCTGGGCCACATACTAGCTCCCCAGGTGGCATCAGTGTTTCTTATCAATTCCCCTGATACTCTGATACACATTGAAAAAAATGGTCCCAGAGGAAAGTTACAAGACCTCAAATAACCCCAAATGGTGATCAGAATGACCATCCTACTCAAGCCCCACCTCCTTGTCCCTCTGGGAGATGCCTGGTGGGCTCTCTGTCCTGGCCTGGGCTGCTTTTGCATCCCTCCTCCTCCCCAGGGGGAGCTGGCCTGCATCTCAGCACCACAGCGCGGCTGCCAGGTCCCTGGGGTCCTCAGGCCTTTGAAGTCCTCCACAGTCCAGACCCAGGTCACAAAGGGAACAGTGAGGTCCAAGAGGGACAACACCTTCCCATGGGTCACACAGGTGCATGCAAGAGCTTCCGTAGGCCCTTGGGCTATGAATACTGGGGCAGTGTGAGAGGTTGTATACTGGTGACCTCTGGCTGGGCAGAAGCCATCTTACCTGCAGACTAGTGGGACAACAGGCTGTGGATCTACGGCTAACATTTGGGACAGGCCCTGGGCAAAGATGGATGTTCAAGCACAAGATTGAAAGATGTCCTGAGGGCTTTTCTCAGCCACAGAGGACAACAGAAAATGATTCCCACCTAAATTTTCCAAATATCTTGGACCATCTTGTTGACTGCCCTAGAGGCTGGGTGAGATTTGGGCTGGGAATCCAGCAGTGCTGAGCAGGCTTGTGGGAGCAGATCAAAGGAGACAGCCTACAGTTTCCCAGCCCAGGGGCATCTGACCAGGGCTGGAGTGCTGTGCTCCAGGCACAGTCAATGGAGGACCAGAAGTGTGAAGGGCTTAACCCAGGGGGCCAGCATGGTGGTCAAGGCCACCGGATACAGCCATAGAGGGACCTGACTGAGCTGGCGTTAGGATCCCGTCCTGTGTTAGCTGTGATCTCTGAGGCTCAATTTCCTCATCTTTAGAAAGCAGTTACCCCAAGAGGCAGCCAAGGCTGTGGAGTCTGAAGCTTATACCACTGGGTGGGAGAAGTATGGAGGGTCTCTTTAAGAAGAAAGCATTTCAAGCTTTCAAATTCAAAATTGCACAGGAAACCTTGGAAAGAGCTCCCTGTAAAGGGAGGAGCCCTGAAAAATCTGTTTGCAATGCTACCGGTTAGCAGTGAGACAGTTTAACTCCCAGCCAAAGCAAGCTTCAATCAATGCTAGTTTGGGGAATAAGATGATGGAGGGGAAGTGGCAGGGCTCGTGTCCAACGCTATAATTTTGAGCAGAGAGAAACGCTGGCTTCCTCGTCCGAAGAATGGATAATGACAGAGAACGAGCAGCAGAGAAACTCCCGATGCCTTCCTTAGTGGCAGACTTGGACCCCAAAGGCCATGGGTAAATCACACCCCTGTCCTGGCGCCAGTGTCCTGTCCAGGAAAATGTGGCTAGTTGTTGCACAATTCCTGCCTCTCCCTCCTGGGCTCCACTCTCCCCGCAGAAGCCAAGAAGCAGTTTGAGGTGAGTGACTGGTTGTTCTGTTTTTAGCCATGCAAGAGCAGCTCCTGGAAGGGCCATCGCAGACGGGGAGACGTGGGCACCTCGATCCTGAAGTAAATACGAAAGGGCTCCACAGGAGTTTTCTGGAAGACTGGAGTAGGACATTGGTTAAAATCCCTGACAAAGGTGCTCTCTGGTTCCAGCTCTGCCACTTCGCAGCTATGCAACCTCCAGTAGATTCCTTTACTTTGGTATCTAATGTACCAGAGTAAATGAAGAAAAAATGAAAGAAAAAAAAAAAGAAAGGAAGGAAAGAGAGAAAGAAAGAAAAGAAAGAACAAACGAAAGAAAGAAAGAAAAAGAAATCTAGCACATTTGGAAAAGGACTGATGCCTTACTAAGGGCTTAACGCATGTTATTAAATTCTCACTGTCTGGGAGCAGCATTTGGCCTGTTGGAGTGCTTGTGTCTGATTCCTGCCTCTGGCTCCGGATTCCAGCTTCCTGTGCAAGCAGACCCAGGGAAACAGCGCAGGTGATGACTTCAATGACTGGATCGTCACCACCCACGGGGGAAAGCTGGATTACATTTTTGGCTCCCCAGTGAAGCTCGCAGGTATGAGTGACTTGGTGGATGGGAGCTGTCTATCTATCCTCTGAAACATGGATATTTAAGTACATACGTGTGTGTGTGTAGAAAACAATGATAGAGATTAAGTAATTATAAACTTGTCGATATACAGCCCTGAAGTCCAGTTTTTGTTCCCGGCTAATCCTATTAATGTTGGGAAGGGAGGCAGAATCTCTAACTTCTTGGGGGAAAAAGCTTAAAGCCACAATGGTAATATTATGTGTGTGAGAGAGACAGAGATGGTATATTTCTCTCTGTTGCAACTGCTATCACCATCACTGTTACTGATGGGGTGTCATCAGTAAGGGTGGGTGTCCCTCTTCCCCAGTCCCTCCTTCCTCTCCACCCCCTGGACTCCTCCCTGGAGCCCCTCCCGTCCCACTGGGCTTCCTCAGGCTGGAGGAGGCGGTGCCCTCTGAGGGAGGTGGGCGGGGCCTCATTCCAGCTTGGCCAAGGCCAGGCTGAGGCAACAGCAGCTGGAGTTGGGCTTGCACCTGCAGCAGTCGCCTCCCCAGCTCTCCCTTTCTGAAGCAGTCATGCCAGTGACAAAGAGTACTGAAGGTCCCCAAGGAGCCGGCACCCTCAAACTGGATATTGTGCCATCTTCCCCAAGTGCCAAGCAGCTGCAGGACAAGGACTCCAATTTTGTGGATGGAAGTTCTTCAGAGTCACCTGGCTTGGAGAAGACCAAGGGCATAACGTGAGTACTGTCTCCATCCTCCAACTTGCAAGTTTGCCTTAGTCAAAAAACAGAGGTGGGCAGGTGGGAGTATCTGACTCTGCCCATGGTGCCAAGAGCAAGGTTGCAAAGTGTACAATCAGAGGCAATGTCAAGATTAGAGCTTAAAGGGGCAGGAGTGGAAGTGTCAGGGGATAATGGTGAATCCGCCTCCAATATGCTTCGGTGGGAGGACCAGGACCCAATTACTGCAGCTGCACACTGAGTCATTGGCTGGAGCTGGGCTGGCATCCAGTGTTTTGCTTCTGTCCCATTAACGCTAGTGAAAGATGCAACATTTTTAGCTTCTTGCAGGAGAAAGTCAGTCCTGAGCCTAAAACCACAGTGGCCTTACTGTCAGCCAAGCAGTGGCTCCTCCCTGCCTGTGCCCTGCCAGTGCTGCCTCCCTCCCCCTACCCCGCCTCCTTCCTGCACTTCTTCCTGCCTACACTCAGTAGAGAATTGCAGCGATGACACCTACAAGGGAGGCACATGGGAGTCTGGTAGGGTGGGCAAAAGTATCATTCGCTCTGTTTTCAAAGAGAGAAGCCAAGACGTAGGGCTCCCACTCTCCTTCCCTGCATTGGCCCCCACCACTTGGAGAGACAGTAGCAGGAGGCAGCCAAGGAGAGGTTCTGTCACTTTGATGCCAGTTTTGACATGATGGGTGTAGCAGAGAGAACGGTGTGCAGCCCAGCAGTAGGCTGAATCCAGATGGGTGCTTGCCCCCTGTCTGCACCTCAGGGGTGAAGCAGGAGTTTAAACTGAAGGAGGTTGCCTGGCGAGACTCATCTGACCATGATGTGGGGGTATGCAACAAGGAGGGGACAGGTCAAAGCTGCTCCAGAGCCACCCTGCAGGGCCATTTAAGGCCAGTCCCAGAGACAGGTCTGCTGCCCCAGGGCTGGACCTGGGGGTTGCTGGACGTCATTGAGCTGCCCGACTTTGAGCCAGCCAGGCCTTGGAGCTATCTGCTGCTGACTAGGGGAATTTCTTAATCAAAGGCCTTGGGGGAATCCTTTGTGACCTGACCTGACACGTGGTTGGATGACAAATTCAGGCACTTAAGAATCCAAAGCAAAGGAGAGCTTAAGGGCTGCTGCGGCTTGCAGAAAAGTCATGTAACAGGGTTGAGCGCGCATGCCCCCTGTGTTTAAACCCACACTTTACAGCTTACCAATTTGAGCAATGGATGGAACTTCTCTGCCCAACTTCTCTAGGTGAGGGCTCCTTCCTTCCATATAAATCCCCCCAAGCACAGTGCCTGAAGGCCTGTCCAAGGTCACTGGAGGAGGGCTTAGACCTGCAACCCTGGCCTCCCTGCTCCCAGTGCAAGGCTTCGTATGCGTCACCACGCTACGCTTTTAAAGCTGTTGTGTGGCCCAAAGTTAAGTTCTGATTTCCTAAGTTCTTCAGTTAGAAGTTTCCAAAATGACCCATTGACCTTTCCCTAGTTACAAAACCAGCCCATCACTAGGGGCCGCGGGGGGTGCAGTGCTGGGTCAGCAATGTTGACACCCACAGAGCCAAAGAAAGGCATGCAGAGACTCCCACCCCTTTTCTCCTCCAATTGTTCTCTTTAACCCTTAACAAATTCACTGCAAGATCTTTGGCCAGCTAGAGGATTTGGAGGTTTAACGCAAAGATAGGGGAAGTATTTGGCGCGATTTCTTCAAATATTACAGACATCAGCAAAGGGGCCACAGTGCCTGTGATGACACAGCTATTCAGTTGCAGCCTTGAACTTTAACCCTTGGCTTCTGGCTCCTTCCAAAATACTCTGTTGCTTTTCAGAACGTCTCCCTGCTAGAAGAGAAGGCTCCAATGGAAAATGTCCCAAGTTTCCGAGGCTGTCGTTGTAAACCCAACTGCCACCTTGATTTGATCTGGGGCAAGTGTAGAAATAGGCTTGTTCTGCACTTCCCCGACAGAATCTGTTGAGTCTCTTCTAGATGCTCTGTCCTTTATGGTCTAAACCTGGTCCTCCATAGCAACCTTCACATCTGTCTGAAAGATCTGCAGTATTGTTTTGGTAGGAAGGTGTTAAGGTGGGGACATTCCATTCCCCAGACTTGATGCTCTGGGCTGAAAAACAACCCAAAAATTCCATCAGCAGCCCAATCTCCACCTGACCTTGTCCCACCCGACTCTACTGTGGAACTCATGCACCCCACTCTTTTCAGAAGTCATGGTGACTTTTCTCTCTTCTGCCTGCCCCTTTCCTGCTTCTCTGCATTCAATCCTGTCTCTATGACTAGTTTCAAAGCCTTCAGCCAGATGTGTCAATTTCCTCAGTTTCAAAATAGTCAGTCCCTTTACTCCTGCTTAGGTCTGATTCCCAGAGGCGGCTCCACAGATGTGGGGCTGAAGTTTGGCACCCAATATATCCTTGGACAAACCACAAACAACCCCTGCACTTCCGTGTCCTCTTCTGCAAACATCACATGAGTGACGGCCACTCTGTAATCTTGACAAGTGCTTTGAAGGAGATAAAACAGGTGAATGTTGAGGCCAGGGTCTCACAGTAATTGCTACCACAGCAAACATTCAATCTTAGCTGCTCAAGCCAGAACAGCTATGGGCAAACTGGACTGGTCAGTCACTCTATAGAAGGGCCAGATGTCAGACAAGGAAGGTGGGATACAGCCATGGCCAGCAGCCCACCTAGAGCACCTGACTCAGATGCTGGCATGCCAGGCTCTCCTCACCTCCACACCCCTAACCTCTCATATCTCCTTCCTCTCCCTTCAGAGGGTTCCAGACCTTGGTTCACCTGGTGAAAGGCAACATGGGGACAGGCATCCTGGGACTACCACTGGCTGTGAAGAATGCAGGCATCCTGGTAAGAGGCATTGCTGCAGGTAGGACTGTCAGCACTGGATGACTGAAGCAAGGAGGGCGCAGGAGAGGTTCCAGTGACTAACAAGAGCCTGAGATGCGCAGCCTCGCTGGGGAACCACTGGCCACATACTTAGAATCCAGCATCCTAACTTGACTCTGAGCTGTGCCACACACTTCCCATGGCCTTGCACAGCCATTGGCCTGCTCTTGGAGCCTCAGCTTCCTCCTTGTAGAATACAAGGGTTGGACTCTGACAGTTTTCTAACAATGCTCTAAAAAGCACCTGTTCTCCATGCAGCTACCAAGGGAAACTATGGTCAGGATTCTAGAGTTCCTACTCCCACTACGGTACCCTAATTAACTGCCTCATCTGCCATATCGGAATACTACTTGAGATTGTATTCAAAATGCTACAAAGGACTTGCAAACCAGTTTGCTAGAAAGTTCTTGGAGTCTTTAATGAGGTCGATCTATACTACCAGACTCCTTACAGTATTCCTCATAAATCCATTCTCTTCTCTCTTCCTTTGCCCCTTGCCTCCCCCTTTCTTCCAGATGGGCCCCCTCAGTTTGCTGGTGATGGGCTTTATCGCCTGCCACTGTATGCACATCCTGGTCAGGTGTGCCCAGCACTTCTGCCGCAGGTGAGGAAAGCAGTTTCTTCGTGTGGATTCCTCCAGTGCACAGTTCTCACGGTCACCCCAGAAGCAGCTGACTTACAACAAGCATTTACTTGGTAGTTTTCTCCAGTAAGGCCAAGAGAACTAGCAAAACAATCAAGGTGAAGCTCTACATTGTAGCTACTTGGGTGATTTCAATCAGGCCATTGTGCTTACCTGGTTAGCTCATCTGTAAATCAGGCATAAACAAGCCATGTCTAATCCTGCCTTGGAGAATCGTCAGGAGGATCCAATGGGAACCCTGGATAGAAGACTGCTGTTCCCATGCAGGTGTGCACTGCTGCTCTTGTAGGTGGTGACTGCCTCACTGGGCAGGTGAGGGCCATCACCCACCAAGGAACTAAGCCAGATGCCTGAATTGGAACTTGGGTCTCTACCCTAGTGTTCTTTCTTCTCTCTAGCTGTATCCCTGTTTGGCTCAGTGTCTCCTGATTTTTGAGTGTGCTAGTTCAGGTTAAACCATTTCTGGGCAAGTGTGTTTCACTCTCTCCTGCAGGCTTAACAAGCCCTTCATGGACTATGGGGACACGGTGATGCATGGACTAGAAGCCAGCCCCAGTGCCTGGCTCCGTGATCACTCCCACTGGGGAAGGTAAATTGTTCTTTCTTTGCCTACATTGGGATGGGATATAGGAGGTGGGAATGCTGTTGCCAGGTTGCCTGCTTCCATGGAAGAATGGCTCATGTGGCACAAAATATAAGATCTTCCTCAGGGAAGGGATTCGTTGGCAGCATCCTTGGTTCAGTCTTCCCCTTGTATGCCTCCAAAGGCATGGTGCTCATTCCCTTGCCATTCAGCTTTCACACAACTTACTGTTTTATTAAACTACATTGCTAATATGTGCCAGGCCCTGGGAATACCATGGGACCCAAGACTTGGCCCTCACAGAACCCATAGTCCAGTAGGAAAAACAGGCATTTAACAACTCAGAATACCTTAAAAGCCACTGCAATAGATGCAATTAAGGAAAGAAGAGTGGCTGCCAATCAGAAGGTAAGGAGATGTGTGTGAGCTACAGAGGGGGAGTCTTAAGTTGGTATAGTTGAGATGAGTTCTGAAGGAGGAGTGAACCCTGAAGGGTGAGGGGTTCCCTGTAAGAAAGTGGGCAGAGGTCTGGAGATCAAGCAAGAAGGCTTTGAAGAGGAAGATGTATTTAATTATTTCAAGAAACAAAAAGACCAGGCAGCTTAAGGACAGAGAGTCAAGGAGGTAAAATTGGAGGGATCTGGTATCCAGTCACGTTACACATTTTTTAGGATTTCTTAAAGGCAACCCAAAGGACAGAAGAGTTTGAATTCAGGAAGTAATCATATTTGCACTGCTCAGAGCTATATCTGGCTTCAGTGAGAAAAACAGATTTTAAGGGAGCAATTATAGATGGGACAGACACATGAGGAAGCTGTTGACAACATCCAGACAGGGAGGGATTATGGCTGGGACCCACTGGTCAAAGTACGAATAAAGAGCCTGTTTTGGTTATGAATTCAATCCAGGGCATGAGAGAAAATGTAGGGGCTCCTACCAGGGCAGGGGAGCTGTGATGTGGGGGAGCCCCCAGAATCCAATTCCCTGCCTTCCACCAGGTAGGGGTCCCTGACAACAGGTGGGCCAAGCCTGGCCCCTACATATATCCCAGGAGGCAGCCCGTGCCCAGTTATGCCTTGCAGCACTATGCAATGCCTGGGGAGTGCAGGATCCAAGCCATGACGGGCAGTGGGCAACGAGCTGGCCCTACAGGTTGCTGAACACCACAGGGGCCAGTGTGGACCTATAGCCTGGGTCCCGGCCCAGAAGGAGTTCCATTGCTGATGCTGCAGGGCGCAGCCAACCGCCCCCCCCCCCCTCCTGAAAGCCCCCTCTGCTTATGGAGAAGGCCCAACACACCCTCTCTACCCCCTACACACCCTCTCTATCCCCGTCCTTCCTCCGGCCCCCTTCTGCAGGATTTGCACCCAGAACGTGTCTCCCTGGGCATCCTTTTGCTCTGAGCTATGAATATTTTTAACCCTGTAAATAAGGCCAGCTCTTGTGTCAGAGACTGTTTTATCAGCCGCCCCTTGTCCTCACTGGTTCTAGATAGTTCTCTATCGGTGGTTTCTAGACTCAGGCACCAACAGACCAAATAAAAAGCATACCTCTCAAATCCTTTCACTTACTGTTAATCATATATGAAAGTTTTCCTACCTATTTTTGGAGACCTTGTTCCACTAAGTTAGTACCTCTCCTATAACTGGGAATTCTCTGCAACAAGCTCTACTCTCAGCATTTACATTTGTCCTCTTCTTAAAAACAACAGCCTGTACCTTGCACAGGCACCATCCTATGTTGCAACAAATAGCCACAGGGTACCTACAGCATGTCAAGAAGTGTTTTAGGCTATGAATCTCCAATGAGGAAGACTAGGGCATCATCAAGACTTGAGCTAATACTGTGGTTTCATGGGCCACCCTGATTTTACTTCACTAACTCCCCTTTCACAGCTTTCTCAGGGTCACCTCACTTTGCTGTCCCTTCTACCTCTACTGAAGAGCCAGCCATCAGGGTCATGAAGACCTCCTCCTTACCCTAGAAAACCTTTCAGCAGTACTTTCCAAACATTCTCTCCCCACCTGGCTTCCATTCCAAGGAACTCTCATTCAAATGCCCTTGCTTCCATGGCCTTTGTGCTGGATAATAATGTTTTTGCACATCTCCCTGACTAGTCCATAAACCACCAGAGGAGAGGTCCATGCTTATTTGCTCATCCTGAATGCCTAACACAGTGTCCGGCACAGGACAGAGACAATGCTGAAGGTTAACAACATCTTATAGACATTGTGCCTCTGCCTTGCCTTGATTAGCGTCAACTCCGGGGAATGCTGTGGAGCCAGGGGTGGGGAGAGATTTCTGAGCTGTTGGTGGTTGGGAACCATTTTTGTTGTTGTTGTTTTTAACAAAGAGTTATGGTCATCTCACTTCTTATTATTGACTGGGATGGAGGGTGCTGGAGAAGTGACAACTGCAAATCAACTTTTTTCATGGCCAATTTTCTTTCCCTCCTCTCTAGGCATACTGTGAGCTTCTTCCTTATTGTCACCCAGCTGGGCTTCTGCTGTGTGTACATTGTGTTTCTGGCCGATAATTTTAAACAGGTACGATCTTCCAGAGAAGTGGGGAAAGGAGAAACTCAGAAAAGGAGGCTTCTCCGCTGCTTGTGTTGTTTTTTTTTTTTTTTACAAATTACTTCTTGTCTTTGCAACCCTCATTGAAATCTAAGTGTTATCTGGATGTTATCAAAGGACATAGCCTCGCCCAACTCCCATGTCAGCAGATTTTGGTGTGGTTACTTTTGCCACCAGTACCCTTTGGCCAGTATCTTGGATTTGTCTTTAAGGTTTGTCTCCAAAGTCCTGAACTGGAATGACCCTTGGATTTTGTCAATTCTCCTGCCTTGGAACTTAATCACACTGAAAGTTTGTTAAAATTGATACAAGGTCCTGTTTGATTTCATCCAATATACTGGAAGTCATCTTTATCCTTCTTGAACTGCTTATTACATACTGATTCCCAGGAGTCTTTCTGCCCATATCTGGAAGTTATCTTGCAGCCATTTGGGCACAGTTATATGGGCAATAATAGAGGTTCCCATTAATTAACAAATGTAACAAAAATATTTTAGGGCTCTTATTTCTGTTTATAACTGTAAGATCAGGAATTCAGAAAAGTGAAAAAGTAAAAAAAAAAAAAAGGTAGGTATTTGTAATTAGCTTCTACTATTGTCAATTACAGCACTAAACCTTTTTCCATGCTCTCCATCATTTCATTGTCTCTGTGACCTTATCAGAGAATATACTCTGATCACTTCCAGTTTTTAGTTAAGAAAACTGAGGTTACAAGCTTCAAAAAGAATTGAGGTAGAATCAAAAGGCTCAGGCTTCTGACACCAGAACTCAAGTTTTTAAACATTATATTATATTTCTTCCTCCCCCACAAGTTTAATGATCCTTAATCCAGTCAATCACAATTAAAACTGAACATAAACTGATTTGAATTTTTCAGTTTCCTTATAGTTGCTCATAATTCCACCACACAAATTTACAACAACCAGTCTTCCATTTGTACTTCCTTTGTTTGCGTTTATTTTTTCTGCCAAAATCGACTAGAGTGGCACACAAGTCTTGCTGCACCCCTTTAATTCCTGAGCATTTACAAGGGCACATCAAAAATTTACTGCAATTAGGATTACAATAGGAATTTCCTTTGATCCAAATTTTCTGAGATTCATGCATAGTTTTTTCACAATAAACATTTCTATAAACTTTCTGAACATTCTTGAATTCTTAAAGTTATCAAAGCATTTGTTTTAAAGGCTCTTGAAACACATTTCTAGATTGTTCTTCAGAGACCTATCTCATACCTGCAGAACTTTATCATTCTATTTCTATTTTCACTTATCTGTCAACTACAGTTTATATTTATTCGTGTACTTGAAAGTTAGAGATCTTCCATATCTCTCAGTGGATGGCAGGAACCCAAGCACACGAGTAAGGGAGTCAGATCAGAAGTGGTGCAGCAGTACACAACCAGTTCGTACATGGGATGCTGCTGTTTAAGTGGCTTCACCCACTACTCCACAATCCAGGTCCCTCATATACACTTTCTATCAAGACAAGCACTGTCTTAAGGAGTTTACAGGCTAAAAGGGATATCTTCTAAGACATAAAAATGTCGAATAGGATATTTTGGTGACAGATTAGGATGCCACTAACAACACCTGAGATGGGGGTGCTTTGCCATGGACTACGTGGCAGAAATCACTGGAGTGAGTACATCTGACCTGGGCATTGAAGGGCGGCTTAGAGCGAAAGGGCCTGCCAAGGTGGGAGAAAGAATGTCAAGAGAAGGCTTGCTCTGAGAAGCAATACAGCTAGTTACAGAAGAAAGTATTAGCTACAGGAAGAGAAGACCCCAAAGGCTGGATAGGATCTATTTACGTAAGTCCTTGAATGCCTAGCTACCATTACAGGTATTTTTCCTATACAGTGAGAAATCAGAAAAAAACAAACAAAACAAAATGTACTGATTCATCAATGTAGTCATGGTCTCCTGTTTATTTTTATTACTTTTTGAAGATTTATTTATTTTTATTGGAAAGGCAGATGTACAGAGAGGAGGAGAGACAGAGAGGAAGATCCTCTGTCCGATGATTCATTCCCCAAGTGAATGCAACGGCCAGTGCTGTGCCGATCCGAAGCCAGGAACCAGGAACTTCTTTCTGGGTCTCCCATGCGGGTGCAGGGTCCCAGTGCTTTGGACCGTCCTCAACTGTTTTCCCAGCCCACAATCAGGGAGCTGGATGGGAAGTGGAGCTGCCAGGATTAGAACTGTCACCCATATGGGATCCCGGTGCGTTCAAGGCAAGGACCTTAACCACTACGCTATCGCGCCGGGATGGTCTCCTGTTTAAGTTAAAAGAGTGAATGATATAAATACTGTTTTATAAAGCGAAAACAATGTGCATCATATATGTAATTGTGATGTTGCATAGAACATTTACAAGCAGTAGAGAATGGCCCAAAGCCTTGGAACCCTGCATCTGTTTGGGAGACCTGGAAGAATCTCCTGGATCTTGGCTCCAGATCAGCTTAGCTCCGGCTGTTGCAGCCACTTGGGGAGTGAACCAGTGAATGGAAGATTCTTCTGTCTCTCCTTGCTCTGTAAAATCTACCTCTTCAATGAAAATAAATATTTAAAAGAAGAAAGAGGGGGCCCAGCGGCGTGGCCTAGCGGTTAAAGTCCTCGCCTTGAACACCCCGGGATCCCATATGGATGCCGGTTCTAATCCTGGCAGCTCCACTTCCCATCCAGCTCCCTGATTGTGGCCTGGGAAAGCAGCCGAGGACGGCCCAATGCCTTGGGACCCTGCACCCGCATGGGAGACCCGGAAAGAAGCTCCTGGCTCCTGGCTTCGGATCGGCACAGCACTGGCCGTTGCATTCACTTGGGGAATGAATCATCGGACGGAGGATCTTCCTCTCTGTCTCTCCTCCTCTCTGTATGTCTGACTTTGTAATAAAAATAAATAAATCTTCAAAAAAAAAAAAAGCTTCTTTCAAAAAAAAAAAAAAAAGAAAGAAAGAAAGAGGACTCAGGACAGGTAGAAACTGATCGGCTGGATCCTCAGAGAATGTTGCTCATGTTCATCTTTTCCTAGGTCTGTCCCTGTGCCATTTGTTTGAGACCTCGATTCAAATCCCCGAGGAGACTCTGAATGGCCAAGCTGGAGTCCAGGGTCAACCATCTGACTCTGACCTGGGGTTGCAAGTCTCAGTCCTTCCAGGCTGTGTTCACTGACCAGGGAAGACCCATGCGGAGAAAAAATTGATACTAAGAGGAATAGATGCTGAGCTGTCAAAAGCCAACAAATAACCCCTATAAATCTGGTTACTTGTTTTGTACCAAGTTAATTTTTTATTAGGGTTATTTGTGAATTCTCCTTTGGGGAACCTCCAGCTCTGTCCAGGAGTTTGATACGGGCTGGTGCTGGGCTAACCATGTGGTCAGAAAATGATTGTCCCCTCCTCTTGCTCTTCCCATTTCCTCCTCAGGTAGTGGAAGCTGTTAACAGCACAACCAACAACTGTCATTACAACGAGACAGTGGTCCTGACGCCCACCATGGACTCACGGCTCTACATGCTCTCCTTCCTGCCCTTCCTGGTGCTGCTGGTCCTCATTCGAAACCTCCGCATCCTGACCATCTTCTCCCTGCTGGCCAACATCTCCATGCTGGTCAGCCTGGTCATCCTCACCCAGTTCATCGCCCAGGCTAGTGCACATCACACACCTGACTCCTTCAGGGGCTGGACTCTAGGTCATTTGGGTATCTGGGATATATCCCAAGGGTAAATTTTTTTTTGTCCTCTGTGGCTTCTGAAAGAAGAAAAACATAGGTGTTGGTAGTAGAGTGGTGAGCATTGCTGCCTTCCAGAGAGGAAAATCATGTCATAGTTATGGAGTGTACCAATGTACTTCTGGGCTTTCAGCTTCAATGTAGTGTTGTCCAGTGTGTGCATGTGAACACTAGAAATGAAAAGAAATTGGCAAGAGGGATCCTCATCCATAAATCAACCTCAGAGACCCTGTTATTAACATGATACATTTTCCCTACAGTTTTTCAGATTCTAAATATTAGGGGGTTTTGTTTATCTCTTACAATCCATGGAAGCGATTTTGGGTGCTCAGACCTGTGGTCTAGAGAATGTACAACCCTGAGTGACTTGTTAAGTTTTAACTGTTACAAGATCTTGCTTTCCTCTGCTTTTGGCTGCTATCCAATCATTGTAGGAATAGTTTATAGTTCACTGGTCAAGGCGTTGTTCTTGCAAAATAAGCATAGTTTTTAAGAGCTAGAGTTTGACCCAAAAAGCAAATAAGTATTTGGAAAAACAGCATGGGTGGGTAGATGGACAGAAGAATGACAAGTAGAGAGACAGCCCCGAGGGAAGAAATGCCGAGGTGAAGTGTATAAAACCTTTATTCCATATGCGCTGCTCCTCTTTCCTTTCCACTTTGTAGAAGGAAATGGAACTTCCATGTCTAAGTGCTGTGGGTTCCCTAGAATGTTACTATAACTACCATCCCAGTGATTTCCCACACCCACCAGCCACTGGGCACCTTAGGGTAGCACTAGTTTTGTGAGCTCTAGAAGGTTTTCTTCTGACAGTTTCTCATCACCCTAATGCCCTCCATGAGATATCACACAGGTACTGTCCACAACCAGCACAAAGTGAACCAGGGCTTGAAGAGGGGGTGTCACGTAAGGAGAAAAAGATAAATACCACAGAGGGGTTTGAGAGTGGGCAGAGGAATCCTGTCTCTGTGAGAGTGGTCAACTCAATGCCTGTCCTGGACTGCTTTCACCCATTCAGGGAACCATGTTTTCTAGCTGTTAACATTTTTCCACAAACCCAAGAGGCCAGACACAGCAGGCGAGCCACACAAGAAGCCTTTATTTCAGTGAGAGAGGTAGTTTAGGGCAGTGAGAAAGCGAGAGCAGAGCAGAGGAACAAAGTAGTCAGAGAGACAGCATAAGGAAAAGAGAGACGTTGACAGAGAGCACGCAAGGGATGAGAAAAGCAGAGAAAGAGAGAGAGAGAGCGACAGCATAAGCAAAGGAGAGACACAGCATGAGGAAAAGAGAGAAAGAATAAAGGGAAGAGGCATCTTAACAACCTCAAGGTGGGTATGGTGAGTGCCAGGTCCGGGATTGGCAGATGCAGCTGTAAGTAGACACCAGGAATACATGCCTCAGGAGACTGGTGGAGCACACAGTTTAAACCTGAAGGTCACTAAGCTTAACAAGGCATGTGGGCCTTAAGAGGGTTGAGATCTAGGAGGTTTATGCTAGTGCTGGGTAACCAGGTATTCAAGAGGATTGAGATCTAGGAGATTTAAGGGAATATTGGGTGAACAGGCATTCAAGTAGCACTGAGTCCAGGATGATGGGGTCAGTCTTGGGGGGTCACAGTTTGAGTCACTTACACTATCAACTCCATTCACTTGTGGGATTTTGCTTGGGGACTCCTCACCAACCCGCCAGGAGTCCTCAGGTGGACCACGCCCAGAAAGGAGCGCAGAGCAGGCTGTCAGTACCTTAGGAACCCGTGCTGCCTGAGGCACTGGCCCCTCCGATCACTGACCCATCAATACAGTAAACTCTCCTATACCTTCCATTCCCAGACAGCTGATGCTGGTCTGTCCTGATCCAGCTACTGAAGACGTTTCCTAATGACCTTGACATAGCTTGACAAGGCCCTGATGGCCTTGGCTTTTGGCAGACCCCAGAACACCTCAGCAGAGTTCTGTTCCCAAAGCCCTCTACGTCTGCCTGCTGCAGGTGCTGGCTGCTTTCCATCCTCGGACTCTTCGGTATTAGCCAGTATTAAGCTCAACTCTGATCATTGCCTACTTTGACATTTTCTGCACTTATGCATATTCAATTTTTTAAAAAAATTGTGTCTCTTCCCACAGTACTGCTGTCTTAAAAGAGCTTTGAATGTGGCAATCTTACTGTGTTTCTCTTGTAGGAAATTCCTGACCCCAGTCGGTTGCCACTGGTAGCAAGCTGGAGGACCTACCCTCTCTTCTTTGGAACAGCCATTTTCTCATTTGAAAGCATTGGCGTGGTAAGCTGTGCCTTGGGGTGGACTTGCTGGGTGCTGTGAGTGGCTTTCTGAAAAGCAGCTGTGACATCTGGGGCTTCATGTCCTTTTGGCCATTGTGTTGGCCCTCTGGGAAATGCACACAAGACTAAGTAACCTCTGGTCTCACTTGGGCCATTTGTCACCAGCAGGAGAAATGTAGATTGCAACAGGGAGCTAGTCGGGACATGGTTTTATTTTTGTCCCAGAACATCTATTCATCTTTCTATCAATTTAACTCTCCTAATCTCTTAAAATCAAGGCTAATCACTGTATAAAAGTCACATGAAAGGATTTTTTTTAATATAAAGGAGTTTTAAACTTGAAAGTGATATATATTTCAATGGGTTGTTATATAATTTCTATTTCCACAACTGGAGAAGGGTAATACTATTTATATATTTATAAAACTTGCTTTGCACTTATATACAATAAAAGTAACTATTTTAGTGCAATTCCTATAAGTTTCGAGAATTGCAAAGAATCGGAAGATAAATCAACTCTCCACAAAACATTTCCTTGCACTGTTCCTTTAAAGTGAATCTCTTTTCCCATCACTAACTCCTGGCAACCTCTTCTGTTTTACTACTTTATGTTTTCCAGAATGTCATAGAAAGGGGATCACATGGTAAGTAAACTTGTGGGAGTGGCTTCTTTCACTTAGCCTGATGCATTTAATATTCACCCATGCATTGCTGTATCAACAGCTCATTGCACCCACTGTAGGACAGTTAATCAACTCATTTGTTGAAGAACATTTGGGTTGTTTCTAGGTCTTGGCAATTATGAACAATGCTCCTCTAAGCCTTAGTGTACAGCTGCTGTGGGCATGTAAGTTCATT
The DNA here is from genome assembly GCF_030435755.1 of Ochotona princeps. Classification (NCBI taxonomy): domain Eukaryota; kingdom Metazoa; phylum Chordata; class Mammalia; order Lagomorpha; family Ochotonidae; genus Ochotona; species Ochotona princeps. Next base: position 22,426,239 of record NC_080850.1, read on the forward strand.
TCTCTAGGAGTAGCTCTCCTAAGTATGCACTGTATGGAGTATGTGACATATAAAGTAATATAGCTTTAACCTGATAAGAATTGTCAAACTGTTTCTCAAACTGGCTGAACCATTTTGCATTCCCAACAGAGTCTGTGGCCTTGCCAGTAGTTACGCAGTTTGGCTAGTGCTTGTATGTATTGTTGGTGTTTTAATTTCAGCCATTCTAATAGATGTGTAGTGAGTAGTTTTGGCTTGTGATTTAATTTGCATGGAAGCCATGACCAGCAGTTTTGAGCATCTTTTTGTGTGCTTTCTTGGTCTTTGCACATCTTCTTTGGTAAAGTGTCTGTTCATATATTTGCAAATTTTCTTGCCCTTGACTCTCTTTTCCAGCTTCCTGTGCCTCCAAACTTTTAGTTGCTCTACACTGTTATGCACTTTCTGTGGTTAGATCTACTCTGGGGTTAAACACTGAGAGAAAAGAGAGAGGGAAAAAATGGCAGTGACTCTTTCAAGGGTTAACTTCATGGCCGTGCAACCTCTAATCACACAGGTTCCACCCTCAGAAGGCTGTCCACCGCCCCCTCCACTCGGGTTAACTCTATTTCCACCATATCAAAACTCTTGATTTTTTACTAAGGAACCCTGAGTTTCTATTTGGCTTTGCACTCCACATAAGATGCAGCTAGTCTTAATCTCCCCACACTTTCAGATTCAAAACATCCATGTACCCAGCTCCTCCACTCAGAGACGATTTTTTTCCTTAGATTTTTAGATGTCTGGGTGGCCACCCCAGTCACCAATCCCCAGGAGGCTGCTTATGGCTGGGACTTGCACTGGGAGCGTGACCTGGGGGGAAAAATTAATAAAAGTAGCAGAAAAAAAATAGGGATTCTTGCCAGATTTTGGCCAAAGAGTCTTGTAGTCTAGGTCCTCTAGACAGTAGGGGAGGTTTCTCCTGCAGTTTTTCCCTGTCTCTAACCCCTGGTGGTTCAAAGATTTGGTCTTCCTTTGGATGTACACTAGAAGGTGTGGAGAAAAAAAAAATCAGGAAACTCACCACCATAATGATCATGTTTCCTGATTTTGATTTCTTTCTTTAGCCCACCTGCTATTGTTTCTTTTCATAATGCAGGCACGGTTTCTTTATGTATTCTGTCCTGAGCTTTTAGTTGTAATTAGAAGGATATGATGGAGTGTACTGACATCATCTAGATGAAGCTTGAAGCATTTTATTTTTAGAATTTGCAAAGTTACAGTGAAAAGCAAAGTGCAGAGATTGAATAAATGCGCTAGGAAGTAGAATGGGCTGGGATTCTGCTCTAACCATAGTTATCTGCTGAGCCTTTAGTTCTGTAGCTATAAAATAGCGATGGTAACATTTGTTCCCTGAGTATCTGCTGAATGCTCACTACGCATTAGTGAATATTAGTACCAGAATTAAGATTCCCTTAAGGGATTCTCCGTCTCTAGTTTTATAGAAGGGGCACCTAGGCCCCAGGGAGGGAAAAGGTCACTGATTCACAGGAGCAGTGTGGCCATAACTGAAACCCAGCACATTCGACTTCTCATCTAGCGATCATCTCACTGCATCTGACTCCCAGGCCAGGGGCTTTCCTCTGCATGTCAACTGATGTTTTTCTCCTTGGTTGTGTGTGTGTGTGTCCTTAACATGATCTGGTCTTGTGAAAATGTCATTCTGGGCCTGGTGGATATGGACAAATGTGTTCCAGGGTAGGAGCACTCAGGTGAGACTCCCTGCTTTCATCATCTGTCAACATCTCCCCAGGCACCTGCTGCAGCTAGACCGAACCCAGAAGAAAGCAGAAATACAATGCAAGACATTGTTCTCAAGCACTTTCCATTGATGTGGGGTGGGGAAGGAGAGAGAAGGAGTGTATGTATAGGACTGGGAAAGATTAAACAGCATGAAGGAAAAGTTGACAAGCTTCTATTGAGTAATGAGTGTGAGCAAATTTGGGTAGAAGAAAGCCTGCAGCTTGGATCTGCCACTTTTAAGCTTTGTAACCTGTGGCAAGCTATTTCATTTTCAGAGCTTGTTATATGATTACCAACTCCACAGAGGTGTAGTCATCACAGTATTTTTTAAAAATACCACCCAACATTCACTGAACCCTATCTATATGCCATTACAATGTTCATGTGATTCTCAAAAAAAAAAAATCCAACATGAAAGTTTTACTTTTGTGCCAGCTTATAGGTAAAGAAAATGAGGCACCGCTTAGCTAAGTGGTACATGCCAAGTGTGCTTGGCATACAACCTAATGAAGGAGTGGGAGAAGGTAAGGACATAAGGGAGGACCCTCTGCCATGAGAATTTGAAGAGGAGACTCTGGGGAAAGACGTCAGAGGGTTGGTTCTGGAGACAGAAGTGACTTACAGATGACTCAGCCTGAGCTCCCTTAGGGCCAGGTATGCATCAAGGGGAAAGAGGAGAGAACCTGGTGCATAGGGAAGTGCACTCTTGTCCACCTGTACCTGCGGTCTCAGCCCCTCCATCACCTGTACAATGGGAGAGGGGGTACCTGGGATAGGAGTCTGAAATTCAAATGCCTTTGGAATGTAATGTAACAAGGTCAAGTATTAAGATAATGACATAGGGGAGGCGAGAGCTGTTGTAAAGACCCCTGCCTGTCACTTTTCATCACAGTTTGTGAGGCCAGTCCCTTGAGGACAGAAAGGCCTCAGTGTTGCCCAGGAGCCAGGAAGCAGAAGAGGATGACTCCTGCCTGCTTCCCTGATTGGGCAGTGTAGGGGGAAGTTTGGCAGACTGGGAAGGAGAAAGCCTGTATGCCAAAATGCCTGGCAAGGTAAATTCTGATTAGATAGGCTTGAAATCTGACCAGCCTGGTAATACAGACCCTGCGTTCTAAAAGGTCTCCAGTGTACTCCAGTTCTGGAGTTGCCAGTTAGATTTTCCATCTTTCCCACAAGCATAAGTTACATGGCCTAGAGTTCCCTGCTTTGGGTTTCCTCTGCTCATGCATAGCCATATTCTAAAAAGCAATGACCTAAAAATAGGATCAGACCCATTATTAAAGCAGAAGACAGGGAGTCTTTCAGGAAAAGAAGGGGGAAGCACAGAGGTCTCTGTGTCTGGGGCATCAAGGGGAAACCCAGTGAAAGGACACTCCAGCACCAGATCTGCTGAAAGGAAGAAGGATGTTGCTCGCAAGGGCCATATCCAATTATCTGAAAGACTGTGTGGTCCAAATAAAATGCACCTGCTGCACATGCTTGCCCAGGGCAAAGAGAGTCGAGATAACCAAGGCTCCCCTTCAACTCTGAGCTGTTCAGAGTCTACCCTGTGGTTCCAAGCCCTCCATTTTCTTCACCCCTCCTCAAACTCATCCCTTTGTTTCCTTAACTGTGACAAAATGCATCTTGCATAGGTTTTTCCATCTTAAGCCTTTGAAATGTGTAGTTAGTGATATGAAGCATATTCACATTGTTGGGCAACCATCAGCCCCCAGGTCCTTCAACTTGTAAAACAGAAGCTCTGTACCCATTAAACAGTGACTCTTCAAGGAAACCATCATTGTGCTTCCATTTCTAGGCACCTGACTACTCCATGGTTTACTGACTGGCTTATTTTATTTAACATAATCTCTTCAATGTCCATCCATGTTACAGTGTGTGTCTGAATTTCCTTATTTTTTTAAGACTGAGTCATTGCCCATGACATGAGTTTCTCATATTTTCCGTGTCCACATTTGTTGATGGGGACTTGGGTTGCTTCCACCTTTTGGCTGTGATGAATAATGCTGCTGTGAACACACATGCGCAAATCCCTCCTTGAGTCCCTGCTTCAGATTCTTTCAGGTATAACCCCAAAGTGGCCTGTGTTTCTCTTTGATGTCCATGTTTTTCTTTGTCTTCCTTTCTGCTTATTCTATACTATTTCTGTAGGTTCTGCCCCTGGAAAACAAGATGAAGGATGCTCGCCATTTCCCAGCCATCCTGTCTTTGGGAATGTGCATCATCACCGCACTGTACATCGGCATTGCAGCTCTGGGATACCTGCGTTTTGGAGATGACATCAAGGCCAGCATAACCCTTAACCTGCCCAACTGCTGGTACCTTCATGGGCTCTTAGGTAGTGGGAACTAGAGGGCAGGTGGAGATAGGTGGATGATTTCTACCTCTCGTCCATAGTTGAGAAACTCAAGTTTAGATAGTCACCCATGAGGAGAATCAGAGTTGTCACTGGAATCCTGGGCCACAGATTCTCTATCCTTCAACAGCTTCCAGAATTAGGCCTTTCTTGGCATCTTAGTGTGAAGGAGGACATGATTTAAGGAGACAGAGATCATTATCTTTGGTCACCTAAGGAGAAAAGGGAGAGGCACTAGAGAAGGGCAAGAGACAGGGAAGGTAGCCAGTAGCGAGGTAGGAAGCAACACTTCTAACTACCTGTCCAAGAGTCAAGCCCATGTGTTACCTGCCACTGTCAATGGCACACCCTCTACCTCAAGTCAGCAGTGCTAAGATGAAAATCATAAACCAAAAACAACCTTGGGAAAACCACTGGCATATGTAAAAATTACACAATCAAGTGTACACAACTCATGCAACAATTAGTTACCCACAGTTGAACCATGCTATATTTAAGTAGACACATAAACCCACTTTGTTTCATGCCATCTTCTCTCCAACAGTAGCCATGCTATTAATTGCAGATGTCTCTGTCCTTTTAAGTGTCACTTGGAGACCTAATTTGCTCTAGAGGGGGCTCTTTTCCCAAGATGATGAATGCCATTCATCAGGCATTTGCTGCATGCCAGTTATACGCAGATGTTGGTCTGGACACAAGGGATGTGAATAGACTATGACCTTGAAGCTTCACTGCCTTCATCCAATCAGGAATGGAGGGTAGGTAGACAATGTTAGACACAAATTATAACACAGATGAGAGAAAGCTAACAGGCCTTGGGGACTTCCAAGGAGAAAAGGAACATCTGAACAGCACAACAGAGGAACATGTTGTCCAACAAGACAACTGCATCCAAACCAGGATGACTTGGGTACTCCTGGGTTGAAGCTTCAGTGGCACCGCCTGCTGGCTGTGGTCATGGAAGATTTAACCTCTCTAAGCCTCCGTTTCTTTATCCACAACCAGAGTGGTCATGAGGACAAACGTGTCACATCCCAAAGCATCCAATATGTGGTGTCTGCTTGAATGAGGACAATTTAAAACACTGATAAGGTTGGCACCAGTGGAAATGGATTAAAGAGGATGTTCCAGGCAGTAGGATAATTATGAGCAAGAAATAGAAATGCGAAGGTGGTCATTTTAAGGAAATGGCCTCTACACCATACACACACACACATCTGTTAACATGGAAGATGCATCTACCACCTTGTGGTCTATAAGAAAATAGCTGTATTGTGACAGGATTTTTTCCTAAACAAAACTGGAAGAACCCAGCATCCCCTGAAGCACCATACAATCTACCCCTGGCCTTAAACCTGCAAGTAACCCACTCTTCTTCTCTTACCTGTCATCAGCCCCCATTTGCTCACACTAGCCTATTTATAAATCATCTCTTCCCCTGGGGATTTGGAACTCCCCAGCTCTCTCAGCCAACCAGAAACATTTGCTGAGGGCCTGCAATAGCCCAAGCATTTCAGGGGATTCAGAAAATGTCCCAAGGAATAACACTTATAAAGAACTAGTCTTTTTGACCCAAGGTGCTTGGTCTTAGACACTCAGCATGGGTGTCTTTCTGGGCAGGATTTCTGGTCTAGGTCACTCTCTCCTGAACAGCACCTCAACAGCATGGTCTTTGAAGGTGCTGCCTAGCCCATGATCAAGGTTCCTTGTTTGTCTTTTAGAGATGGTCCTTCCATCATTCCCATGGAGTCCATATGCTTCATATTTTCCCTGCATGCGGGGTGCGGCTCCTTCTTGATCCCTAAGGTCCCTTCACTTTCAGAGGAACTCAAGCTATCATCCCAAGGGCAGAGGCTAATATTTAAGGAGGCCAGGCATCAGAGTGTTGTAACACTGGAGAGCCTCACTCTGTTTTGTCTTGCAGGCTATACCAGTCAGTCAAGCTCCTCTACATCATCGGCATCCTGTGCACCTATGCCCTGCAGTTCTATGTCCCTGCAGAAATTGTCATCCCCTTCGCCACCTCGCAGGTGCCAAAGCGTTGGGCACTGCCTCTGGATCTGTCTCTCCGCCTTGCCATGGTCCTCCTGACAGGTGGGTAGAATGCAGAATGCAAATTTCCTGGTGAGCCTTCCTTGAGGGCGCTCAGCAGTGAGCCATGTGGTGAAAGACAGTCAGCACAACCAGCGTTCGTGGACCATTCTAAAGCTTTACAAATATGTTCTTGTCTAACCCCTGGAGACAACCGTATCCTTGTCTGTACCTAAAAATTAGACAGTTTTATTGGTGTCCAGCCCAAGGAAAGGTACACACTTTATCAGACAACATTCAGAACACTAATGACACATGCCAGGCACAGTGCTGAGTTCTTTCTAGCCCATAGTTTATGGTACTTTATTCAGTCCTCATGAAAACTCCCAAGGTAGCATTAAGATCTACCCTAGAAAATGAAAACAGGCAGCAATAAGGAATTGCCAGGGAGTATGAGCAGAATTTGAACCCAGTTCATAGAGCCAGTGTTTGAGCAACCAGTGCCCACTTGCTGGTCTAAACTAGCAACAGATGTTGTTTGACCCTCGAGGTGGTTTGGGTTTTGTTTTCATTTTTTCAGATTTTTTTTTTCAACCAGAAAGGAAGATTTACAGAGAGAAGCAGAGAAAGGAAGATCTTCCATCTCCTGGTTCACTCCTCAAATGGCTGAGTCAATCTGTAGCCAGAAGTCAGGAGTCTCTTCTGTGTCTCCCAGGCAGGTGCAGGGTTCCAAGGCTTTCAGCCATCCTCTACTGCTTTTCCAGGGCCACAAGCAGTGAGCTGGATGGGAAATGGAATAGCTGGGACATGAACCAGTGTCTTATGGGATGCTGGCATTTGCAAACAGAAGATTAGCCAGCTGAGTCATCATGCTGACCCTGTGCCCTTCAAGATGTTATATGCTTTCAGGTCAACATTAAAAATGTGACTGATCTCATATAGAAACCAAGATTTCCCATTTTAGGGTGTAATAACATGATTTGCCTACAGAGGCAAGGATTCTATGCTTGGAATCTTAGAGATTCCAGTTGCAGCTTCTTAAGCCTAAAGCTGTAGGTTCTTCATGAACTGTCTCAGTGTTCACTGTAAACTGAGGCAAAGATAACTTTGTTGATACTTTAGATGGGATTGCTGTATTTAAAATGCTAAGCCTTGGGCCCAGCGGCGTGGCCTAGCAGCTAAAGTCCTCACCTTGAACGCCCCGGGATCCCATATGGGTGAAGGTTCTAATCCTGGCAGCTCCACTTCCCATCCAGCTCCCTGATTGTGGCCTGGGAAAGCAGCCGAGGATGGCCCAATGCCTTGGGACCCTGCCCCCGTGTGGGAGACCTGGAAGAGGTTCCTGGCTCCTGGCTTCGGATTGGCACAGCACCGGCTGTTGCGCTCACTTCGGGAGTGCATCATCGGACGGAGGATCTTCCTCTCTGTCTCTCCTCCTCTCTGTATATCTGACTTTGTAATAAAAATAAATAAATCTTCAAAAAAAAAAAAGGCTAAGCCTTTACATAGTCTCAGCCATAAAACCGGCAAGAGGAGCTCATTTTGCAGATGTGGAAACACAAAAAAGGTGAAAACTCCGCAAAAGCCATTCAAAACCAGTTCCTGCCTTGCAGCCTCCTTTCTGTGTTCCGCCATGGGCCTCCTTCTAGGGAGGCCTTATCAAGGCTTCAGGGTTTCCTGGAGAGCAGGGACAGATTTCCATCAAGTAAAGTAAAAATGTAAAACCTGGGCCTGGAGAGGACATTGTGGCACAGTGGGGTAAGCAGCCACTTAGACACTTAACCCCATATGGCATGCCTGCCGCCTCTGCTTCAGATCCAGCTGCACCCTGAGAGGCAACTAGTGATAGCTGAAGTGATTGAGTCCTTCCCTACCATCGACATGAGGACCTTAAAAGAGCTCCAAGCTCCTGGTTTAATAGTCATCCTGACTGTTATAAGCATATGGGGAGTAAATTAATGCATGAAAGATTTTTCTCCTTCTACCTTTACTCCCTATTTCTTTCTCTCTTTCTGTCTGTGTGTGTATCTCTGTAACTCTGCCATTCACATAACTGAAAATAAATAAGCCTAAAACAAAGACCAAGCCTGAGAAGCATCTTGGTGCAGTTTCAGAATCTTTAGCACTAGTGTTTCTTTGTTACTTGTTTGCCATTCTTTGTTACTTGTTTTCTGACAAGTAAGTAAATGCTGGGGAAGACACTTGCCTAAAGAGATCCTGTGGCTATTGGTTCAACCAGAGACCCCATTTCACAGTGAATGATTCTTGTGACTCATGTTGATTATTTATCAAGGTGGTAGCTTCATGAAGGCAGGATTTTGCTTGCATTTTTCTGTCTATATGCTGAAGTTTCCCAAACACCTTGAAGACCCGAGCACTGTGACTTGGATTATGCTATCAAGTAAAAGCTCAAACACTGTCTTCACAGCACATGTTGGAAACTGAAATGCGCTTCAGTAGCATAAAGATGATCTGGCACGAAACTATTTGAACTGACAACAGCTACAGAAAAATAGATTTATCTAAATTTCTTTTGGTGCCTTAAGTAAGACCTGCCAGGAAGAATCACTGTCGGAGAAGTTTGCAGACATGGAAGAGACTAAGCCCCATCTCTGGAATGACTACTTGTTAAACTAGCTCTACCTAAGGCTCTTCCGCTTGTGTCCTGCACCCCCGCTTTGCCCTTGCTACGTAGGTGTCCCAGCCCCAATCTTGACCTGTTCTGCAAGCCAATTCATCTGCAGACTCTAGAGCTCATCAATCAACTGAGTTTTTCCTCCTGTTGATTTGTCTTCCATCACATCCTCAGCCCCCTAAAACACAAGAGTCAGGTATTTCCTTCTAACACCATCAATAGGAATATAGGAGAGTACTTTAAAAATAACTGGAAAAAATGAATTGAGATGTAAATTTATTTTGGTCCAAAAACCCTCCAAGATCCAAAGATGCAGAGTTTTTTTCCTCCTTGATAGTCATTTTCCATGAACGTTTTGAAGATCCCTCATATCTGAAAAATGATTGGAAAAGGGTAACACCAAGTTTTTAATATGTAACTTCTAGGGAGTGTGATATGGAATTTTACAGGACTTTGAATTTTTGTTTTCTGTGTATGAGAAACACAAGCTTGGCTAAGCCTGGGATTCTCTATCTGCGCCCATCTCCTCCCATAGGCATCCTGGCCATCCTCATCCCCCGCCTGGACCTGGTGCTCTCGCTGGTGGGCTCCGTGAGCAGCAGCGCCCTGGCCCTCATCATCCCGCCCCTCCTGGAGATCACCACCTACTACTCAGAGGGCCTGAGCCCCCTCACCATCGCCAAGGACGCCTTCATCAGCTTCGTGGGTTTCGTGGGCTTTGTGGCGGGGACCTACCAGGCCCTTGATGAACTGATAGTGTCAGGAGAGTCGGTCACCTTTTCCAACTCCACCACTGTTTTTCAGTGAAAACAGCACTTGTCCTTACCACGAGCCCTTGACCTGCACTGGTATCTCTTTTGTATGCCTTATCCTTATGACACTGCTTAGCCTGTTCTCTGGGCCAAGATACGCTGAAACAAACAAGGATTCACCTGATACAAGGTCTAAATGGTAATTTAAAATTTTTTTTGTTTAAACTTTTAATTTTTCTATCTCTAGCTTTCCACTTCACAGAGAACTATCTAATGAAGGCTCTGAATTCTGTCCAACTTGTGAATTTGTGCTGAATTTCATACCTCCACTGGAACTGTACAACAAGAAAGCCATCAGGGATCCTACAGACAGGAACTGGCTTAAGGAGGTGTCAGCAGCCACGGGTGATCATGGTTTTGTAGACGAAAAAATTCTCCTATCACTTTAGGGAGCAAAGACTAGAAGTGGAGACATAATCCACAACCTACGAAGATGTGTACAGCTCCCGCAATGAGGCAGGCCCATAATGGTCAAAGCACGGCACAGCTTTCAGAGAGGAGCTGCCCATATTTAAGTCAGAGGCAATGAGCCTATCAAACCACTGAATGAAGTGTTCAACTCATTCAAAGATCCCAACAGTGGTGACAGGGGTGTTGTGGAGGTGGACACAAACATGATTTAAACAAAGTTTACCTCTTAATTCTTACAGCAAACATTTTTGATTGCACACCTGTGCCAAGCGTAATGCAAGTTTCTTGCAGTGCATTGTAAAAATGCCCATAAATTCCTCTTGACAGTGTTAAGCTGGAAGCTTCTCCTGTCTACAGAACTTGATGTGTCCAGTCCTTGGAATCTGGTCTTGACCTTGTAACTTGCTTTGGCTAATGAGACATCAGCATGATGCCAACAGAGGTTTGATGATAGCTCATTGGTTGGAACTCTTGCTACTCTACGGCGCCGAGACCATCAAGTGAAGAAGCCAGGGCTCATCTACTGGAGGATGGAAGACCAGATGGAGCAAAAATGAAGCATCCCTACTGAGTCCTGTCTGCCAATGAACCAACCAGCCTGCCAAATTCCGGAACTTGGGCAATAATTGTGAGCAATAATAAATGGTTGTGGTTTTAATCTATAAGAGGTCTGTGTGGTGGTAGAAGGGAGTCTTCCATAGTAAAGGCCACCTGAAACATCACTCTAAAGGGGCACACTGATGAATGAGAAGAATTCCTACTCTACAGCAGTCAATCTACTATTCACTGTGAAAAAGTACCCAACAATCATTAATTATGCAAACCCCATGAGAGTTCACATGAGAGCCAAGGATACTAACCACCCTAGAACATCATAGGAGGCTTCCCATGAGAGGTGTCATCTGAGCTGGGCTGTGGGAGTCCATGTCCCCAGTCCTGGGTCCAGCTTTCCTTCCATTCAGTCTTGTTGCTTGCACCTCCCAGGACCCATTGTCATATCTGACAGCAGCTGGCAACCAAGGCGCGTCAGTCAACCCAGGACTCCACTTCAACTTTCCAGGTGGTAACTGCTCTCTCCCTGCACCCTAGAATTACTAAGCTTGGGAAAAGACAGCTAGGTAACAGAGTGTCTGCTGAAGGCAGAGCTATAGCCCTGTGGGAAGAGGGGAGTCTCTCAGCTGACCCTTTCTGGTTTGTGGAGTAATCCACATTTGTTTCAGCCAAAAATCCCTCTCCTGCTTATATTCACCAGTTCTCAAGTCCTGGGCACTCCTCTTGTTCACTTTCCATCTGTAGGACTTCAAAGGTAGACAGAGGAAGGACTGGCTGTCCATACCCAGTTCCCACGGTGGGTGGAGTCCTAGTTGGGAACTGGGACCCTCATGTTCCTGCAGTGGCTCACAGCCCACTTTTCCAGAGGGTGGGGGGGTCATCATTTCCACCCCAAGCTCTCTGTTTCATCAGTGGACCCAAGGGCCTGCGATGATGGGGTCAGCGGCTCAGCAACAAGTTCTTCTCTGTGGACGCTGTGCTCCCATTCTGCCTGCCTGATGGTCACCCCACACTCTTGCCAAACCCAAAACTGTCTTCTCACAGCTCTCTCTCTCTCTCTCTTTTTTTTACATTCATCTTTATTTTTATTGGAAAGTCAGGTATACAGAGAGGAGGAGAGACAGAGAGGAAGATCTTCCATCTGTTGATTCACTCCCCAAGTGGTCGCGATGGCCAGTGCTGTGCTGATCCGGAGCCAGGAGCCTGGAGCCTGGGGCCTCTTCCCACCCGGTCTCCCATGTGGGTAAGGAATTCCAAGGCTTGGAGCCATCCTTGACTGCTTTCCCAGGCCACAGTCAGGGATCTGGATGGGAAGTGGAGCTGCCAGGATTAGAATCAGCACCCATATGGGATCCTGGCACATGCAAGGCAAGGCCTTTAGCCGCTAGGCTACAGGACCGGGCCCTACCCTGCGCTTTTTCTCTCTCTCTCTTTTTCATTCTTCCAGGGCACGATCCTATCACGTAACATGATTGGTTTAATCTTACATTCAAACCAACCTGGCACTTGAACCATCATCTGCTGCCAGGAAGCTGGATTGGAATTGTGAAATAACTGGTATCCAAACCAGCTGATACAGCATGCAGGAATTCCAGTTGACTGCTGCGGAGAAAGACAGACGGGGGTGGAGGGTGGGGGATTCTTCCATCTGCTGGCTCACTCGGCAGATGACTACAACGGTCAGGGCTGTGTCAGGTTCCCACGTAGGTAGCAGTTCAATTCCTGACTGCTTCACTTCTGATTCAGTGTCTGGCTGGTGCACTTGGGAGACCACTGGGAAATGGCCTGTGCTTGAGCCCCTGCCTCTCAGGTGAGGGACCTAAATAAAGCTCCAGGCTCCTGGTTTCAGCCTGGCCCAGCCCTGGGTGTTTTTGCCATTTGGGGTGTGATTTAATGCATTGAAAATTCTCCCTCGAGAGAGAGAAAGGAAAGAAAAGAAAAGAAAGAAGGAAAGGGAAAGAAAGAGAGAAGAAAAGAAAGGAAGGAAGGGAGAGAAAAGAAAAGGAAAGAAATAAAAAGAAAAAGAAGAATGAAGGAAGAAATGAGGAATTATTAAGAAAACCTTCTAGATCATTTTGACAATGAAGCAACAAGCTGCAAAATGTGGATAAGGGAGGGCAACAATATGTACAGTCAAAGAAATGAGTAGTCATTTTAAAAAATTTTTTTAATTATTTTATGGGAAGTCAGATATACAGAGAGGAGGAAAGACAGAGAGGAAGATCTTCCGTCCAATGATTCACTCCCCAAGCGGCAGCAATGGCCAGAGCTGAGCCGATCCAAAGCCAGGAGCCTCTTCCAGGTCTCCTACGCACGTGCAGTTTGCCAAGGCCCTGGGTCATCGTCAACTGCTTTCACAGGCCTCATGCAGGGAGTTGGATGGAAAATGGGGCTGCCAGGATTAGAACCAGTGCCCATATGGGATTCCAGCACATACAATGGAAGGACCTTAGCCACTACGCTATGGCGCACGGCCCAGTAGTCATTTTTTTTTTTTTGTAACATAAATAACAGACTGATGGAATTACAACTCCTTATGAAGGAATATACTACTATAATAATATGGGGAAAATCATTTGGGGGTGGGAATTTGGAAGGGCGGAGTCTGAGCTCTATGGACTTGTACCATAAAATTCAAAAGTAAAACTAAAAATTAAAAAAAGACATAGCTAAATCACATAATTTGTAATCTTGAAGTAGTAGAAGTTCTCCAATGTGAAACAAAGAATGAAAATTCCAATTCAAACATTTACAAATTTTTGCACTTAAAAGAAAAGCACAGACAGGAGCCAGCATGGTGGGTTAGCAAGCTAATCCCCCACCTTCAATGCCGGCATCCCATAAGGGCACCGGTTCATGCCCTGGCTGCTCAACTTCCCATCTAGTTCCCTGCTATAACCTAAGAAAGCAGTGGAGGATGGCTAAAGTCCTCAGCCCTGAACCCACATAGGAGACCTGGAAGAAGCTCCTGGCTTCAGACAGGCTCAGCACTGGGCCCTGAAGGCATTTGGGGTGTGAACTAATGGGTAGAAGATCTCTCTCCTCTATAAATCTACCTCTCAGGGGCCTGGTGCCGTAGCCTAGTGGCTAAAGTCTTCGCTTTGTATGTGCCAGGATCTCATATGGGTGCTGATTCTAATCGTGACAGCGCCACTTCCCATCCAGCTCCCTGCTTGTGGCCTGGGAAAGCAGTAGAGGATGGGACCCTGCTCCTGTGTGGGACACCCAGAAGAGGCTCCAGGCTCCAGGCTCCTGGCTTCGTATCAGCGCAGCTCTAGCCGTTGCGGCTGCTTGGGGAGTGAATCATTGGACAGAAGTTCTTCCTCTCTGTCTCTCCTCCTCTCTGTATATCTGACTTTCCAATTAAAAAAAAAAATAAATCTACCTCTCAAATAAAAGTAAATGGAATAAACATTAACTGCTTATATGAAGACAAGGGATAAATGCCTAAGTGCAAACATAAACACCCTTAACAAGCTCACCCCCTTTATGAAAGAAAATAGAAAACAGAGGCAGCACAGCAATCAAGACATGGTTGGGGACACCCACACCTCAAAGCATAACACCTGGGACTGAGTCCATGCTGTGCTCTCAAATGCAGATTCCTGGCAATGTCCACACAGAGCAGCAGCAGGGTCAGGTCATTGAATCCCTGTCACCCTCTTGGGAGATCTGGACCGAGTTCCCAATTCCCAGCATTAGCCTCGCACAGCCCTGCTTGTTGCAGGCATTTGGAAAAAAGAACCAGCGGATGGGAGCCGTTTCTCTCCCTATCTCTCTCTCCTTCTCTCTGTCTTTCAAATAAATAAATAAACCATAAACTAAAATGAACAAAAACCATACAAAAATAGATAAAAACACATGCAATGAGCTTATAAAACAGAAATGCTCAAATTATGTAAGACTTTTATCCTCAAAAGTAACCAAAGAATTAAGACTTAAAACAACAGTGAATCGTTTCTACTTCCAACATTGATGCATATTTGAACTGTTAACAAACTCTCATTGGAGAGAGTGGAGAAGTTAATATTCACCTTTCTGGTGGTTGGGTATTGGGTACAACTTTTCTGGAGGACACTGAGGATCCAAATTGAAAATAAGAATATTATTTGGCCCCAGAATTCTTCAAAAACTACATTTTAAGGCAATCATCAATTACATGATCATGGTCATACTTATACTGCTGTTCATTGAAGAACTGCATGTAAAACTAAAAAATGGAAATTTACTATAAATCCAATAATGAAGATTCTAATAAAGTAAGGCACAGGAAAAGACTTCGCATGGAAACAACTGGAATTCTCACCCATTGCTGGTGGGAATGCAGAAACAATACAGTCACTCCATTTTGATAATTTGCTATAAACTTATAAATGCAATGGCCATCTGACCAACCAATCCTGCTCCTAAAGCTTTAGCAGCTTCAAAACATTTGCCCACACAAAGCCCTGGATGTGCATGCTTGTAGCAGCTTTCATCCTAATCACCCAAAACTACAAATAATCCCCACGTCCATCAGCAGGTGGATGGAGAAGCCTATTGTGGTACCCTGCACTGCCATTCCGCCCATCTCCATCAGCAACACAGATGACTCTCCTTGCAGGAGCCTCCTGGGTTACTGGACTCACCTCCTCATCCACCTGCTTGCTTTTTGCCCTTGGCCCCCTTCAGCCTTCTCCCAACCAAAGCATCACAGAGTTACCCTTGGGACTCTCACTTCACTTCAGCTCTTCACCCAAATGTCATCAGTGAAGCCCTGGATGACACTCCATACCCCTTGCCATCCCTCTCCATCCCCTTGCCCGCACCATCTTTCTCACGCTGTTATTCAAAGACACACACTGATATATTTGCTGGGTGCCTCAGCTGCCTCTTCCAGTCCCACCAGATTATTAAGCATCTGAAAACAGAGCTGGTAGATTTTCTATCCTGGTGTAGTTCCAGCATGGGAAAAGTTCATCACACATATCTGCAGCTTAATAAATACTTTTGAGCAAATAATTCAAGTTTCCTCCCAGGCAGGTGCTTGTCCATACCTCCTTCCTATACAGAAATTCAGAATGGGTAGAATCTGAACTGAGCCTTCTAAGCCATCACTTCCCCAGCTAGGCACGGTGCAGCTGGACTGTGCTGCGCTGGGCCACACCTCTGGCCAGGGGTTTTGTCACGGTTTATTGGCTGGTCAGTCTCCATTGTGAGGTAGCCATGGCTTCCTCCCTGCTAGAGACACACAAGCACTGAGCCACACACATCCAGGCACCAGGACGTGCAGTCAGATGGTGCCTTCCTCCCCCCAGTCCCACTACTCCCTTGGCCCTACGAAAGTCAAGGCTGAACTGGGAGAGGCCAAGAGTCCAGGCACATCCTGGCAGCTGGCTGACCCACTGTCTGAGAGACGGAGGATCAGCAGCGACCTCTGGCACGGCCCCAAGGAGCCAGGTGAGGCATAATTAGCATCTGCCTCTCCTGTCCTCACACTTCGGGCTCCAGCCTGGGCCAGGCACCCTCAGGGACTGGGGGCCATGGAGTGTCTGGGGAGAAACCCATCGGAAGCTGAATGAGTCCAGGCCGCCACCACCAGCTTCCTACCATGCTGAAGACATCACCACTTGGACAGAACAACAGCAGTGAGCTGAGCTCGTCAGCCACGGGGTCCAATACCCCCTTGGGGAGCAGCAGCAGCACCTTGACTCCAGAGAAAGGCCAGCCTGCAGCAGAGGCCGCAGGACTCTCGTAAGTGGCAGGACTGCTCTTCCAGAGCCCGGGGCAAGTGTGGCTGCTTTGGCAGCTCTGGATTTCTTCCTCTTCTTGTTGCTGCTGCTCCCCAGGGAATGGGCTGCACAGAGCAAGCACAACGCCTGCAGGCCTGGGAAAGGTTGACTCATGTGGCTCTGGGTGTTACCCCGTACTTTCCAACTTTTGAAAAAAAAAAAAACAACCCTGATAGCATGGGTATCCCCAACATGCACTGCCGTACCTCAGGAGAAACTCTGTGTCATAGCCTGGCTAGGTGCCCTTTCTTCCTCAGCTTCAGACTATTTTCCCTTTGGGGCCAGTGTGATGTCTTATCAAACCATCTGATTTTCTCTCTCTCTGTCTGTCTGTCTGTCTTTGTTTTTAAAGATTTTTAATTTTTATTGGAAAGGCGGACATACAGACAGGAGAGACAGAGAGGAAGATCTTCCTTCCGATGATTCACTCCCCAAGCGGCCACAATGGCTGGAGCTGAGCTAATCCGAAGCCAGAAGCCAGGAGCTCTTCTGGGTCTCCCATGCGGGTGCAGGGTCCCAAGGCCTTGGGCTGTCCTCGACTGCTTTCCCAGGTCACAAGCAGGGAGCTGGATGGAAAGTGGAGCTGCCAGGATTAGAACCTTCGCCCATATGGGATCTCAGCACATGCAAGGCAAGGACTTAAACCACTACGCTATCGCACCTGGCCCTCTCTCTGTCTTTCATTCACACACACACACACACACACACACAGCAGCAGCAGCTATAGTTACCTCTGAGAAAGAACTGGAGAACTGAGTTAGGAAAAACATTTCTATTCAGTATTTGTTTTGTTTTTTTTCTTTTTTTGGGGGGGTGTGTTCTGTGTTTCTTTTGGAATTTCAGGCCACTACTATTTAGTTTCTAAAAGTATAATTAAGCATAAACAATTACAAGGGCACTTCAAAAGTTTGTGGAAAATGGAATTAAAGATATGCCACTACCGGTGCAAAAAGTTTAAAATCCATGCACAGTTCTGTTATACTACACATTTTTCATGAATTTCTTGAAGATGCCTGGTACATGTATCCATCAAGAATATCACTTCTAGGAGTTTTTTACTCCAAGATAACAGCAGAGATCTGCGTAAGAACTTTGATTAGTGTCCTAGTTAGAAGACAGAAAATTTAGAGACATTAGGAGAAAGGTTAAATAAAGGATGACACAAACATGCAGCAAAACAGAGCATTGCCATGACGAGTGCTTACCAGCCTACGGGCATGGAAGGTTCTACGGCATCAGTCACTCCCAGGGTCCAGCACACACTGCCACCCTCCCGGGTGACATCCAGGCCATGGAGAAGCACACGAAGCTGCCCGGAGGACTGCTCATAACCATGAACAATGTCATCTCCAACTGGGGGTAGGCATGGGAAATTTCCTTTTGTAGCCAGAAAGCATATTTTTTTAAGGAAAACATATAAAGCTGATTCTAAAAAAGGGTCCTAGAAGAACCCCAAAAGTCCCAGAGGAATGTACCCGAAGCCCTGGTGTGTGTGATGGTGGTAACTGAGGTGCCTCAGTTTCTCTCCTCTTTTCACCCCTTCCATGAGATCCACTTCTGTTGGGATAAGGTGCTGTCCTAAGACAGAAGTGAAAGGCAGGGAGCAGGGCAGGAAGTGGTGGTAGGCGGGGAGGGGAGAGTCTTTCTTTTGGAGAAATGACTGCTAAGAAATGGACAAAAGGGAGGAAAAAATCATGGCTATCATTTTAGGCATATTTTCTTGAACCCTTCATAGCAATCTACATTCACAATGAATATGGTTGAGTAAATGAAGAGTCGTGAACATGAATCAGCATGTACTCCACATGTGGCAGAAAATCATGCTTTCCTCTAGTGAGTGGGTTAATAAACGAACTGGTGCCAATACATACTCTGTGACTCGGAGCAGAGTTAGGACTGCGTGTAGCTGGGCAACCTGCTCCAGCTCCTCATTTCAGCTGGCTGCTAGTGCAGACCCTAGGAGGCAGGGGTGACGGCTCAAGTCCCTGGGTTTCTGCCATCTACGTGAGATACATAGATGGTGTTCCCCACAGACCAGCCATAGCAAGTGCGGGAACCTGGGTGAGTGAATTTTACATATGCCCATGTATACTTACATAATTACTCAGCTTTTTCATTTGCCTCTCTACATGCTAGATATTATTTGAGTAAACAAATCACTGGATGGATTCATAAACTAACTTGTACAAGAGAGTATTCCAGAATGGTACTGATTTAATTTACTTTTTCTTAAGTGCCTGAAGCAGCACTAGTCCTGGATCACACATTTCCTCACAGATCCTGGAACCGAGAGAGATGTCCCAGAACCTGCTTGGTTTGGGTTTGTTCGTGTTCCCAACAGGTGCTACCGGAGCTGCTGGTAGGAGCTGAGGTGTGGGAGGCCCCTGCCTTCTACTCACAGAACCTCCTTGTCTCCCTACTGTCCCCACTACAGGACAACGCAAACCTTGATCCACATGCTGAAATGCAACATTGGCACAGGACTCCTGGGGCTTCCTTTGGCCATTAAGAATGCTGGCTTATTGGTAAGAAGCACCCAGGGGTTGGAACCAGCTTATTCCTGTGCAGAGGGGAAATGACAAAGCTGCACAGCCTCTGCTTTGTCATCGGGCACTTTGGAGGGACTCTGTGCTCACTGACATCAACCTACTGCAGGCCAGTGGAGCATCCCTGCAGAGCACGGACCATTACACAGAAAGCCCCATGATACCACCTGCACTCCTCCATCCTCCCGTCCCTGGGATTGTGTTCAGCCCACTGCGCTCATTTACACTGGCTGTCTACATCTGAGTGTGCGAATCCTGTCTCAAACCATTGGCCAGTTCGTGAGAAAGTGCCGTGGGCATGAGGACAAGGAGACACCTCCCTCAGCTTCCTCCCCTCCCTCTCAAGGTATACTGTTCCTGCTCCCCTGACCTGGTCATTTGAAATTTCCCTCCTTTCTAAAATTGTATAATTTCCTATGAAAATGAATGCCATCCTCTTCTGTGTTCTTTTCTGGGACTTACACCTGCCTCATCTGGAGTTCCTACAGCACTTATAAAGCATATCTTCCTCAGTTAAAAGCGCTAAGGCAAGAATTCTGATCTCCCTTCACCCCCTCCCCAAAGCACCTGTTGTAGAGGTGAACACCCAGAAAATTCCAAATAGAGTTTTCTGAATTGACTTGAGGTGTATTTATTTAGAATACATAACTCCCCTTTAGCGGCCATGAATTTTCTCTTCTTTCAAAACCTGATAAGTGGCCCCAGGATCTAAAGAAGGCTTTCCAAAATCACTTCTGGTCTCAGAGTGGGACTCTGTCCTTCAGAACCTTCTGGATTCTAGATCTTAAGCGATGAAGATGCGCATTTAAAGTCAGCCTTTGACTCCTCTGCTGCTGCCTAAGCTCAAGGTGGCTCCCTTACCCTTCAACTCCTACCAGGACTCTCCCCATGAGTCACTGCAGGAATGTTGGCTGAGCCCCTACTATGTGCATCTGGGGCTCAGGAAGTTCAAAAGTAAACAGAAGAAGCTCTTTCCCCCATGCCGGCTACGCTCTAGTGGAGTCCAGTGGTCCCCAGGTGCCCACCCCTGTTTCCAATGTGATTTCAGGGCGTGTCCATAAAGGCTCAGGAGTCCAGAACAGAGCAGGTAAGCAAGCCTCCATGTCCTTCCGATCCCATCCGAAAGGATCCAGTTCGTCATTAGCCCTGTTTTTATTTTAATTTTTAAAAGAGGAATACTGCTAAATTAGATACACCACAGCGGCAGTTCCGTCTCCCTCCCTGCCCCCTGCCATCATCACCAGAGAGATTCATGAGGTGCAGAGACGTTTTTGGTGGTCACGCGGACTCTTACTGTTGTGGGCTAGATTTGGGCCTGATAGTTATATCCTAGGTTCTAGCCTCTTTAAAAAAAAAAAAAAAAAAAAAAAAAAACATTTTAAGTACAGGCGCCAACATAGCATGCAGAGTGGTAAGGTTTGTTTAGAGGTGAAGAATTCCCAAACGAACATGGGCCATGTTCGGGAACAGAATGGGCCAGGAAGGGAAAGGTAACAGAGAGGGGTACTTACCTTTAGTATGCTGGACCCGCAGGAGAAAGAGTGCGCAGGCGCCAACGCTTCTTGCTTCAGCGGTCAAAGGGAATACTTCCTGAGGAAGGGGGCGTGCCGGGGAGGGTGTGGTTCCCAACCTACCTACTTACCTACCTAGTCCATATTCCAGTAAGTAGAGGCCCACACATGCTACTGAGCAGTCCCAATGTGCAGCCCAGGTACAGAAGCATAGCAACAGCGCCCCCTGCCGACCACCTCCTTACCAGAGAAGAGAACTAAGTTCTAAGAGGAACCTTAGAGGAGAGAGATGAGCGCTGGGATGGAAAACGAACTGAACTTACCACGAAGCGATTCTTCAGAAATAGACCCCCGAAGCAGACCCAGCAGGCCTTGGCCATGTACAGGCATCGTGCGCTCTGTGGCTCACAGCTCCTAGCCGAGTTGAACCGCCATTGGGCAGCGATGCTGAGCAAAAGAGCGTTGGAACCAGAGCATGTCAGGCAGCAGGGCCTGTAGCTCCAGCGATGGCTTTGTTCTGGGGGTGCCCAGCCTGGAAGCAGTCTGCGGCGACTCACTGGCCCACTTCTCTCCCCGCAGGTGGGTCCTATCAGTCTCCTGGCCATCGGCATCCTCACTGTGCACTGCATGGTCATCCTGCTAAACTGCGCTCATCACCTCACGCAAAAGTGAGAGGCCTGCTTCTCTGCCCCCTCCTTTCTCACCCCCACCCCAGTCCTGGGCCCCATCTGATGCAGTGGTGAGTTTCCTCTGACTACTAACCCTGCCAACAGGGGGTTCACTGTTTCAGGCCACCATCCTCGTCACTCTGTCCTACAGAGGCAGAGGAGGGGGTGGGAAGAGTTCCCATTCGAGACTCAGACTGTGACTTAAGAGCTGGACTACCTTGTCAGGTTCCTGTACTCCTCTGAGCCTGACTCCTTCCCTGGAAACAGCACAAGTGACCAAAGTTACCAAAGGACTCTCTGAGCACCTGTGCACACATACATACTTACATCTATGTAATAAGTCAGTAGACGGATAGGTAGATAGATACACAGGCACATGGAGATAGAGGATAGAGAGTTGATGAGACACATGTAGTCTTCCTTTTACTCTCCCCACTGCAACATGCACACCCGGTCAGGATGACTTGGCCTAGGCAAACCGCTGTTAGAGTAATTTCACAAAAAAAAAAAAAATTAAAACACCCAGTTATTGGTAAGATGAATAGTTTACAATGACCTCAAGTATCATAACATTCCAATGTTACATATTTTAAGTTAATTTTTAAAAATTGCAAGAAAAAAGCAAACAAAATGCAGGATCCTGAGCTCCCCAGTTGAGAGCTCAGCCATTTCCAGGACTTGCAGATCCAGAGCCTTATACATGTGCAGAGAGGTTTCCCAAGTCATAGTAGGAAATGCTTCCTACAGCCAGCTCAGCATCACCTGGGTAGGTCTGTTTGGACTAGGTCTCAGCCACAGCGAATGTGTGGAGCACAGTCCAGCTCACAAAATACTTTTATGAATATTTCATTGCTAGAAAATTGACAGAAAGCTCCACTCCTGCACACATAGATGGAGGAGTACCTCCCTTGGGGACTAAATGGTATCTCTAACCAAAGATGTTAAATCCTGCATTGCTCCTCCTTTCCCTTTAGACTGCACAAGACTTTTGTCAGCTACAGCGAAGCCATGATGTACAGCTTGGAAACCTGCTCGAACCCCTGGCTGAGGGCCCACTCCATGTGGGGAAGGTAGTAATTCCAGCTATGGTGATGACAACAGTGACAGTCCCACCTGCTCGCCTTCATTTCTAGCTATACAAACCTTAAATTGACTATGTCATTATTGTTTAAAAGATTTATTTATTTTTATCAGAAAGGCTGATTTTACAGAGAGAAGAGAGACAAAAATAAAAATCTTTCATCTGCAGGTTCACTCCCCAAATGGCCACTCTAGCTGGAACTCAGCCAATTCAAAGCCAAGAAAAAGGAGCTTCTTCTGGATCTCCCATACAGGCACAGGGTGCCAAGGCTTTGGGCTACCCTCTACTTCTTTCCCAGGCCACAAGCAGGGAGATGGATGGGAAGTAGAGCAACTGGGACAAGAACCAGTGCCCGTATGGGATGCTGGTACTTGCAAGGTAGAGGATTAGCCAATTGAACTGTCGTGCTGGGCCTTGATGGATGTTTTTACTGGAAACTTTCACACAAGCTAGAGAATATCCCAGCAACTCCCACCCCTCCCTTGATATCTAGCTAGTAAATGATCCTCTTCTTGTGTTCTCTATACATATGTCAATGTACATGCGTGAATGGAAATGTATCATTTGTTTCATATTATCTTGCCTATTACTCAGAATAAGTTTCAGAGTCACAGCCAAATGCAATGTACAAGCCATGATCAGATCCAGAATCAAAAAAATAAGAGACAACACGTTTGTAAAAAATATTAAGATATTTTAGAGAGAATTTGAGGTGTTTAAGATGTGGGTTCTAGATCAGATCCCTACAGTGCAGGGAACAGAAGGAAAATAGGCAAATGGCATTTTTTTAATCAAACTTAATGATTTCTACATAGTAAAGGAAGTGATCAAACAAGTGACAGAAACAGGGCCTGGCGCGATAGCATAGTGGTTAAAGTCCTCGTCTTGCATGTGCTGGGATCCCATATGGTCGCCGGTTCTAATCCTGTGAGCCCTGCTTGTGGCCTGGGAAAGCAGTTGAGGACGGCCCAAGGCCTTGGGACCCTGTGCCCGCATGGGAGACCCAGAATTGCTCCTGGCTCCTGGCTTCGGATCGGCACAGCTCCAGCCATTGCGGCTGCTTGGGGAGTGAACCCTTGGACAGAAGATCTTCCTGTCTGTCTCTCCTCCTCTGTATATCCACCTTTCCAATAAAAATAAATAAATCTTAAAAAAAAAACACCAAAAAACTAGTGACACAAACAACCTACAGAAGGGGAAAATATGCACAAAGTATCCACAATGCCAAGGGTTCAATATCCAGAATATTCAAGGAACTCAACAGCAAGAAAAATATTAATAACCCAATTTCCAAGCAGCCAGTGGATATAAACAGCCATTTCTCAAAGGGAGATATACATACGGCCAACAGGCACGTATAAAATGCTCAGTGTCACTGAACATCAGATAGGAAATGTCAATCAAAACCACAGTGAGTTATCACCTCATTCCAGTTAGATTGACCATTATCAAAAAGACAAAAGATAGTGTGAGCAAAGATCCAGAGAAAAGGAAGTTTGCACACTGTTGGGAATAAAAATTAGTACAGCCATTGTGGAAAACAGTATGGTGGTACCTCAAGAAGCTGAAAATGGAACTATCCCCCCCAATCACACCTGGCATATCTGCAAGGGCCATCAAACCTGTCTGCTCAAGAGGCTTCTACGGGCCCAGCGGCATGGCCTAGCAGCTAAAGTCCTTGCCTTGAACGCACCGGGATCCCATATGGGCGAAGGTTCTAATCCCGGCAGCTCCACTTCCCATCCAGCTCCCTGATTGTGGCCTGGGAAAGCAGTTGAGGACGGCCCAAAGCTTTGGGACCCTGCACCCGTGTGGGAGACCCAGAAGAGGTTCCTGGTTCCCGGCATCGGATTGGCGCGCACCGGCCGTTGCGCTCACTTGGGGAATGAAACATCAGATGGAAGATCTTCCTTTCTGTCTCTCCTCCTCTCTGTATATCCAGCTTTCCAATAATAATAAGTTTAAAAAAAAAAAAAGAGGCTTCTACACTGGCATTAGCAGCAGCACTGGACAGGAAATGGAAACAAACTACATGTCCCTCTACTGAGGCATGTGGTACATACATACAATGGGATACTGCCCAGCCACAAAAGGATGAACTCTCACTACTTGCAAAAGCATTGATGGGACTGAAATTCATTCTGTTAATTAAAATAAGCCAAGCCCAGAAAGACAAACAGGGCATGACCTCAGTCATGCTTGGAGCCTTCAAACACCAAAAGATGATCTAATCAGAATTAAAACTATAATGGTGGCTACCAGAGGCTAGGGAGGGTAAGGAAGAAGGGATGAGACAAGGCTGATTAATGGATACAAGGTTAGAGGCAAGATGTCTGGGTCCTGTTACACAGGAAGGTGACATAGGTAGGGCTAACTTGCTGTATATTTCTCTATTAAAAAACAAAACAAAACAAAACTAGAAGATAGGATTGGGAGTGTTTTCAACAAAAAAAGTGTTAAATGCTTGAAGAGGTACATGTACTGCCTTTGACTGAACATCCCACAATGTGTATATGTATTACAACATCACATATTACTCCACACATACGTAAAATTTTTCTATACTAAAAACTTAAAAACTACAGTATATACTATATGACTGAGAAACATTGAAACTGATTTTCTAGATATCATAAATTATATCTGTGCAACTGTGTATTATATATGATAAATTATTGATTGGTATATTAAAGGGCATGCAAATGTTCATAATACTGTTCTTTCAACTTTCTCTGTGGGATTGACAATTTTCAAAATTAAAAGAAATGAAGGAAAATATTAATAGAAGCAACTGCTTCAATTTTTTGTTTACATTTTTAAACATGTTTTCATACAATCACATTAATGTTTGCTTTCTCGGTCTGCCTGTTCTTTTCTTCCCCAGGTACATGGTCAGCTTCTTATTAATCATCACACAACTGGGCTTCTGCAGTGTCTATTTTATGTTTATGGCAGACAATTTTCAACAGGTAAAGAAGGCTCATCTGGCAGAGTATTTAGTACAAATGTTGGGGTTCAGGTCCTGGGAACAGACAGCAGTCCTGCTACTCCTTGACCAAACCACCTATAAGAGTTCTTTCAGTCCTGGAAACTACAGCCCAGAAAACATATTTTTAGCCTGAAAAAGCTAAAAAGAAAATACACGCTTTAGGGATCTGAGTTGTCCCATAGAAGCTGCCAAACTAAACGGGGAGCCACGCTCCTGCAATCCTTCACTCTGGAACAGGAGACACTCCCTGCCACATACTAATACTAAGCAGTAGGCAACGGGTTTCTACACACGTTTTAGGATGTGGGATGCTTTTTATGTTTTTCAAGATTTTTATTTCTTTGAAAGAGATCCTCCCATTCTCTGGCTCACACCCCAGTATCCACAACAGCTGGGCCAGGCTTAATTGGAAACTCAATCTGAGTCTCTCATGGCTAGTAGAGACTCAGTCACTTAAGCTATTACTTGTTGACCTCCCAGGGCACCCTTTAGCAGGAAGTAGAATGGGGTCTAAAACCGAAGCACTCTGTGTGGGAGGCAGGCAAACACTCAGCCCAGCTTTTGGTGTTTGGCAGAAAGAGGGGTTGACCTGAATGTGTTAGCTGCACACCTTCTCTCATCTCTGCTGTTCTCCATCCTCTGGCTGTACCTGAAATTATGACATCCCAGAATGTTTAGCTGAGCAACAGGCACCACAGTTCAGGTTGCCAGATTTGACCCCCAAAATAAATATGATGGCCATATTCATTGGAATTTCAAAAAAGTGGCAAATATTTTTTGTTTTACTGTGAATTTGTCCCTTGTATTACTTGGGCTGTTCTCATACTAAAACATCAACTGCCAATCAGCTGAAATTCAAATTTCACTGGGTGTCCTGTGTTGAGGTGAACAAGCCTAATTACTCTGTCTTTCACTACGCTCATGGCAGATAGTGGAAGAAGCCCACATCACCTCCAGGACCTGCCAACCCAGGAAGAATTTAGTGCTGCACTCCATCCTGGACATCCGATTCTACATGCTGATCATCCTGCCCTTCCTGATCCTACTGGTGTTTGTCCAGAACCTCAAGGTGCTGTCAATCTTCTCAACACTGGCCAGCATCACCACCCTGGGAAGCATGGCTCTGATATTTGAGCATATCCTACAGGTCTGTTCCTCAAGCCATGGCAGAAGCCGGTAGGGGACAGAGCCACGGAGGCCCCTGGGAGGATAATTGTCATGGTGGGCGGATCCTCCGCCTGCAATAGCTGGATTTACATCAGTGTAAAACCAGACCCTTCTCCTGCCTTGTTTCAGGGGATCCCATTTCCCAGCGACCTACCTTTGATGGCCAACTGGGAGACCTTCCTATTGTTCTTCGGTACAGCCCTCTTCACGTTTGAGGGTGTCGGTATGGTAAGACTGAGAGGATTTGAGTGAGTGATGCCTGGAGTTCCTTAGGGTGACCAGTTACTGTTCTGGATGTCCAACTACACATAGTGCCTGTGAAGTTCAGAATATGGCATCCACCTGATGAAGGGCAACTCCCTACCCACCTACAGAGCCCAGCCGGGAGAACTTACCAGCCAGCCAAGATCACATAGGCATTCCTGCAAAAGAAAATGAGGGGAGAAATGAAAGGAGTGTGGCCACACCAAGCAGCCCCTTCTGGCCTTCCCACCAACTCAGAGGAGGTCCTCTGCCCTTGTTGGGGAAGCCAGCCCTTCACACTTGTATCTATCTTCTCATTCCTAAACTCTTTTTGCCTACAGGTGCTACCTCTCAAGAACCAGATGAAAAATCCACAGCACTTCTCTTTTGTTCTGTACATTGGGATGTCCCTGGTCGTCGTCCTCTACATCCTCCTGGGAACACTGGGCTACATGAAGTTTGGATCAGACACCCAGGCCAGCATCACCCTTAACTTGCCCAACTGCTGGTATGTCCCTGGCTACTTCATTAGGAGTGGGGAGAGGCATGAGCTCTGACCCTTAGCAATAGAAGGGAGCTGCTATTCACAACAGATGTTAATTGTTAATACTAGCATTAGGTGTAATAATAGGTCAGTGTGATAATCCAGGAAATGTACACCACCACAGTGAACTCCTTTTTGTATATATTTATCTTTTTGTTTTAAAATTTCATGATTTTTAAGATTATTGTCACATTTACTTCATAAGTAGTTACAATTATAAGCACCTATGTTGCTATTCTTTCCTAAAAACAGGAACATTAATATCACAAAATGAGAGATTCATAACAATGATTATAATGTGAGGAAACTGGGGGTTATTATCAAAAATGAATCTACCATATGTCCCAGTTGTTCCACTTCTGGAAATATATCCAAAAGAAGTACAATGAAACAGACACCTATACTCCCATGTTTATGGCAACCCAATTCACACGTGCAAAGGTATGAAATCAACCTAAGATGTCTGTCAGATAATGAATAAAGCGAACATGGCACGCACACACAATGGAATATTTCTTATCTATTAAAAAGAACACATTCCTAACATTTACAACAAAATGGATGGATTTAGATGGCATATACTAAACAAAGCAAGTCAGATCCAGAAAGACAAGTATCACATTTTCTTTCCTTTGTGGAAGCTAATATAGAATATAAAACGTCTAGAAGTTATACTATTTGCTAGACGGTTGTTGGACATTGCTTCATCAAATTATACCACATACATGACAATGCCTCATTGAGCTCTTACAACACCCTATGGGTTGGTGTTATTATTACCAACTCCATTTAATAGATAAGGAGGCTCATACTCAGAGAGGCTGGAAGCAACTTTCTCAGCTCACACTGTGAGAAGCTGAAACTTGAACCCAATCTATCTGGCTCTAAAGTGCGAAGGCCAGGAAGCAGGAATGATCTGAGAATAGCCAGAAACAGAAAAAACAAGCTTAGGTCAAAGAAAAAACTGGCATCCCACAGGCAGACGTTAACTCAGACTCCCACATTTCAGAAATGGCTCTATGTTTGCTGTTGGGCTCCACTTGAAATTTGCACTAGAATGCTTGTATTCATTCATCTATCCATCTGGGAAACATTTTGAGGCTGGCATGCACTAATCCAGCACTGACTTGCTGCTGTAATGGGAACCCTGGAGTCACAGTGATAAAGCCATCAGGTACCACCAAGTGTTTGAATACAGCTTCTAAAGCTAATAGGATCCTGGCTCCTGTGTGACATCGGTCAAGTTGGCCTAATCTTGCAGACCTCAGTTCCACCCTCTGCAAAATAAGCTGATAATGCCTGTTTGTATCAGTCAGGATAAAGCCAAGTTATGCTCCAATCATAAACATCTCCAAACTCCCGTTGGCCAGATACACAAAGCTTCCTGCTGTGTTCATGTTACGTGTCCTTTGTGGGAGAGTTGGAACATAGCCTTATGAAAGAATCACTCTACCATGTGACTGGTTGGCATGGTCAAGAACACATGAGTCACACCTGTTACCATAAAGCTGGGCATTCCTCAGCTTAAAGTGTTGTGTTGATTATTCTTTATCAGTTAAAGCCAGTCACATGGGTGACTGGCCTAAATAGTTCAGTACCTAAATCCTCTACCGGCAAACACCAAAATCCCATATGGGTGCTGGTTCATGTCCTGGTTGCTCCACTTCCCATCTAGCTCACTGCTTGTAGCCCCAGAAAGACAGTTAAGGATGGTCCAAAGCAGCTGGACCCTGCACCTGTGTGGCAAATCAAGAAGAGGCTCCTGGCTTCAAATCAACTCAGTTCCTGCCATTGCAGCCATTTGGGGAGTGAACCAGCAAATGAAAGATCTTTCTGTCTCTCCTTCTGTCTGTCTTTCCAATAAAAACAAATCTTTAAAGAAAAAGTAAACGCCAGCTACATCACCTCTCCTCAATACCAAAGAGGCAAGCACATGCAAGTCCACCAAGTGCCTAGAAGTAGGCAATGAACTGCAGAAATGGCTATCTCTGTCGCATGAAGTCAGTGTGAGGATTACCTCACTGTGTTGTGGTAATGGTTATGCCAGTTAGTATACAGGGAGCATCTCTGAAATTGTACCCCATTTTATGCAAGTAAGGCCTCATCTTAATACACAAATCTCACTCTAGGCAGTTTAGACTGCTACTAGTTGCCTTGGGCAGAGCACCATTCCATGGGGGTTACACCCCATCAGGACTTTGCACCTGCTCATGTGAACCTGATGGGTCATCAGATTCTCCAGGGATGTTTTCAGTGAATATCTCTTCCCAATAAGAAAAGATCAACAACCTAGGAACACATGGGTGAACAGTTCACAAGAAGACTTAAAAATGGCTATTTTGCGTTCAAGAGGATAACGGAGATGCTCATTTTAAAAAGTAAAAACTAGTACGCATTCACACATGGTGTTGGCACAGATGTGGGGGAGCAAAAACTTCCATACCTTAGGGCAGGAAACAAACACTATATCCCAAGGCTGTTCAAGTCTAAAATATGGTTTAGCCTTATTTATTTACTTTATGTGTATTTTAACATATAGTTTTTTTGCTTAGTGTTTTTATTTTCGGGGTTGTATGTTGTACATACGTAGACAAATATCCAAGGATGATCTTTGCAGAAGTGTCAAAAGACCAGGAATAATCTAAACATGAGGGAACTTATAAAAAATGTACAGTATATTCTTAATGTTAGGATACTAGGACACTGACCAGCTATGAAATATGAGTTGGTGAGCCAGATCTATATGTACTAAGTAATAATTTCCAAGATACATTTGATGGGGGAAAAAATACGAGAAGTTCAACAGTATGTAGAGGAATACCACTGAATGTGTGTGTTTGTGTGTGTGTGTGTGTGTGTGTGCGTGTGCCTCTGGCAAGGTATGTACCTGAACCCTGTATGAGTTCGTGTGGATGCAGATTACTGCTGGAAGTGCTACAACACAACCCTGAGTGGTCGCTGATGGGAAGGGGTCTGGAGACTAGGAATCAGGGGTAGGAGGGATGTTATGCACAGTATGGCTTCTGTGAATGTTACCGTAAGCAAACAGTGCCTTTTAAGTTTTATGAAGCACAGATTCCTGAGCCATAGGCCCATTGATTCAGAAGCCCCTGGAATGTGCGTGGTTAGTAAGCTTCCCAGGTTGCCCCTGGGGCCGATCTGGACAGCAGCCAGTTCTGGAACTCAGTGGCCATCAGCAGCTGCCAAGCAATGAGTGAGGCCTCATCAGCCCTTCCCAGGAGCCATATTGTATTTCACATCCTCTCGATGATCTGTCCGCAGGTTGTACCAGTCAGTCAAGCTGATGTATTCTGTTGGCATTTTCTTCACCTATGCCCTCCAGTTCCACGTCCCTGCTGAGATCATCATCCCGTTCGCCATTTCTCAGGTGTCAGAGAACTGGACGCTATGTGTAGACCTGTCTGTTCGCACAGGCTTGGTCTGTCTCACCTGTGAGTAGGATAAAGTAACACTCTTTGCCCACAATGGCATCTGACCCACTGTCATTGGCTCTGCCTTCCTTTCTTGTGATTTAGGCCAAGGTCTCTGTTATTCTGCCTTGCAAATAAATAAGTTTTTTTTTAAAAAAAAAAAGGCAGGATGGGGGCAGGGCGGTGAGGTGAGAATGCTGAGTCACAGGTCCTGACCTACTACTACTCAAGGCAGACTGTCAGGCATATGTGAAAATGTAGCAATCTAAATGCATGGTTTCTTTTCTTTTCTTTTCTTTTCTTTTTTTTTTAAGATTTATTTTTACTGGAAAGTTAGATATACAGACAGGAGGAGAGACAGAGATGAAATCTTTTGTTCGATTATTCACTCCCCAAGTGGCCGCAATGGCCAGAGCTCTGCTGATCCGAAGCCAGGAACCTGGAGCCTCTTCCGGGTTTCCCACATGGGTGCAGGGTCTCAAGACTTTGGGCCATCCTTGATTACTTTCCCAGGTCACAAGCAGAGAACTGGATGGAAGCAGGGCTGCCAGGATTAGAATTGGTGCCCACATGGGATCCTGGCACTTGCAAGTTGAGGATTTTAGCCACTAGATTACCATGCCAGAACCAAACACATGGTTTCTGAGCACTTTTCTCGCAGGAGCCCTCCATGACTCAAATCTCTCCCCTCTCTGCAGGTGTTCCGGCCATCCTCATCCCCCGCCTGGACCTGGTCATCTCCCTGGTGGGCTCTGTGAGCAGCAGCGCCCTGGCCCTCATCATCCCGCCCATCCTGGAGATCACCACCTTTTACTCTGAGGATCTGAGCGGTGCAACCATTGCCAAGGATATCATGATCAGCTTCCTAGGCCTCTTGGGGTGCATATTCGGGACCTATCAAGCCCTCTATGATTTGATTCAACCTGTCAGTTTCATAGCTAACGCCACTGATGTCTATGCATAATTCTCAGTTTTTATTTCAATAGCACTCCCTTCCTCCCATCCCAATTTGACTTCCCTGTGGATGCTGTATACATTCATCAAACCCCAAAATCCTCATCTTAATTAGTGACTTTTTTATCCCTCCAAGAGAAATTTAGAAGACATTAGGTTAGTATGGATGCCTCTCAAGCTATACTTGTATTGGTTCTAGATTTCTTACACGATTTTTTTTTTTGTACCTCTGATCTAAAATCACATCCAACCAATCCTATTAGCAGCTTCCTTGGGAGTAGGGGGTGGGATTTGTCACTTGGGGACAGCACTGTAGCACAGTAGGTTAAGCCACTGCTTGCGATGCCAACATTCCACAGGAACATCTGTTCTCAGTCCCAGCTGCACCACTCCTGACCCAGCTCCCTGTTCTTGCCCCTGGGAAATCTGTGGAGGACAATTCAAGTGCTTGGGCCCCTGCCACTCACATGGGAGACCCAAATGAACTTTTAAGTCTCCTGAATTCAGATCCAACCTTTGTGGCATTTGGGCAGTGAACCAATCGATGGAGAATTACATCCTCTGTCTCTTCCTCCCTCTCTGATAACTCTGCTTTTCAAATAAATAAATTTTTTAATGTCATTTGCCCCAATACCCTGGAAATAGATCAAGCACATATACAACACCAACTGTTCGTGGATCTCTTTGGATCTCACGACTTGGGACACAGCATCACTGTTGTACTAAAAAGACAACAAGGGACCAAGAATCAAGAGTCCAAGACAAAAAGTTAAAGGCAAGCTTTCCTTCTCTCCATTCTACCCAGGTCTCTAAATACCCTTCAAGAATAGATAATTCTGGGAATATTCTGGCCACAGTTGTTTTCCAAGGATAAAAGCAAGCCTAGTGGAGAGTGGGCCAGAGAGCACTGTGGCAGAGCCTGTCACCTAGGCAACGTTCTGAGGGGGCCACTTGGGCACCCACTTTTAGGTGCTTGTCTCCAGGCCTTCCTGAAGATGGAAGACTCCCAAAGTTCATGGTCTGGTCAGCACACACTCCTCCAAGCCTCTCACCGCTGCAATTGTTTTCTCTCGAGTGCCAGGGCTGCCCTTATAGCATCAGCTACGGAAACGTGTGTGCGCATTGGGAAAGGCAGATTCCAGTTATGATATTCTGGTGGAGCCACAAAACAAAACCAACACCGAGCAGTCACTTTGTCCAAACACCAGCTTTGCTGCTGATTTCTCCGGGGACAACAGGAAAGTCCCTCCAGAGTCTCTGTTTTAGTTGTCTGTGAAATGAAGCACTGGATTAATTAATTGGTCACTGATCATTTAATGATCTTTCAATAGAGAAAATAGAGAAATAGCGGGAGCTCTTCCATCTGCTGGTCCACAACAGTCGGGGTTAAGTCCACTTTCTGCTGCCTTCCCAGGCACATTAGCCAGAAACTGGTTTGGAAGTGGAATTGCTGGAACTCCAGTATGGCATGTGGGCATACCAAGCAGCAGCTTAATATGCAGCACCACAACACCTACCATCAGTGATATTCTAATGAAAGTAATGGCTCTTTCTTCCCCCACATTCATTATGTGTATTACTCACTAAATTTTGCAGTTTCAGGCATAATCACCAACTAGGAAATTAGCCCTGAGTTGCAAAATAACCAAGGGAAAAAGAATGCAAGAGGTTCTGCTTCTTCAGCCTTGAGCTAACTGAAAATGGTAAATGATAATCATCCCTGGCTATAAAATTCAGACAGAACAATGTACAGAATCAGATAAGGAAGTTAACCATCTCAGGAAATTCTGGCCACTGTGAAAGTGATGCAGAAGCACATGCTAATTGCGGCCAGCAACTTGAGATCACCGGGGCTCCAAAACTGGCCATTGTAGCAGAGGCCTTTCTGCAGAGCTCAGCTGTCACAGCCTGGGGAAGACCCTCTCCATCTCCCCCCAGCAGATCCAGACTCTGCAATAACACACCAAAGCTATACTGCTCACTCTCATAACTGTGTGTCTTCCTTCCTGTGTGGTAGGAGAGCAGACACATGTCTTTTGTTCTCAAAATAGAAACATTGCCCATATATTTTGAGACTTGAGACTTACAGAGAGTGGTGCCTTTGTTCCTTTCCAGTTGCCTGAGGTTGAGTGACTGAGGAAAAGACAGGTTTCCTTTAGCTGGCAGCTCTGGAGGCAGAAAAGGCCAAGTGCCTGGTGCAAAGCTTGGCTAGGCTTCTCGTCTGGGCCTCTGCTGGAAGGGCAAGTGGGTACATGCAGAAGAGAGAACAAGGGGCAGCCTCATAGCTGGATCCAGTCCTACCAGAGCTGCATGACTGACCTAATCATCCCTCAAAGGTCTCACTGTCTCTCAGCACTGTAACTTTGGGAACCACATTTCAGTATGTATGTGGAGGAGACAGACTGTCTCCAAATTATAGCATGCAGTAAAAATAAGTTTCTATGTAGCTTCACCTGGTTTTCATGAATGTTAACATTTTATATACCACAGTATAATTATCAAACCCAGGTAACTAATATTGGTGAAATTCTATTTCTGATCCTTTTTCTAATCCAGTAGCCGCATGAGGATCTCACAGTGCATGTATTCATCCTATTTCTTTATTCCTTCCCAGTCTCTGGCTGTACCTTCATCTTTCTTATTGCTTATGGCCTCGATATTTGTGAAGAGTACTGCTCCATTATTCTGTAGTGTCTCTGCATTTGAGTGTGATATTTTCTCATGATTATAAGATGATACATTCTTAAAGATTTATTTTTATTCATTTGACACATGATATTTAACAAAAATACCATAGTGATGCTATCATATCTCCCTCAGTGCATCCCATTAGGTAGTACACATCAGGATGTCTTGGTACTCATGATGTTAACAATCAGTTGGCTAAGATGATACGTACAGGTAATGTCCAGTAACTATTCTCCCTCTTACAATCAGGGACTGTCTTGTGAGATCTTGAAACGGCAAAGTCCTGCTTCGCATTGTACTTTTAGTATCCTTCTATGTTTCTTTGTAACAATTATCCAATGATGTTTACCTAATAGTGATTTTCTTTCTATCATTCCTTCTATGTTTAGTTGAAATTTTATTGTGCATGGAGTTCAATTGTGTGTATTTATCCAATGGATTTTATTCTGTTATTGGCCAACAGTCTTTCAGCATGCCTCCCGTGCTCTCATTGTATGATGTTAACTTCTACAATCCACCCGTCTTCTCTAGGTAACAAGAGCTTCTAGCTAATCTTTTCTTATTTGTTTTGAATACATGAGAGATACATGCATTTTCCCCCATATAGTCATTTACATTGTTTCCAATATTTTCAAGCACAGTGCTACAATAGATAGTCCTATGCTTGTGCATTTTTGTCTTACTGGAGGTGTGTCTTCAAAAGTAATTGCTACAAGTACGATGGTTGTCAAAGATTAAGTCACGCCAGATATAACAGGCATAAAAAGATTAACTGAGTTAGATTCCCTTGAAGCATGTAAATAGAAGCATAACTCTAAGGGATGGGCATTTGGCATATGCAACCCAACTCAGTGTGCCTGGGTTCAAAGTTCCCCTCTGACTTCTGACTCCAGACCCTGAGAGGAAGAGGGGTGGCAGTTTTATTGGGTACTGATGAATTCCCATCTAGCAGGATCTTAGAAGTCTACAATCCCACAGGACAATATTTTGCTATGGCCTTGCCTGAAAAGGCCATATTGTACTATTTATTTTTCACCTGCCCAAAAGGTGATAAATGGTATCCTAATACCATTTCAATTTGTATTTCTATAACGTGAATTTGAACATCTTTTCACATTTAAGAATCATTTTTCTATCTTTATGACATAAAGTGTAGTCTTTTCCTCATTTTTCTATTGGATTCTGGTCCTTGGTCATTTTTAATGCTTTATGTAGTAGAAATATCAATTCTTTTGTTTATGATATATGTAGCAAATATCTTTTCCCAGTCGTTTTAACTTGGTAGGTTTTTTTTTTTTTGCCAGATTTATCTTTTATTGCTGTATCTTAGTGTTTGTATGATTTCATTTTCTTACATTCAGATCTTGGATCCCTTTGGAGTTCACAGTGCTTATAGTGATGGTTCAAGTAATTGGTTTTCTGACACCCATGTGGAAGATCTGATTAAGTACCTAGTTCCCGGCTTTGGTCCTAGCTATTGCAAGGATTTGGGACACGAATCAGTAGATAGGAGCTTCAACCTCCCCCCCCCCAAAAAAAACCTCCAAATTAGCTATTAAAAAAAATAACCATGAGAAAAAGACTAGAAGATCCAACATAGGAGGGAAAGGCTGGGTAATTCTGAGGGGACAACAAAACAGCATTCCAAAGAGCCACTCTGCACGGTGATTAACAGGACAAAGCAGAGGTACTATGAAGCTTGTGGAATGTAAAAGTTCATTCCTAGGCCTGTATCAGCTCCCCTGTACACCTCGAAGGCCCTTCAAACAACTGCAGCAAGCAACCCCTAGGTGTGGGAAATGCAACATGAATCAAGACAAAGGAACACTTTTTAGCAAGTACAAAAGGTTTATTTGCTATTTCAGGCTTCAAATTCCCTCCTCCCACCCCCTACAGCAGAATGTGCAGCTGGGTCACGGTTTAGCAAGTCATTGTGGTGCAACGTGGTGGTGGCCAACACAGGCACCTGCCATGCATCAGTCCCCTTCACTGCTCTGCAAAGCAGCTGTGGGGCACAGGGGTGGCCCACTCTGCAGCTGCTGCTCCACTCCCCAGTGGATGTCTGAGAGCAAGCAGCCCTGCAACCCCTGAAGGTTGCAGCTCTGGGAGGCAGCCCAGACCTCCCCAGCACTGGAAGCGCCTTGTCCTTGGGGCCAGACAGGTTTGGTCCTCTGAGGGGAGAAACAGTGCCAGAAGTTTTGCCTTAACATTAAACAACAAGGCCATACATGGTCTTAGATCAGAGGCTGCAAACTGGCCACCCAGGAGTTTATCCATTTGGCCCCTATGGCTATAAATTACTTTTTTAGAAAAAAAATAATTAGTTGCTGATATTGTAAACTGTAATATAAAATTTCCTATAAAAATCTGGATTCTGGGCCTTTCCAGGTACAAAAAAAAGTGACTGAGAGGATCTGGCAATACAGATTGGGCACACAATGTTCTTCCATGGCACTAAGTGGAGCTGGAGAGCAAGTGTTCTCCATGAACTGGATGTGCTGCCCGTGGCCCCAGCTGGAGATTGGGCCTCAGCTGCCTTTATCAGGACATACATACCACTACGTTGTAAACTGTGTAACAACAATCTGTCCTTTCCAATGTTGTTATCTTTGTCCCAAAAAGGAGAAACGGAGGTCATGAATCAATACTGCATGTTTCCGGTGGTCCTTGCCATTCATATCTGTCCCTTACTTGTGTTTGTAATGACCTCAAACATCAAACACTCCCAACTGTTATCTCCCCTAAGGGTCTCCCCACCACACGTGCCCTGCCTCTCCAGCAGACACCACACCCAATGTTAACTGGACAAAATGAGAAAGAGATTAATCACAGAAAGTAAGTGAGCGATAAACTAAGATGAATTACTTTAGTATCTCGATTGTAAGATTGGTTTAGAGTAGAATGCAAAATGCTAATACGCTCTCTCTGCTTTAAAGTTAGTGACTCAAAAAAAAAAAAAAGTCATGAAGTTATTTAAGGGGATCAACGCTGAGTCAGTGTGAACTTGTGTTTCCTCAGATACTTGAGTTCCCAGCTCGAGATGGCTTTGGAAACGAAGGAGGCTTTTAGAAAGCCACAGGGTCAGAACCCTGAGGCAACCAGCTCCACAAATGTTCTGGGTGACCAAGAATGAATGACCCATCATGTCCTCCTCTGGTCAGGGTGGTCTGTGCCACATCTAAGTAGCACAACATGATTTTCAGTGAGGGGAGTGCAATCACTGCAGAAAGGGGCTTAAAAACAGGGCAGAGAGTTGGAAAACAGGCTTGGCAAACACGAGACCGAGGTAGAGAGACCCCCTTCCTCAGCCCTTTCCGTGCAATGTGGCTGTGCTACACTATTTGCCCTTAACGGAGGCAGAGACCTTGACGCAGGCCAGATGCTCCCCACCGCTGCTCAGGATGCCTTGGATGCGGTAGTTGCCACTGCTGAGCCAGCTGGGCATCTCCAGGTCGGGCACAGTGAACTCACTCACTGGCAGGGAGTAGGTGCCCTGTGGGAAAGCCAGAGGGCCGTGGGTCAGCTGGAGCCAAGCGAGGGGCCCTCTTTCCAGTAACTATCTCTAGGAGGAGCCCTGAGCCACCCATCCTATTCTAAGGTCAGAGATGCTTCTCTACAACCTCCCTCTTTCTTCCCAGGGCCCCAGGGAAATGCTCCTCCCCCTACTGGAGTACTCACTTCTTTGAAGGGGCAGTGGCAGGGAAGCCCGTAGGTGTGCAGGGGCTCTGGGCATAACTGCCCAGGGGGAATGAGTGTATCCAGCATATTGCAGATGTCATCATAGGTACAGCTGCCCAGCTGCTCCACACAGGGGACCTTGATCCAGAAGCCTGCCACTTCCTTCTCCACAGTCAATGTCACCTGATGAGAAAGAGTTTGGAAAAAGTTTACACATGGTTGTTGCTTTATGGTTGTGTAGGTTTTTTTAAATTTATTTTTAAAATAAAAGCCCAGAGTGACAAAGAAAAAAAAAAGAATCTTCCATCAGCTGGTTCACTCTTCTAATTCCCACAATTACCAGGTCCGGGCTAGGCTGAAATCAGCAACCTGGAACTTCATCCAGTCTCCTGTGTGAGAACAGACTCAAGTACTTGAGCCATTACTAATTTCCTCCATCACCACCAGGGGCATTAGCAGAGAGCTGGATGGGAAGCTGAGTAGCTGGAATTCATATGGGATACAGGCATTCATACCAAGCATCAGCTTCACCTGCTGTGCCACAATGCTTGCCTTAAGGGCAAACTCCAGGGCAAAACATAGGAGATCCTCTGCAGCTATAAAAGATCTGTAACCCCGTAAGATAATTTATTTGCATCTGCTTGAGGAGCAGAGCAATACAGAGAAAGATAGCTTCCATCCACTGGTTCACTCCCTAAAGGCTCATAAGGCTGGGCCAGGTCAAAGCCAGGAATTCATTCAGGTATCCCAGGAAGGTGGCAGGGGTCCAAGCACTTGAGCCATCACTGGCTATCTCACAAGCCAACTTGGCAGGAAGTTGGAATGGATGCGGAGCAGCCAGAACTCCACCGCAGGCACTCTGACACAGGATGCAAGCGCCCTGACCAACAGCTCAAACCTCTGCACAAGTCCCACCCCTGGGTTTTTCAGGTTTACCCATAAATACATGCAACTGAAACTAATTTGATTTTTTAAATCGAGGTGCATCTACTGATAATATACATTTTGTAGTAAAACTATAGTGTAAATGGGGCATTAGACAGTTTAAGCAGAGTATCTTTCAGGCAAAAATCATGCTATTGCATATAAAACATAACTAGAAAATTCATTGTTCACAAAAGCACATCACAACATTTTTTTAAGGTGCAGATAAAGGGTTAAATCCACCCTTGGGTTTGACACTGAGTACTGTGTATAGCATTTCTCCCTTGAACCACTACTCTTGTTAATATGTGCATTTCAAATCATTGACTCAGACTAGCAATGAATTGATATTTTATTATAGAAACAATTTATTTTTATATATTTATTTCTAATATAAATATATTTAATTATTATATAAGCAATCTGTTTTACAATAAATTAACAAGTTCTTACATTAAAACTGCCTAAATCTTTACTGAAGATATTGAACTTCTGTATCATTCATACTATAAATGAAATTTAACCTTCTACGTCCAACTTTATTTTTCCATTCAAGAGTCAGATTTGTAAGAATCACACAATGTTAATATCAGAATGAGGGCTGGCCTTGTGGCGCAATGGGTTAAGTCACCAGTTCCAACACTGGCATTACATATCTTCGTGTGGGTTCAAGTACCAGTTTGAGTCCCAGTTGCTTTGTCTCCAATCCAGCTTCCTGTTAATGTACCTGTTAAGGTGATAGGACAGCCCAAGTGTTTAGGTCTTTGCCACCTCTGTTGAAGACTTGCATGGAGTTCTTGGCTCCTGGCTTTGGCCTGGGGCTATGGCACCATTTGGAGAATCAACCAGTGGATGGAAAATCTCTCCTGTCTCTCTGTCTCTGTCTGTGTCTCCTCCTAGCAACCCCTACCCCCTGGCACTCTACCTATAAAATAAACAAATTTTAAATAAAAATAAATACCAAGTGGCAGAGGGCTTACTTCAACAGCACATACACTAAAATTGGAATAGGACAAAGACGATTAGGTTGGCACCTGTACAAGCATGACACACAAACTCGTGAAATGTTCCATGTTTTTGGAGGTCATTACATTAAGTAATGTAAGCCAAGCGTACAAAGACAAATGTCTCACTCATATGGATTCTGAAAAATAAGTGATCTCATAGAAGTTAAAAATATAATACTGGTTATCAGAAGCTGGAGAAGGAAGTGGGGAGGGAGAAGTAGGGAAAAACTAGTTGATGCAAACTAGGTTATAGCTAATTCTACTGCATATCAAGATAACTATAACTACTATTAATATGTTGTATATATATTTTTAAAAACCTAGAAAATAGGATTTTAGATGTTTTCACTATAAAGTAATGTTAGGCACTAAAAAAGAGAAATATAATTACCTTGATTGGATATTATATAATGTATACATGAAATAAAACAGCATATAATACCCAACATGTACAGTTTTTATATGCTTGCTAAAAATTGAATAAAAACATGTTACAATAGTAGTATGTAAATTGAAGAACTCTAGTGAATTCAACAAAAAAGCTTAATCATGAGGTCTATAAAGATACTCTGATCCAGAACCTGAAATATTCTGGTACATAAATGACACTACACAGGCAAACAGCCCAGTGTTATCCTTTTCTGAGCCTGTGACAAACATTAATTAATAACTGAATATGAATTCCTCCCCCTGCAACAGAACCACATGCACACACTGAGCTCTGTGCAAAATACCTTCCCTGCTTACTGATAAGCTCAGTTATTGCTCCCCAAAGTTACTCAGGTATTGCTCAAGAAAAACATATGAGGTAAAGGATAGGCTGAAGCCAGGCCTACAGGTGTTACAGGGACATGGATTCAAATCAGCAAGCTCCTAAACAATCAGGGAAAACTAGTGCCAGAATAGACACAAAGCAGGAATTGACTATAGGGCATAGAAACACATCAGAAAGTGGTGATAATACAAACTAGAGAGTAAAGGGCTGCAATAAAGTGCTTTGCAATGGATACGTAACTGTCCCTTGGTACCCAGGTTCAAGGAGCCCTGAATACTAAGATGCTCCAATATCCAAGTCTTTTACTCTATAAAATGGCATTGTGTTACACGTAACCTGTGCATGTCTTCCCATATATTCTAAGTCATCCCTAGGTAATTTGCAAAGCCTAACATGATGTAAATGATGCAGAAGTAGTTCTTACACTGCACTGTGTCGGAAATAATAACAATATAAAGAGCCTATGTATATTCAGTACAGGTACTTTAATGGAATATTTTCAATCTGCACTTGATTTACAGTGTGGGTGTGGAACAGCAGGGAGCGGAGTGGATAAAAAGCCTTTATTGTTCGCAAAGCAAATATGTAAAGGCACAGATTGAGTGGGTACAAACTGGTCACTCCCAAAGTAGCTTCAAAAGGCAAGTAAACTTTGACAATTCAGCTCACTAGAGGTAACATAAAAAACTGGCAGAGGGGCCTGGCACCATAGCCTAGCACCATAGCCTAGCAGCTAAAGTTCTCACCTTGCACGCACTAGGAGGATCCCATGTGCATGCTGATTCATGTCCAGGCTACTCCACGTCCCTTCCAGCCCCCTGCTTGTGGCCTGGGAAAGCAGTCAAGAATGGTCCAAAGCCTTGGAACCCTGCACTCCACGACAGACCCAGAGGAGTCTCCTGGCTCCTGGCTTTGGATCAGCCGAGTTCTGGATGTTGTGGCCGCTTGGGGAATAAGCCAGCAGATGGAGGATCTTTCTGTCTCTCCTTCTATCTGTTAATCTGTCTTTCCAACAAAAAATAAATAAATCTTCAAAAAGAAAAAAACAGCAAAGACTCTCAGAAAATACTCTGGGTCAACACACGTACAAAATAAAGGCCTGTTTCCTTATTGGCTAGGGAACAAGTGACTTTCAATATCTGGAGGCATTTTGGCAACATCTATCAAAGACTTAAAATTTTTACTTCTGGGCTGTGCATGGTAGCCTAATGGCTAACGTCCTAGCCTTGCATGCACTGGGATCCCATCTGGATGCCGGTTCATGTCCTGCAGGCTCTGCTTCCCACAGAAGATCTTCGTCTCTGTCTCTTCTCTCTATATATCTGCCTCTCCCATAAAAATAAATATTAAAAGTTTACTTCTAGGCCATCAGAAAAGTATAAAAGGATGCATTAGAAGGGTAAGTATAATTTCTGCAAAAGTGCTTATAAAAGCAAAAGATAAACAAAGAAAACACAGTACAACAAAGAAACACAGTACAAATCCAACAACAGCCATCACAGTACACTGAGAGACACATAGACAGTGCTGGGGCAAGTGAGAGCAGGGCAGGCACAGGAAACTCCACATCTGCCCAAGAACACAGCCAATCACAGGCAAAGGAGGTGCCACGTCACCGAGAGGTCAATGCCCACAGACACTTTTGTTGTGCAAACTTTGCCGGATGGAGCACAAGCCACCATAGCCAGAAGACTCTGCCAACTTCTCGGTTTTCCAAGAGCTGCTCAGAGAGCAGGGAGACCCTGGCTACTACAGAGATAGGAAGAGACAGAGACCTGACAAAGGGAGACAAGGCTCCTTATGAAAGAGGCAGAAGAACCTCGATCCCTTCCAAAGGGGAAATGAAAGTGAACTGCAAAGATTCTAGGCACCCGAAGGACATCCTTAAGACCTTTTTTTTCTGGTTCTACTCTGAATATTGCCTCCAAATTAAGAGAAAAACAGCCCTGTCTCAAATCCCCTCCCCACTCCAGTCCACACACTGGTGACACTGCAGAGAAACTGGACATGAGGCAGAATACTAATACTGCTGCCTATGACCAGCAGCCTCAGGTAAAACAGGCTGCTTGGCCGAAGGAAAATACAAAGAGAGCGCTGCCCAGAGAGCTAAAGGCAAGCCTGATGCAGCAAGCAAGGGGGTCCCCAAGGCCAAAAACCAGAGCAAGAAAAAGAAGGAAGACGAGGAGGATGAAGAGGATGAACGAGACCAGGATGAAGATGAAGATGATGAAAAATAAGATGGTTCTAGCACATATACTCTTTTCAAAGAACAAAAGGGAAATATACAGCTGTGTCAAATTTGCTTTTAAACTCTACAATATTCTTCTTGTTTTGTTGTTGTCATTTTGCTTTTTGTTTTGTTTTGTTTCAGTATAGGTAACACGCTCCTGAATGTGTCTGGACAGCCTTGTCCTGGTGGTATTTTCAACTAGCAATGGAGCATATCTTATTGTCTCCATCTCTCTGTCACTTAGCCTTTCAAATAGACGAAAATAAATAAACATTCACTTTTTAATGACTAGGTAAATTAAGGACAAATGCCATGGAAGGAACATGGAACGTATGACCATAAAAAGTCTAATAGCGGGCCAGGCGCAATAGCATAGCTGTTAAAGTCCTCGCCTTGAATGCGCCCGGGATCCCATAT
Organism: Ochotona princeps; assembly: GCF_030435755.1. Lineage (NCBI taxonomy): Eukaryota > Metazoa > Chordata > Mammalia > Lagomorpha > Ochotonidae > Ochotona > Ochotona princeps. The sequence continues at coordinate 22,469,421 of NC_080850.1, forward strand.
GGTTGCCGGTTCTAATCCCGGCCGACCTGCTTCCCATCCAGCTCCCTGCTTGTGGCCTGGAAAAGCAGTCGAGGATGGCTTTGGGACCCTGCACTCTCATGAGAGACCTGGAAGAGGCTCCTGCTCCAGATTGGCTCAGCTCCAGCTGTTGCAGCCCCTTGGGGAGTGAATCATCGGACAGAAGATATTTCTCTCTGTCTCTCCTCCTCTCCAAATAAAAGTAAATAAATCTTTTTAAAAAAAGTCTAATAGTAGGTGTCAAAAGATAATTACACTAGCATAAATATTTGTATATATGCTCACAAATGTATAAAAATATCTGATAGAATATATAAGTAGCTACCAATGACTATTTCTTGGAGACTGAGAGTATATGAGGACATTTACAAAGACCACTGCTGATTTCACATGTAGGCATTAAAAATAAACATACATGTTATGTGGTTACATGCTAACATGTATGTTTATTTTTAATTGCAAAGAACTCCCTAAAGGATGTTAAAAGTTCTGATCTGCACTTTATCAGGTTGCAAGATTTCAAGGGATTTACTTTTTTTGTTTTTTTTTGGGGGGGGGCGGGGATTTACTTCTTTTCTTCCTCTTTTAGCCAGTTGTGTTATCTACAACTAAATATTGCTGGTGAATTGCTGTGTCTATTCTATAATTAGCAAGCCCCACTACCTGATGAGAGCTGAGTCACAGATATCAGCCCTCCTCAGGAAGTTAGGGGCTGGTAAGAGAGATTCTTTTCAGGCCTACGATCCTAAGCAAAGCACTGGACTGGGACTCCAGGATTTTAAACTTCTTCACAGTTCCCTAAAGCTATCCCAGGACATTGCTGGCTATCCCATCCCACCATGCTCACCTTCTGAGGAGACTTAAGTGGTACGCTGGTCCTGCCTTCAATACTGACGGTCACATTCCCAGGAATGACGATGGGGTCAGGCTCCAGCGTCAGGCTTTTGATCACCGCGGGGTCCTTGCCTTCATCACAGTTATCCCAGGAAAAGCGGCTGGGCTGGGTCATCTAAGAGCAGTCAACAACAAGGAAAGAGGAGAAAAGGTTAGGTGGACAAAAGGAACGAACGACCCCAGAGAAGAATCAATGGAAGGATTCAAAGCAATGCAACCTGACCAGGGCACCTCCTCTGTCCGAGCCTGCCAGGTAAAACTTGGGGTAGCATCATTTGATAGGTAGGACTAGAGTTCAAAGGCTCAAAGGCACGACAGAGCAAACCTCGAATCTCAAAGCAGGATGCTAACCCTGCCTGCCCTTGGCTGCCTCCCTGCTCCAGGCTCAGAAACCCAAAAGAGAGCAAGGTTCCAGTGGAGTCAGTACTGCAGCCATTGCCCGGAGAACTTCCCCCAGACCTCCAGACTCCATCCCTGGCCTCTCCAGCTGCATACAACCACTCTTTCTTCACTACCCAGCAGCCTGTCTACCTGTCTTGGTATACTCAACACCTCCTACACCAGGCAGGTTCTCTCCCACCTACTCATATCTTGTCTACCAAGGGACCACCAGCTCTGCCACCACCCACCCATGACCTGTGTTAGAAAAAAAAAAACTGTTAGTCCCAGTGTACCAAGTTGACATCTGGCTTCAAGATACCTATTAGCAACTAAATCAAGCAGCAATACCTGACCCCAGCTGGGCTAATGGATTCTCTCTGCCCCATTCTGGTAATAAGACAACAGCATGTATACTTGGCTCATAACACAATGCACAAGGTGTTGAGTCGGCTCACTAAATGGCATGAGACATCACAGCCTCCACTTCTTGCCATTAATTCCATGAGATTGCTTGCGTACCTGTAATGGACTTCCCCTTTACTTGAGCTTCTAGGAATGGGTTTCCATTCTGGGGAATGAAGAAGTCATGCCATGACTAAGAAAGGCAGGAGGGCAAGACAGGAAAGGATGAAGTAAATGCTTCCTTTCAAATTCATTTCTCAAATATCTATGGAGCAACAAGCCCTGGGCTAGGCATCATGTCCATGTTTGCAAACAATTAGACACAAGCCCTGCCCTGCCTTAGGGAGCTTACAGTTTAATGTAAATGAATCTCACCCACTACAATTTGCCCAGTGCCATACAGGACAGGGACAGATATTTAGGGTAACAAAGGACTCACTTGCAAAGATAGTGGGAGAAGTGAGACCACTTTAGGATGAGGAAGGAGCCATGTGAGAGCAGAAGGAACATTCCAGGCAGAGAGAACTAGGCCAAAGGCCTGAGATGGGAGGAAGCGAAGCTGCTCCAGGCACTTGCAGGCCACTGGCAGAGGAGAGCCCAGCTGAGGTGGCAGTCGCCAGTGCCAGAACCTCACAGGTTTGACTGAATTGCCGAGGCCCTAGGGACATGTAACAGGATGGTGTCCCTCATGGCAGTGCCTGGCTGTCTACCTCTGAGGTGAGACCCAGCTGTACAGTTCAGCAGAGGCTCATGGGGAAAGGTATGATGGGTTAGCAATGCCCACCAAGGGCCAGACCAGGAACCAAGAATTTGCCATGCCCATCTTAGGCCAACCTGTGGAAAGAGGTACAGCTCTAGAGGCAGACATTTGGGTACAAATCACAGAAGTGAGTTAAAATGACAGTTCAGCTGTTCTCATTAGCTGAGACCAGGGGCACGTTAACCACTTGTGGTTCAATGTTCTCTTTTACTAAGCACCAATAATTATAGTTTCTCATAAGGCTAATGGGGACAGTAAAAAGCCTGTATACGGAAGGTATAAACCATACTCCTTGAGAGTGCCAAGTTTATGAAAACACAAGGCAAGACTGACAAACTCATGGGCCACTGGCATTGGAGTTGTGACAGCAATGACAAGGAGGTATCCTAGACTAGACCCTGGAAGAACAAAAGGACAACAACAGAAAACTGGTGGTGGGATGGGAGTAGTAGCACAATAGGTGACACCACCAACTGGATACCTGCATTGTATGTCAGAGTGCTTGGCTCAAGTCCCAGCCTCTCTACTTCAGATCCAGTTTCCTGCTAATGTGCACTGTGGGAGGCAGCAAGTGAATGGTTGGAGCCCTGCCACTCACATGGGGTACACAGATGGTACTCCTGGCTGCAGCCTAGCGCAGCCTGGCAATGAGCAAATGGATGTAAGAGTCTTTCTTTCTCTTTCTTCCTTTTTCTTTCTTTCTCTCTTCCTTTCTTTTTATTGCTCTGCAATAGAAAGAATATTTTAAATAAATAAACCCTTTTTAAAATAAAAAAAATGGGGCTCACACCATGGGATAGTAAGCTAATCCTCGGCTCATGACATCCCATATGGGTGCCAGTTCATACCCTATATGCTCTACTTCCAATCCACCTCCCTTCTTATGGCCTGGAAAAGGAGTAGAGGATAGATAGTCCAAGTCATTAGGCCCTGAATCTATGTGAGAGACCCGGGAAGAAGCTCCTGGCTTCAGATTGTCTCAGCTCTGACCACTGCGGCCATTTGAGGAGTGAACTGGTAGATGGAGGATCTCTATTTCTGTGTCTCTCCTTCTCTCTCTGTAATTCTGCCTTTCAAATAAAAAATTAAAAATGAATTTTAATTTTATTTTTTAATGAAAATAACAACTGGTGAAACCCAACTAACATCTAGAGTTAATACTTACGTACTCATATTGAAGTCTTAGTCCTGACAAATGTACAATGATTAGGAGGCCAAGTGACTCCATGCTGTCTTTGCATCTTTTCTGTAAATCTTAAATTATTCCCAAATTTAAAGTTTATTAGGAAAAAAAGGGGGACACAGCTCAATGAACAGCACATAGCACACGTACAATAAGGGATATATCACAGTCTGTTAGGTATGTACTACACGTCAAGCCTACATCTAAACACTCCCCCCTATTAACTAACAGCACAGGCCAGAGTCGTGAGAAGAGCTCAAGCAAGAGAGGAACTGGAATTCAAGCACTAAACTGACACTTCCCTGCCTTCAAAGGCCCTGGTTTCAGGATTAGGACTCTAAATCACATGAGCCCAGAGAAGGCTACAGATGATTGCAGATAAGTATGGAAAGTTATGCTTCCTACATGAGTCTGGCTAGGTGCTGGGGGTCAAGGGAGGTGAGAGGGCCTCCAGAGTGCCTCAGAACCTGTCTGAAACTACCAACAGAAGTCCCTCCAATGTGGCATGGCATCCACAGCCAGGGCACTGAGCAGCAAGCTTGGCACCTCTATGCAAACCCCACTTCTCAGCAGAATGCCCTGCAGCCAAGAGAAGCAAGCTCAACCTACACTCAGGCCCTTGCCCCTTCATTCAATAGGTGAAATGCACCGGCCCCCTGTGCCCCTGGGCATGGTGAAGCTAAGCCCATTGGCTTGTATCACTGTATTCCTCAAGTCCAGAGCTTGTTACTTGGTGACAGCATCTCCCTTCACTCCCACCATCCAACAGTCAGGTGGGCAAGTGAGGAGACCAAGGTCCATAGGTTTCATGGAGTGGGACACAGCCAGGTCTCTCCACGTGGTTTCCAGCTCTTGCACAAGGCTTCCCAAGGCACAGCTGGAAGAGCTCCAGAGCCCACCTATATCTGCCTTCAGAGAAGGGTCCTCCTGCCCACAGCCGTGCAGCAAAGAGGTAATGGAAGCAAGCTTCCAGGCTGAGAAATAATAGCACTTCTGTTTCCTAGGGATCTGCCGCAATAGATGCTGCGGAACAAACAGGGAAGTGGAGGCAGCAGCGGGCAGGGAGCACTGGGGTCTCAGGGCTGGACCTTTGTCACTAGATGGGCAAGTGTAGACCCTCTGGCCTGCCTGGCGCCCAAACCCACGCATCCCCCAGGAGGCCTGGGGGCATGGGGCAGAGGAAGGGATGAAACAGTAGGCCTTATCCTGGAGAAACACGAAGTCCGGGCGTGGGAGGAGAGTAGGGAGGCAGAAGGATCTCTGGACCTAGGAACAGCCTTAGTTTTACGCTCCGAAACGGCAGAAATGAGATTTCCCCCTCCAGAAGAGTCAAGAGCAGAACCGGGCCTTGCAGCCCAGAATTAGTGGCTTCGGCGGGGTGAGGGCAGAGTAGGGGGAGCTGCAGTGCAGAGAAGCAACTCTGGAAAGAGCGCAGCCACCTCATACCCTTACTCCCAGCCGCACACAGCCCGCTCCGCCGAGACTCTCCACAAGTTCCTGAGGAAGGAAGCACTCACGTGGTTCTGGTGATGGAACACGGAGACAGCGGGGTCGATGAGAAGCAAGCCCAGGGCGATCAGGAGCGCAGCCTGCATCTGAGAGTGCATCGCGAAAGACGGTTCCGCGCAGCGCCAATTGCCAGGTCTTTGGTTCGGCGCCTTTAAACGCCTGCCTGCGCGGACGGTGCAGCACTGGGTATTGCTATGCAAAGCAGGGCCCAGCCACTTGCAGGGTCGCCCCGCCCCACCCGGGTAGGGATTGCGGAGCTGGAAGTAGGACGGACGTCTCCCGGTTCCGCCCCGCAGCTCGAGTCTTGCCCAGCTCTTCCCTCCCTCCCAGCCTGGGGGCCCAAGTCCTTTTGCAGGATCCAGGAGAAAAGGGCGGGGCTGAGCGGAGAGAGGGGCGGGACTGAACCAGGAGAGAGGCGGGGTCAGGGAGGCCAAAGGCGAAGCGACGCGCCAGGAAGGGGCGGGGCTGAGCGAAGAAAGGGGCGGGGCTGGCAGTCAGGGAGGGGCGGGGCTGAGCGCTTGAGAGAAGCGGGCGTAGTTTCTGAGCCTGCTTTGCAGCTGTGACCTCGTTCAGGACTTCTAGAAACCCACGAAATCAGTGTTTATTGTAACCAGGTCTTTCTTGACAAAGTTGTCACGTTCCCTGCTGACCTTAGCTTCCCCTTAACCCTGTGACGAATCACCAGTTTTTTTTTTTTAATAGTATTATAGTCATTCCAACAGCTAACAGTAAGTTCTGTCTTCTAAAAGAACCCCATTATTGTGGGGAGCCATGCAGTTGGGTCAGATGGCATGGGTGTGTGATGAGCACCCCTCCTCGGTTAGCAGGGCTACGAGGAGTTTCTGGCTGCGTGGCAGGGCCCGACAGAATGTCTCTGGTCACCTCATTGCTGCCTCACCCCATTGATGATGTTTCCTAGAATTCTCCTGAGGGTGGTGGTGTTGTTTTTCTGCTAATGAGAAGTGATTCCTGTAACTAGTATAACACCTTAAATTGATCAACCATGTTATGATAAAAACATCTTTAGCGACGTAAGGCTATGACACACAGCTAAAAGTATACAATAGTACAACTGAGCCCACAATGTCTCCAAACATCCTGTTATGTGTCCACCTTTGTCTTGAAGTTTCCCCTAATATAAGTAAAGTTTTCTGTAAGAAATGGCTTGATAGTATCTTGGAACAGATGGCAATCATGGAGGTACAAAGAGTTTGTTTACCATGCGCCTCAAACTGTTACAACACATGATAAGACGCATTTTAGTTTCTCATCACAGAAAACAGAAAGTATATGGGGCATCTTCTTAAGGGAAACAAATGTGAACCCCTCAAAATGGCACTTATATTTAGGGAAAGAAAACAGTTTGTAAAAACTTCTATCTTATATTGGCACTCATATTTAGGGAAAGAAAACAGTTTATAAAGATAAAAGAAAGTTTCTTGTAAAGGCCCTCTGTTTGTAGATTCGCTGAGTTGCCTTGATCCCTTTCACTGCCCTTTAACAAAAGAACAAAAAACAATTAAATCAACATTAAGAACAAAAACAATTGAATCAGCACTAGGTGAAGATGATGGTAATTAATGCATGATTTGATTATAAGATTTAGCAAAGAATATGTTCTATGCTTTTATAAAATCCTTTCATTTATGATTTTTAATTCTGTACTCTTAATATTTTAAGCAATATTAGTTTGTGTTTAGTAAAAATTGATTTTGAAAATAAGTAAACCGTAAAAATAAAAAAAAAATAAGTAAACCACTTGTCACTATGTAACCGCATGTGCTGCCAACCGTGGAGTTCCTGGCTTCAGCCAGGTGACTACAGGTTTGAATGAGTAATGGTTTGTTGTATATGTTTTCTTTGAAGCAAAATAATATTTTTTAGGATTGTTTTTGTATTCCCTTAACCATGAAGTAAAAATGAAACAATTGGATATTGTGCAAAAGCTTGTGATGATTTGTGTATAAATAAAGAAGGCAACTTTTCTGAGTTGTCCATTATGAGCATCATGCCATAGTGGTCCATGTCTTATCTCTTCTTATTATTGTCTCGCCGATCCACGCATCTTTTGCAAGCTCTTGAGTCAGCCGGAGCTGGCCTCCGGCACATTATTTTGCCCTATTTTAGCAATAGGAAATTAAGGACACGCAGAGAAATTAATTTTGCCAAGTTATCCAGCTGGGAAAAGACACAGCAAAGCTGAGATGACACACTCCATCAGCCAGGATTTCCTGGCTGAGGTTGTTTTGCTTTTTAAAGTGAATCACATTTGTTCCAAGTTTCTACTAGACTGTAAACACTGCAAGGGGTGTGACCAAGGACTTAAATCACTAATGTATGCCCAGCTTTGGGCTCCTAAGAGACACTGTGACTGTGAACAATGCATGAGCAGGATTTAAAATTCACCTAATCATTCTTTTTAAATAAATTTTTATTTTATAATTTAATTTTAGGTTTACCAAAAAATTACAAAAAAATAGTATGGAGCTCTTCCGATCTCCCCTGTTGCTCACATTAAAATAAGTACTGTTATCAAACCCAAATGCAATGCTTGTCACAAGAGAATCCAGTAATTCAGAGGACAAGGACTTGGGGCAAAGGGAGGAGGAAGTTTGTTCAGGCTGCTAGCAACCAAGGGAGGTGGCATGCTAATGTCTGGACTTCATCCAAGGAATCAAAACCACACAAGGAAATAGAGATTTGATTGCCTGACCGCAATCATGGAAAGGGTATGCATGGGGGCATGGGACATGGGAGGAGAGGGCCGCTGCCCAAAGGTCTCCAGCCTGGATGGGGGGCTGGGTGGCATCACCAGTGTTACTTCCATCTGGGGGGGTGGAAGTGGGGGGATGGGGAAGGGGTGTGTGCAATGAGCCCCATGCTGACTGAGGATCAGAAGAAATTCCGAGCTCTGTAATCCCATAAACTGTCAAGCGCTGATGCATCATCTAGGGGGACAAGGGCACCTGCAAGTAGGCTGACCCAAAGCCTGGGCTCTCAGAAGCACTCTGCTCCCCTCTAATTTTCCAGCCCAGGACAAATCCCGTTAGTCTCTTGGGAGACACATGCACTGCCTAAGAGAAGTTTAATTGGCGACTCCCACGGAAGAGTTTAATTGGGGGTGGGAAAATGAGACTCTTGTCCCTTTTTTGGATTTAAGGGCCTGGCTTCCAGGACAGGGAGCAGCACCTTATGGTTTCATAAACCCCCTTCATGGGCCCTTGACAAGTTTCCAAAGAATTCTATTAGCCGTTTAATTCACTCACTCGCCCGCTCACTCGATAAACACGTGCCAGGCAGAATGACACCAGCCGTCCGCGCTGCCTCCAAGATGCACAACAGAGTCCACCCACAACGGGTACTCCCACCCTGGCATCGCTGCAGGCGCAGCAGGCACTGCAAACCGCAGGGCTGGGTTACAACGTGCGAGGGCGCCGCCTGCCGCTCCCGGCGATGCAAGCATGTCACCAGCAGGGAGAGCCGCTGCCTAAGTTCGCCTTGGGCCGGACAAGTGCAGGAGCAGGACAAGTGCAGCGCCGATGGCTGGAAATGCAAACTTTGAAGTGACGCGATGGGATTTTTGAGAGTGGGCAGCTAACACACACACACACACCACCACCACCACCACCACCACCACTTCTGTTTGAGCTGAAAATGGGTCTGTGGTACCGATGCCTCCCGGAGATGGCAGATTTCTGGGGTCTAACCCCAAGAACGTCGGAGCATTTTCGCCCTTAAGCCGGCGGGTTCTGAGGAAGAAGGGACCGGCCGTATTTGTAAGGGCCGTTCGAGAAAAGGCCCTAAATGTCCCAACTCCTGAGCCAGGTCTCCCTGCCAGCCTTCCTGGGGTAGCCAGGGATGGGGCAGACCCTGTGCGTCTTGGAGAGATCTCGGCCGGAGCACTGGCCTTACCCAGGGGAGCCCTCGGGGAGGGGGTGATGGCTGGGGAGGTCGCCAGAGGGGGGAGGGGGTGGTGAACTGGAGTCTATTTTTAGCTGCCAGCGCGTGCCTGGAAGCCTTATTTAGACATCAGGCGACAGGGTGAGCCGCGGGCAGCAGGATAGCACCCCCTCCCCCGCCCTGGCCCGGGCTTTTTGGACAGAAGGGCTTTGGGCCGGCCCGCCCCTCATCGTCCCTCCAGGGGGCTTTGGGGCCCGCCATAAATAGCAACCCCTGCGGGCGTGGGCGCTGTCCCTGCTGACTCATCAGCTCCTCCACCTGCTGCCTGTCTGCCCTTGCCCCCACCACCACCACCACCCCCGCCACCGCTTTACCGCAAAGAAGTGGAAACTTTGGGAAGATCTCTGAGAAGCTAGGGTCAATCAGTCTACTGTGGAGCTGACAGTTGTGCAGGGCGGAGGAGCTGGGTTCCAAGCCCTGAGTGTCACCCTGGGCAAGAGCCGGGGGCGTCCACGTTAGGTATGATGGTCCATGTCATGTTTCATGGCCCTGACCAGTGCTGAAAAGTGAATGGGTGCTTACCATATTCTAATAAATCCTCAGTAAAAGATGGCAACAGCGGTTAGAGTTCTAAACAGACCCCAATCCATAATGGAATTGCTCATCCTCCCACAACTGGGAATGCAATCCTGGGAGATCTACTAACCCACTGAAGCCCTCCGATCTCAATCCAACTTCCAACTACCAAAAAATTTGTTCAACATATATTTGTTACAAGATCTGGAGCAATGACTCCAAAATTGCCAAAAACTCCTCTTCCAAACGCCAGGATCCCATATAGGGGCCGGTTCATGTCCCAGTTGCTCCGCTTCCCATCCAGCTCCCTATTTGTGGTCTGGGAACGCAGTGGAGGACGGCCCAAAGCCTTGGGATCCTGCACCCATGTGGGAGACCCGGAATTTACATTGTGTGCATTGCACAATGTAAATTAATAGCAATTCAAGGATCAAAATGAAAGTCTTTAATTACAAAGGAAGCCTTATTGCAATGTAATTGATATACCAGAAAAATGCACTTTGTTAAAGCACACAATTTGATGAAGTTGGACCACAGAAGAGGTCTTCAAAAAATTCTGGAAATGCATATTATTAATGAAAACTGCATATAAATTTCAATTTCTTGGGCCTGGAGGCGTGGCCTAGTGGCTAAAGTCCTCGCCTTGAATGTGCCGGGATCCCATGTGGGCGCTAATTCTAGTCCCAGCAGCCCCACTTCCCATCCAGCTCCCTGCTTGTGGCCTGGGAAAGCAGTTGAGGACGGCCCAAGGCCTTGGGTCTCTGCACCTGCGTGGGAGACCTGGAAGAGGTTCCAGGTTCCCAGCTCCGGATCGGCGCAGCACCGGCCGTTGCGGCCACTTGGGGATTGAATCATCAGACGGAAGATCTTCCTCTCTGTCTCTCCTCCTCTCTGTACATCTGACTTTGTAATTAAAAAAATGAATAGATCTTTAAAAAAAAATAAATTTCAACTTCTTGTACCTGAATATGCTTTTCTTAGACATTATTTATTTGAGACACAAAGTGACAAACAGGGTCCATCTGTTGATTCATTTCCCAAATGCTCACAGCGGCCAGGACTGGGCACTGAACCATAGTCATGAGCCAGGAACTCAATTCTGATCTCCCACAAAGAAGGCAGAAAAAAATGACTTGTGACATCATGGCTGCTTCGCAGAACCTGCATCCCAAGCAGCTGGAGTCAGAGGCCAAAATCAGGTACCACACCCAGATAGTGGCATTAACGGATGGAGGGCCTTAGCCACTAGGCCAAACCCCTGCCTCAGACTTACTTTAATCTCATGTCCCTAAGTCCCTGTATACATGCATAAGCCTGAGAAATCATCACCATTGTTGAGGAAACAGTCATATCTATCACCTGAAGTTTTGCTAGGCTCCTTCCTTCCTTGTTTTCCCTTTTTTATTTAATTTATTTTTTTGAAAGATTTATTCATTTTTATTACAAAGTTAGTTAGTTAGTTAGTCTCTTCAAGACCCTGCTTCCAATTCTTTTGGAATTACAGCTAGAAGTGTAACACTGGACCAGACGGTACTTCTAGGTCTGCTCCCTATTGTTTTCTGCAGTGGCTGTACCATTCTACAATTCTATTGGCAGTTCACAAAGATGAAATTCTCTGGAATCCCAATCCTTTATGAAACAACTTTTGCCTCTGAAAAGGGACCACACAGAAGATCCCTCCCAGTCCCAGTCAAAATGGAGCTGGGCGTTAGTTCCTGCATGGCCCCGCCCTCAGCAGATCTGGCACGCTTGATCAGTATCACTTCTGCTCACATGCCTTTGTGACAGGGCATTCACTCCCTCTCAAGCCAGTGCCCTAAATCTGACCCAACAGAAGTGCTTCCTTACTCCCAAAAGAGCTCAGATTCACCTTCTTGGGCACCATCTATGCACTGCTCCTAGCTTTCCAAGACATCTTGGAAGACAGCTCATCTTTAATGCACCTTATCTGAAGGTACCTTGAAGAAGAAAGGGGAAAGGAGGTGACCTGGATGCTCTAGCTCCTTCCAGCCCTGCCCCAGCTTCCAAGCCTGCACCCAGGGTCTGTGGCAAGCCACACTCCCACTGCAGCTGCTGCTTTAAGAAGTGCCACGAGGGCTGGTCCCCGCTACTGTCCTTGGATCCCGTCCAGGGCTCTGATTTAAAAGGTATTGCAACGTTTTTGAAAAACAAACATGTGTTGTAACCCAAGGCCCTGGTAACCACAACACTGCCGGCTGCTAGCTGCTGCACCTCCCTCCCAGGCTGAGTAGAGGAAGCGGTTCCCCGCCTACCTCAGACACCCTGCACTGAGTCTGTGGACCGTAGTTATCATATTATATAGCAGGCTGCAAGCTGGCAAGGGCAGGGCCTGAGCTGCACCTCAGGTTTCTGGTCCAGGGTGCTTGTTGGATCGACGCCAGCTCTCCCATGAGCCATTCCAGCGGAAGGGTGACAGTTCCCAGGGCTGCATTGTCTGTGCTTCCTCCCCTTGAACCTCGCTGTGACCTTGTAAAGCATTAATTTGACCATGTCACTCCCATTGCAGGTGAGATAAAATAAAAATGTCTTGGCCAGGCTCTCTATGTCTCCCTCACTCCCTAGGTTCACCCAACATCCCAGACCTCATGGACCCCAGGAATGCCACACTGCACTGCACCTGACTCTGCATGAAACACTGGCTCCACGTGGTTGACAAGAACCCACACTCAATCCACATAGCCCAGCCCAAACATCACATCCCTGACCTTCGCTTACCCCTTAGAATTAGTCACTCCTTCTGCTTCTGTGGTGTTTTTCCATGCTCCTCACACACAGTATTTGGCTACCTGAACCACCAGAGGAAATACAACCTCCTTCAAAGGTTTTGTTTAGATTGCATGGTAGTGTGTGTGTGTGTGTGTGTAAGAGAGACAGAGATCTTGCAACTGCTGCTTCACTCCCCAAATGCTTACAATAGCCAGGGCTGGAACAAGGCCAAAGCTAGCCAGCAACTCCATCTGGATCTCCCCAGGTGGGTGACAGGAACCCAAGTACTCGACTGCCATCATCCACTGCTCCCCAGACACACTGACAGGAAGCTGGGGTGGAAGCACAGAATAGTCTGGACTGGAATCAGGCACTGCAACAAGGGATGCAGATCCCCCAAGCCAGGGCTTAACACACTGTGCCACAAGGCTAGCCATAGGGAAGGATTTTACACTAACAACACCAAAATGTTTTCCAGTTTCTCTTGGACAACTGCAACATGTGTTAGTCTGTTTTCCTCTGCTGTAACTAAATGCCTGAGGCTCCGCACTTTGTAAAGATAAGAGGTTTCTTTAGCTCATAGTTGGGGTGGAAAGTCCTGGATCACTTTTTTACTCCTCTCTTTAGTATCTGGTAAGGGAGGGCCTCAAGCAGACAGCATCCAGCTAGACAGGATGCTGGTGAGATTTGGGGGACAGGCTCACTCTCTTCTAATCAATCACTTTTCCCTAAAACCACCCAGAGTCCTAAGGAACTACATCAGCCCCTTCTCTGGGTAGCATGCCTAATGACCTGACCATCTTGCACTTGGCCCCAACCTCTTAAAGGCTCCAGCTCCTCTCAGCACAGCTGCACTGAGGACCAAGCATCCAGTGCATGAACCCTTGCAGGACAAACCACAGCCCAACCATCACAGAAACTCAGGCTGGTCTAAGTCTACACTTTTCTTCCATCATTGATCCACTGCAGCAAATCCACCAGCTGCTTTTTAGATGAGTCCATGACTTCCGCCCCCCACTTCAAGCTAGCATCTTCCTATATGTTTTCCCACACAGCTCTGTAGGCATTTGGATTTTAAGCTACATACCCAGACCATACCTGTTACTTACAACTATTGTTCCACATCCTGTTAGAGAATGTTCCAGAAATTCCAATATTTTGGAAAACAGAATTATGTAAATAGAATCCCATCAGCACAAATATGCAGAAGGTACAGAATTCCTTTGCGAAATCGTGTGCTCCATCAGACCTGTTTCTATCACCTTCCAACTCTCCTTAAGGCTGCTAAATATGGGTATGGCTCTCTTACTGTAGTAGACCAAGGGCTGGGAAACCATATCCAGGGGAACTTTAGAATCTCCAAAGCAGGGAGTCCTGTAACCAGATGTGGGCTGGTGCAAGGCTTGCCTCAAAGAGATGAGGATGGGCCGGATACCACACAACAGTCCTGTCTAGGGTGTCTCAAACTCAGACAACACTGCTTGCCCACAGATGCACTGAGATTAGGTTTAATTCATTCCCTCATCTGCGGGTCCAATCGAAGACCACTGGACATGAGGAGGACACGAGAGGCTAAATCAGTGCCTCTTAAACACCAGCACATGTCTGAACTGTGAGTAGGCCTGGGAAGATGCAGATTGCTGAGCCCCACCCAAGAATTTCTAGTGAAGTTTTCTAACAGGTTCCCAAGAGGTGCTGATGCTGTTAATCCTTGGGCCACAATTGGAGAATCACTGATGGAAAGAAACGCTCTCCTATTCACTCCAGCAGCTAACAGCCCCAGAGCTCACTTGAGGAATTTAGGGGGCCGGGAACAGCTTTCCCAGAAAAGTATCCTCTGTGACGTCCTGCACCCCACCTGCCCCATATGACCATATGAGCTCTCCAGGGCCCATCTGAACCTGCCTGCACAGAGAAAACCTTCCCTGATGATGACCCATGGCAATGGCAGTAAAGTGAATCTAGCCATTTCTCTTGAGGCAGCCCCAAATCCCAAATCACAGTTCTTCCTGGAATAGGCAGGAATAGTGTCTTACTAATTAGCATTACTCACACTTAATACTCCTTCCCAAGGACTTACCCCTTAAATCAATTCACCACAATCCAAAACAGCCAGTGTTGCAATTCCATTCCCTGAGGGCGGGGCCACCACCCTCGGAGTGGTGAGACTCAATCGTGGGGCTGGGAGTCCTCCTGCCCAGCCCTCTCGCCCAGATTTGTGAATGGGGAAAGAGGGAAATCTTACAACACACCTCAAGATGGACTCCATCAGGAGCTTCAGGACATAGCAGTTCCAGCTTTTCTCTGATTTTTTTCTTTAAGTTATTCAAAAAGGAAACTATCGAAACTGACCTTTTAATCAAGTCTAGAAAAACCAGGGAGGGACCTTTCTCAACAGACCCTCAATTCTTCTGCCAGAACCTCAGCTGACTCTTCACACAGGATCCTTAAGAGGGAATTGTTGTTAACTAAATTCAGCATGATGAACCTTTTGTAGAGTTACAGAGAGGGAAAGAAAGTATGAGAGAGGGTACGGCGTGGTGGCCTAGCGGCTAAAATAACTCGCCTTGAACATGCCGGGCACTGGTTCTAATCCCGGCAACCCTGCTTCCCATCCAGCTCCCTGCTTGTGACCTGGAAAAGCAGTCGAGGACGGCCCAAAGCCTTGGGATCCTGTATCTGCGTGGGAGACCTGGAAGAGGTTCCTGGCTTCAGATCAGCACAGAACAGCCATTGCAGTCACTTGGGGAGTGAATCATCGGACGGAAGATCTTCCTCTCTGTC